>NW_024080807.1:142461-541298 GCF_003009895.1 Hyaena hyaena | reverse complement strand
CCATCCATGTTGCTACACATGGCCAGATTTCATTGTTTCTCATTGCCATGTAGTATTCCATGGTATAGATAAACCACATCTTCTTGATCCATTCATCTGTTGATGGACACTTAGGCTCTTTCCATGTTTTAGCTGTGTAACTTTCTATTATAATAAATGTAATATGATTTTTATTTATTTAAAAAAATTTTTTGTCTTTGTTTTATTTTGAGAGACAGAGAGTGAGCAGGGGAGGGGGAAAGAGAGAGACAGACACAGAATCTGAAGCAGGCTACAGGCTCTGAGCTGTCAGCACAGAGCCAGACACAGGGCTCAAACCCACGGTCTGTGAGATCATGACCTGAGCCGAAGTCAGATGCTCTAACCAACTGAGCCACCCAGGTGCCCCATGAATATGATTTTTAAAAAGCCCTGTAGTAGAATTTTTGCATTTGTCTTTATTTAGAATACATTCTTAGAAATAAAATGCCTGGATTCAATATTATGAAGATTTTTTAAAGCTTTTGATATGTGTGGCCAATTTCCTCTCCAGAAAGTTTGTCTGTTTACATACTATAAGCGTAGTGACAGGAGAGTCATTTAAGTTTGAAGGAAAAAGAACTATATCCTAAACAGCAATAACAAAGCAAAACAGAGTAGTTGCATAGCTGCCTCTGTGAAGAATAGAATTTCAATTTTGGGTAGAAAATAACGGTGAAGAGGTAAGCTATAAAAAACAACAACATAATAATAAGTAACCACTTTTGCCATATTCTACCTGGTGGGGACTGTGTAGGCATTTTATATGTCAGCTCAATCCTCAGATAACCTTATGAGTTAGGTACTACTGTTATTGCCTTCACATAGATAGAAGCAAAAAAAAAAAGTAAGCAAACAAGAGCATCAACAAACTAAGGCACTTGGAGTTAAGTTACTTGTTTAAGATCACACACTAAGCAGCAACATTAGAATTTGAATTTACCTGAGTTCATCCAGACTGGTAAGGGTTTAAGAGTCCATGCCTTTAATAGCTATGCTCTATTACCACTCAACCATTTAATTCAAATCCCAGTGGAACTCAGTATTATGGATTGGATTGTGTCCCCCTCCACTCCCCCACCAAAAGATATATTGAAGTCTTAATGTCCAGTACTCCAGAACATGACCTGATTTGGGAATAAGGTCACTAAAGATGTAGATGTTCAGAGGAGGTCATAATCAAGTACAGTGGACTCCTATCCAACATGACCAGTGTCCTTATAAGAAGATAGCCCTGTGAAAGAAACATAGTCACACAAGGAGAACACCATGTGATGTTTGAGTTATGCAGATATAATCAAAGAATGTCAAAGATGGCCAGCAATCCATCAGAAGCTAGGAATAGGCAAGGAAAATCCCTACGGGTTTTAGAGAACATGGCCTTGCTGAAACCTCAATTTCAGATCTCCAGTCTCCAAAAGTCTGAGATGATAAATTTCTGTTATTTTAAGACACTAAGTTTGTGGTACTTTGTTACAGCAATCATAGGAAACAAATACACCAAGTAACTTAGAAAGACATGCCAATGTCTGCCCAGACACCTCTTAGCCCATGAACACATCTCACCTACTTTTTACCTCAGGATCACATCTGCCGAATAACTACTTGGTGTCCAATAACATGGGCTGAAGGCCAAAGATAATATATTTGCAATTGAGACTGCATGTCTTAGACCTATCAAAGAGCACTCTGACTCACAAAGAATATTTTATTGAATTTGCCAACATTTTATTCACTTTCTGGGAAGCTAATAATTGTATATTTTTGTTCGGAAGGACAGTGATTCACTAAGACAGTATGAACTATGCTGGTATCATGTAGTAGCATTTAGATGTATCTACCTTGTAGGAAAAACTGAGGTTTAAATAGTTCTAGATTGTGCATGAATCTGTCCTTCCATGCTGATTTTCACTGCCATACTCAGTTATATTGTAGTTTATTCAATTTTGGAAAATGAGTATGCTTCTTGGCTCAAAAAAAGTAAACCAATAGTTTATCCTATACTCTGATAAAAATAAATCTTTACCATGAAAATAACTGGAAGTTATCTTATATTGAGCGAGCATCTGAAATGTGATTTTCACATGTTAAATATATGATTTTCTATTTTCCATTTATAATATCAGAAAGAGAGAATAGTCCAGAAGTGTCAGGAATCTCACAGGATACCTTGCTCTCAAACATACTTTCCCCCATATCATCAGTTCATATTCCTGACTTATTTTCCTCCTCTGAAGGGATACCCTCTCCAGCCTATTAGGGTGCCTAAAATTCTAAAAGCAATAATTTTTTTAAAATTAGGCATTACTAGGAGGAACTTGACGGAGGAACAAGGGGGAGAAGAAGGGGGGAAATGGTGGGGGAAGGGGAGAGAGGCAAACCATGAGAGACTCTTGAATGCTGACAAAAACTGAGGACTGATGGATGTGGGGGGAAGGGGGGGAGGGGCATGGAGGAGGACTCTTGTGGGGATGAGCACTGAGTGTTATGTGAAAACTAATTTGACAATAAACTATTTGTAAAAAAAAATAAAATAAAATTAGGCATTACCTTCTTCTGGCAAACATTACTTAAAAGAGAAATTAATAATAGCTTCTTTACAATGTTTTTACTATGGAAAGCATTGTGCTAAACATGTTTACATAGACCATTGCACTTGAACTTCATAAAAACTCTATGAAGAGTAATGAGTTAGGTATTGATGAGGAGTCCAAAGCTCAAATTAAGTTATGTTATAAGGTCTAGCAAGTGGCATTTCAGGTTTCAAATCCCAGGATGTTTGAATCACAATGTATTCCCATGCCGTATGCAAAGTCTGGACAATAAAACACTGGGACCCTGAAAAGGGAAGCAGGAAAATGTCTCAGTGGAGAAAAGAGAGAGGAGGATCATTAAGGACAAACTTATGGCATCTTCTAATTTTGCCTGGGACTTTTTTTGAATTTTTTAGATTTATGCTGTGTAGTATGGCAGCCACTAGATGTATGGAACTATTGAGCACTTGAAATGAGGCTAATACAGATTGAGATGAGCACAACGTTTATTTTTTTATTTTTTATTACTTTTTAAACATAGTTTATTGTCAAGTTTGTTTCCATATAACACCCAGTGCTCATCCCAACAAGTGCCCTCCTCCATGCCCATCACCCACTTTCCCCATTCCCCCACCCCCCATCAATCCTCAGTTTGTTCTCAGTATTTAAGAGTCTCTTATGGTTTGCCTCCCTCCTTCTCCCTAACTATTTTTTCCCCTTCCCCTCTCCCATGGTCTTCTGTTAACTTTCTCCTGTTCCACATATGAGTGAAAACATATGGTATCTGTCCTTCTCTGCCTGACTTATTTCACTCAGCATAACACCCTCAAGGTCCATCCATGTTGCTACACATGGCCAGTTTTCATTCTTTCTCATTGCCATGTAGTATTCCATTGTATAGATAAACCACATCTTCTTGATCCATTCGTCTGTTGATGGACACTTAGGCTCTTTCCGTGTTTTAGCTCTTGTGGAGAGTGCTGCTATGAACATGGGGATGGGTACATGTGCTCCTATTCATCAGCATTTCTGTATCCCTTGGGTAAATTCCTAGCAGTGCTATTGCTGGGTCATAGGGGAGTTCTACTGTTAGTTTCCTGAGGAACCTCCACACTAGGAAAAACTGAGGTTTAAATAGTTCTAGATTGTGCATGAATCTGTCCTTCCATGCTGATTTTCACTGCCATACTCAGTTATATTGTAGTTTATTCAATTTTGGAAAATGAGTATGCTTCTTGGCTCAAAAAAAGTAAACCAATAGTTTATCCTATACTCTGATAAAAATAAATCTTTACCATGAAAATAACTGGAAGTTATCTTATATTGAGCGAGCATCTGAAATGTGATTTTCACATGTTAAATATATGATTTTCTATTTTCCATTTATAATATCAGAAAGAGAGAATAGTCCAGAAGTGTCAGGAATCTCACAGGATACCTTGCTCTCAAACATACTTTCCCCCATATCATCAGTTCATATTCCTGACTTATTTTCCTCCTCTGAAGGGATACCCTCTCCAGCCTATTAGGGTGCCTAAAATTCTAAAAGCAATAATTTTTTTAAAATTAGGCATTACTAGGAGGAACTTGACGGAGGAACAGGGGGAGAAGAAGGGGGGAAATGGTGGGGGAAGGGGAGAGAGGCAAACCATGAGAGACTCTTGAATGCTGACAAAAACTGAGGACTGATGGATGTGGGGGGAAGGGGGGGAGGGGCATGGAGGAGGACTCTTGTGGGGATGAGCACTGAGTGTTATGTGAAAACTAATTTGACAATAAACTATTTGTAAAAAAAAATAAAATAAAATTAGGCATTACCTTCTTCTGGCAAACATTACTTAAAAGAGAAATTAATAATAGCTTCTTTACAATGTTTTTACTATGGAAAGCATTGTGCTAAACATGTTTACATAGACCATTGCACTTGAACTTCATAAAAACTCTATGAAGAGTAATGAGTTAGGTATTGATGAGGAGTCCAAAGCTCAAATTAAGTTATGTTATAAGGTCTAGCAAGTGGCATTTCAGGTTTCAAATCCCAGGATGTTTGAATCACAATGTATTCCCATGCCGTATGCAAAGTCTGGACAATAAAACACTGGGACCCTGAAAAGGGAAGCAGGAAAATGTCTCAGTGGAGAAAAGAGAGAGGAGGATCATTAAGGACAAACTTATGGCATCTTCTAATTTTGCCTGGGACTTTTTTTGAATTTTTTAGATTTATGCTGTGTAGTATGGCAGCCACTAGATGTATGGAACTATTGAGCACTTGAAATGAGGCTAATACAGATTGAGATGAGCACAACGTTTATTTTTTTATTTTTTATTACTTTTTAAACATAGTTTATTGTCAAGTTTGTTTCCATATAACACCCAGTGCTCATCCCAACAAGTGCCCTCCTCCATGCCCATCACCCACTTTCCCCATTCCCCCACCCCCCATCAATCCTCAGTTTGTTCTCAGTATTTAAGAGTCTCTTATGGTTTGCCTCCCTCCTTCTCCCTAACTATTTTTTCCCCTTCCCCTCTCCCATGGTCTTCTGTTAACTTTCTCCTGTTCCACATATGAGTGAAAACATATGGTATCTTTCCTTCTCTGCCTGATTTACTTCACTTAGCATGATACCCTCGAGTTCCATCCAGGTTGCTGCTACAAATGGCCAGATTTAATTCTTTCACATTGTCATGTAGTATTCCATTGTATAGATAAACCACATCTTCTTGATCCATTCGTCAGTTGCTGGACATTTAGTCTCTTTCCATGATTTGGCTATTGTTGAAAATGCTGCTTTGAACATTGGGGTACATGTACCCCTATTGTGCTCAAAGTTTAAAACGCATACTAGAATTTGAAGACATCAGATTAAGAAAAAGAATCAAAATATCTCAATATTTTTATATTGATTATATGGTGAATGATAATATTTAGAAATATTGGCTTAAATAAGATATAGTATTAAAATTTCTTTTACCTTTTTTTTTTGTTTGTTTTGTTTTTTACTTTTTTAAAAATGTGGTTTCTGTTGGGGACACTTGGGTGGCTCAACTGGTTAAGTATCCTACCCTTGGTTTTGCCTCAGGTTATGATCTCACAGTTTCTTGAGTTCAAGTTCCACATTGGAATCTGTGCCTACTTGGAGTTCTCTCTCTCTCTCTCTCTCTCTGCTCCTCCCCACTCTTCCTGTCTCTGTCTCTCTCAAAATAAATAAATAAACTTTAAAAACATGTGGCTTCTATTAAAAATGTGAAATTATGCGACTTCCATTATTTTTTTTCTTTTTTAATTTTTTTTTTACAAATAGTTTATTGTCAAATTAGTTTCCACATAACACCCAGTGCTCATCCCCACAAGTGTCCTCCTCCATGCCCATCCCCCCTCCACCCCACATCCATCAGTCCTCAGTTTTTGTCAGCATTCAAGAGTCTCTCATGGTTTGCCTCTCTCCCTTTCCCCCACCATTTCCCCCCTTCTTCTCCTCCATGGTCCTCCGTTAAGTTCCTCCTAATCCTCCTATACTTGCAAACATATGATATTTGTCCTTCTCTGCCTGACTTATTTCACTCAGCATAACACCCTCAAGGTCCATCCATGTTGCTACACATGGCCAGGTTTCATTCTTTCTCATTGCCATGTAGTATTCCATTGTATAGATGAACCACATCTTCTTGATTCATCCATCCATGGACCCTTAGGCTCTTTCCATGTTTTGGCTATTGTGGAGAGTGCTGCTATGAACAATGGGGTACATGTGCTCCTATTCATCAGCATTTCTGTATCCCTTGGGTAAATTCCTAGCAGTGCTATTGCTGGGTCACAGGGAGTTCTATTGTTAATTTCCTGAGGAACCTTCACACTGTTTTCCAGAGGGTCTGCACCAGTTTACATTCCCACCAACAGTGTAGGAGGGTGCCCGTTTCTCCACATCCTCGCCAGCATCTAGAGTTCTCTGATTTTCTCATTTTAGCCTGTGTGACTCCCATTATATAGCTATCAGACAACACCTCTTAGATGTCCAGATAATCCAGACACCCTGAATAATTGTTCACCTAATTTAAATGAAAAAATAATTTTTAACTTTTTGAGAAAAGTAAATAGTACTATAATTTAAACTAATTTTTAAAAATTTTTAATGTTTTATTTATTTCTGAGAGAGAGAGAGAGAGAGAGGCAGTGTGAGCAGGGAAGGGTCAGAGAGAGAAGGAGACAGAGAATCTGAAACAGGCTCCAGGCTCTGAGCTGTCTGTCAGCACAGAGCCTGACATGGGCTCGAACCCACGAACCGTGAGATCATGCCCTGGGCCGAAGTCGGATGCTTAACCTATCGAGCCACCCAGGCGCCCCTCAAAACTAATTTTTAAAACACACAACATACTGTTTTTATCTTCAAGGTGATACCATTGTTCAAATTTTAAATCTAAAAAAATTATGAGTGGGATGTGAAGCTTTTGTGGTAGATTGCTCACAATACTGGACTCAGTTCCTCCCTCCTTTGATTTGAGCTGCTTGGCAGGTGCTCTCAGTAGGAGGTGGGGTCTGTTTTCCTACTCTGTAAATCTCCAACCCCAAGGGTTGGTCTTGGGAATTGGTTTGGCCAACAGAATATGGCAGAATGATGGTGTGCCAATTTGAGGCTTAGATGTATCAACAGACTTTTCACTCTCCCCACCCACTCTTTGGTACCTGGCCCCCTTTATTCTGAGCAGCCCCTGAGAGAGCCTCCTGGAGGCTGGGAAACCATGTGGAGCAGAGACCAATTCGCTCAGATGAGACTGCCTGTATTAGTTCGCTGTAGTTCCTATAAGAAATTACCACAAATTTAGTGGCTTAACAAACCACCAGTTTGCCATCTCAAAGTCCTGTAGGCCAGAAGTCCAACACAGGTCTCACTGTATTAAAATCAAGGTATCACCAGGAATGTGTTCTTATCTGGAAGCTCTAGAGGAGAATCCTTTTCCTTACCTCTCTAGCTTCTAGAAAAGCGTCTAGAAGACCACCTACATTCCTTACCTGATGGCCCCTTCTTTTATCTCCAAAGCCAGCAAGTGCAGTTGGGAGTCTCATCTCAGTTCACTTTCACCTCTTTTGCCTCCCTTTTACCTTGTTATTTGGGGGCTGACCCAAATAATCCAGGGTAATCTTATTTTAAAATGACTTGATTAACCTTGATTCCATCTGCAATCATAATCTCCCTAAGCTGTTTAATAATACTTTTAGCTCTTTTTAACAAGACTAAATGTTAAATGTTAATGTTGGACTCAACATGCTTTTGGTTTGCCCTCTGTAGTATAGATTACACATCAACTTTTGGAAGAATCAACATTTTGTTTATCATTAGGGGACAACCTGGATATGCCTCACAATGTGAATTCTCTGTTTCTGTCGTGAAACAGAAAGGAAAAATAAGTCAGAGTAGTTTTCTGTTAGGCATGACATTTTAGCCTCCTGAGTAAAACCTCAGAGAAACTGTGGCTAAAAAAAGAAGTTTCAGGTGGAAAATATGAACCAAGCAGAATAATTTCTAATTGAGCTACATGAAGTTTTTACCTTGTAATGTTTTTACCTTGTAATGTTTGATCTATGATCCCAAGATTTCCATTTCAAGTATTTACTAGCATAATATGAAGGAGCACTGGACCCACAGTTTCATGGCAGAGTCTTGTAAAACAGTACCCATCTGCCTACTGTAGCCTCATGCTGTAAAAGTTCCACCAGATGTGTGTGTCAGTGGTATGGGGTTTTTCATTACCCGCAAAATTTATTAGTAAAGATCCTGAAACTGGTAAGGAATAGACAAAGTAATTATTTGGCAACCTAAACAAAATTCACACATTCAAAATTCTTGGAAATTTAAGACACCTGCTAATGATTCCCAGTATAACAAGTAAATCAAGGAGATGCACTTAGGGTAAATAAATAAGTTACATCATTGAGATTTCTTGGGATTTTTTGTTTGTTTGCTTTTCTTTTCCTTTCTTTTTAAGAGTGTTTTGAACTTTGTCACCAAGAAATCTTCTGTCTGAGAGGGATATATATAAAAGAATTTGCATTGGTTTTACTTTTTCCTGTAGAAAGCAGGGTGGGTTTGTAGTGGCCTATGAAATTCTGTGTTTTATACATTGGGCTACATACTGAGATTTATCTATTTCTATCTGTTTCCAATACCAGAGATTGGCCTCGGGAGGAGGGCACAGTGTCCTTTGAACTGTGAATTAGATAAAGGCTTCTTTTACATGGCTAAACATATTCATATTCGAAAATGGCTTTGCTGCTCACCAACAATTAAGACCTAAAATAGTTCAGTTGGGCAGCGCTTTGGGGAACTGAGGAGCTCCAAACAAAACTGTGTTGTAGGGATGCAGCCTGACTCTGTGTTTGTTTATTTGTTTACTAAGTGGGACTAGACGGAGCAACTCACATGTCAGCACATACGTGTGATGTGTATACCCATGTGCAAATGTGCACTCAACGCCTATTGGAAAATGAAGTGAGACAAGATGGGTTTTCCTACTTTTCAGGAAAAGGTCAATGTGCTTAGCAGGGCTTTGAAGTGTTTTTACTTGATGTATTAAAACAACATTAATTCACGGCACCTGGATGGCCCAGCCTGTTAAGCATCCGACTTCAGCTCAGGTCAAGATCTCCTGGTTCATGGGTTTGAACCCCACATCAGGCTCTGAGCCTAGAACCTACTTTGGATTCTGTGTCCTCCCCACCTCTTCCCCTCCCCTGCTCGTGCTCTGTCTCTCTCTCAAAAATAAATAAACATTAAAAAAATATTAATTCTGTTTAATTAACCCAGTAAGTTCAAATGCTAGGTAAATGAAGATGAACAAGAAGACAGAGTTAGGAAATACATTTATTGAGCACCTATAGTTTGTGCACTGCCATTACCATTGCTATATTTAATGTTGGTGCCAGTGGGTATTACATTTTCAGCATATGGATAAGGAAATAGTTCAGGGAGATCAAACCACTTTCTACATCAGAGCTAGGATTCAAACTCCACTGATTCCAGATCATGTCGTGATCACTATTGTATGATGCCTGTTCACCCAATAGGAGTTAATAGTTTAATCTAGTGTAATATTCATGGACATTTACAGACACTTTCTTGATTATGACATAGGAAGATTTTACACATAATTGTCAGAAATGATGGAAGAAAACAAATGAAGCTATAAAAATACCTTTATGAAATTTATACTCACCAACGTCTTTACATAAAAGGAGGATCCTAATTATGTTTAAAAGCTCTATACCTGCTTTTTTCTTGTGATGTTTAATCAGGACTGGGCTGAATATAGCAGAGATAAAGATATAACTTATGTTCTTTAAAGAGATCTTACTAGCATTCTTATGTATCTGATATTGTTTAACTTTTAAAATATATTTCTTAATGGACACCTGGGTGCCTCAGTGGGTTACGCCTCCAACTTCGGCTCAGGTCATGATCTCATGGTTCATGGGTTCGAGGCCTGCATTGAGCTCTGTGCTGACAGCTCAGAGCTTGGAGCCTGCTTCAGATTCTATGTCTCCTTCTCTCTCTGCCCCTCCTCCACTTATGCTCTGTCTCTCTCTCTCTCAAAAATAAACATTTTAAAAATTTAAATATATTTCTTAAATATTTTAAAACAGCATTTAAAGACCATAATTGTTGTCCTTTATGAAGTATCTACCCCTTATTTTGGAAATGAACAATATTTGGCTCACATATATTTTATGTTTAGTCCTTTTACTCTGAATAGTAGGCATTAATGTACAGTTTTAAAAAATGAGAATCTTGGGGCACTTGGAAGCCTTAATAAATTAAGTGTCTGACTTTCGATTTCAGTTCATGGTCCTGAGATCCAGCCCAGCCTTGGGCTGAGCTTGGAACCTACTTAAGATTTTCTCTCTGTCTCCCTCTGTCAGTCTCCCACTCATCCTCTCACTCCCTCTCTGTCTCTCTCTGAAAAAAAAAAAAATTAATGAGAATCTCAAGGCTGTGGAGATTAAGTAATTTATAAACATTAGCACTGAGTGTAAGCCAGTCTTAGAGAAGACCAGACTGTTTCTTAGGTAATTCACATTGCCTTCTCATATACAGACTTGAATATCTTGAATAAGGTTCAAGATAGCCTTATGATAGAGGCTATTAGAATGATTACTGCATTGATTTGAGCTAAAAGGTTCAGAGAATAGACAACAGAAAGAGAAACACAATAGAATAGTTTTTTTTTTTCAAGTCCCTGGATTAGTAGAGCGGAAGAAAGAATTCAGAAGACAAAAAGTGGTAATTAGCTAGCTATATCAAAAGTAGCTATGGGAATGACATCACCAGGAAAGAAAAGAGTAAATATTTCTTGAGACAATCAATCTAAATCAAGGCTAATAGATCTAAAACACAAGGGTTATTGATAATCCTCCGTTTCCTTTTCCTGGCTACAGTGATGGAAAGAGCTACAGGAGCATAAGACTAAATTGTTCTGCAAGGCCAGGTGACGGGCAGATGGCTAATTGCTGGAGCCTGGTTGGAGATGTACATACCATTAGCCTTTGCAGCTTCATGACAGATACCTAAAGAACACAAATGTTTATGTAGTGAGTCAGAAGTTTATTTCTCAGAACGTTTTTTACATGTTCACTATTTAAATATTGAACAACAGCAGTTTGCATGGAAAATCTGTTTAATGACAGAAAAACAGACATGCGTCATGGTTCTTGAGCTCTCAATTCTCTGTCACACACACAAAAATTCTATCCCTTCTGTCTCACTTACTAGCTGTGTCTCTTTTCCTGTCAGTATAAGGCATGTAAGTTTCTTGGGACAGGGTTATTGTATAAGTTAAACAAGTGGATGTACAGTTGACTTTTGAACAACATGGGTTTGAACTTCATGGAGCTGCTTATACTCAGATTTTTTTAAATAAATATAGTACAGTATTGTAAATGTATATTCTCTTATGACTATCTTAAAAAAACATTTTCTCTAACATTCTCTAAGTAATATAGTATGTGACATGTATACAAAATATATGTTACTTGGCTGTTTATATATATTATCAAGGCTTCCAGTCAATAGAAGACTATTAGTAGTTAATTTTAAGGGGAGTCAAAAGTTATACATGGATTTCCAACTGTGCATGAGGTCAGCGCTCCTAATCCCCACATTGTTCAAGTGTCAACTGTATATAAAACACTTGGCATGGTGCCTAGAACAGAATAAAAAAACCAAACAGTGGTTGCTATTAGTACATATATTGTAGGATGTAGTGTTCTGCTATCTGACTCTTCTCAAAAGGAAACCAATATCCAAATTTGTTTCAAGTGAGTATTGGTCTCCCATGATTGATCCCAGAAGGCCGCTAAGCAGAGTCAAATGGGAGGAAAACCAGTATCTGACTTTAACTGTAGAAGGCTGGTAGTATTTAGGTTTGGGCTCTTGTCTTTGGTTCCTTTTAATCTGGCCAACCTGGTGCTTCAGCAGCATAAAACTACTTCCTCCCAAAGTTTTCATTTGCAGAAACAAGAAGACCCTTGAGGCTAATAACTAGATATTTATTTTTAAATGTTTCAAAATAAAAATAATAGTGTGAGGCTTTGCTTCAGCTTTCTTTCTGAAATGACCCTTGACAGGAACTAGAAATAGTTCTTGTCAATGCAGCCATTATCTCCTGTGACCAAACGGGATGTGGGAGGTACGGTGGAATTTCTGAGTGCTTTGTACATAGGAATAAAATGTCTGTCATTTAGTTAAAATAAATTATTGATTTTTAAATCAAATCAAAATATTGAGTCAAACAAGCAGGTTCTGTACTTGAATTTTCCCTTATTTATAAGAACTATTTTTCCCATTTTATGAATAGGGGGAAGAAATAAGTGATTATAAATAACAAAAACATGTTTTGGGCTCCATGAAATCCATACAGGCAAATAATTATAGGGCAGCATGAAAAAAAAGTTTAAATTACCATCGTTTCCTCAGAAAATAAATCTCATTCTTGACTTATCAGATAAGCAAGCTGACAGAATGCTCAGAGTACTTAAGTCATTCCTGCTGGATGCCGGTACATGAAGCCTAAACCATTCCTCCCACACACCAGCTTTCTCTTCTTGCTGGGAACCAGGGTGTTAAGGGTCCTCAGCATCTCTCAGGGCTTGAGCTTGGGCAACTGGGGAGCAAAGCCCATGACTGGGTTAGCTGGAAGGGAAAAGAGGAAGGCGGACTGTATCAAAGTGGAATAATGACAGACGCTTTAGCAGGGCAAGTGCTGTCGCACTGATTTCTTCCAGTGATTGAGATGACACAGTCTGGGGTGAAGGTGTTGTTGCTTCAGGACATGTAACATTTAAGTATCCAACGCCTGGGCGTAAAGAAAGTAAAAGAATGAGCAATGAAAGATCACCTTAGCTTCTTGATTAAATTTCCTCCAAAGCTCTAATTGTTTCAAGAAATAACATCCAAATCTTTAGCAGGGGATTCTGGCGTTTTCTTACTCTGGCTTCTACCCACTTACCCAGTTCCTATGGTTGTCTTTCTTTCTTTGAACCTTGGGCTTCACATGCTCTACTCATAAAATAAAAAAGCAGTATCACTGGACTATATCCGAAATGTGTCTCTTTGCCTCGAATGTCATACTCCTTTTATCCAGAATACTCCTTCCTCCTTTATTTCCTAGGCTAACTGATAAATCATCATTTAAAACATGCTCCTCAGCCATGAATCTGGGTTGTGTGTACTTTCCATGTCATTTCAAAGTATTCTCTACTTTTGTCAATCATTTCATTTGCCATATTATAATCCTGTTTTATTGTCTACATCGATCACCAAACCAGTGTCTTTGATTTCATTGGTTTGATTTAATAGGTGGGGCCACATCAGTGATCTGTTTTAAAAGCTCCCTGGTGATTCTGGGTCACAGCAAGGATTAAAACCCACTAGAGCAGACTGAGAGCTCCATGAAGAAAGGACGGTTGACTGTCTAGTTCACCATCATACCCCATTTTCTAGCTCAGTGCCAGAAACATAGTAAATCCTCAAGAAACATCTATGGGTCAAATGTCATTATGGCCCCAATGCTTGATGTGGTGTTAAAAATAATTGTTGTTGAATGAATGAATGAATGAATGAACAGCTTAAATTCTACAAGGATTATACAAATTAGTAAATCACAGACTTTGTTTTTAAAAAGTTACAGTTGGAAGCAGATGAGAGGAATTGGAGACGCACACGTTCTGATATCATCACTGTTACAACCAATGATAGAAATATTTACAGTGGTTGTGATGATTTCTTATGGAGAATCTCTCTCATGGTGAGGATCCTTCTTCTTTGTGACTGCAGAAATCTTCCAAGCGGTTTGGCAGACGTCCAGTTAGTTGAAGCTTTGAGCAAACTCTCTTCAAGTTTTTTAGAAAACTGCTAAATCTTCTGAGGTCATTCCAGACCATTTGTCTTTCTGTGTTATGCACTAAGGCAGGAAATGTTTTCCTGAGCAATTCAAGGGGCCAGTAAAGAATTCATGTGATGGGACGTGGTATCAGCCCCCTCCAGCTGTTTACCATGGTCCTTTTCATTCTTAACAGGGACATCAAGTTCTTTTGGGTACTAGTTATGGTTTTATACATAAGACAAAATAAACATTTCCTGGAGGGCTTCAGAGGGTCACTACTTTTCCTTCTTATCTTGCATTTTCCTTCAATCAAAAGAGGAAAAAATAAGATTTAATTTGAGAGAGGCCTACCATTTATCAGGTTATACTCTAATCAGTTGATACATTAAAACATTTTCTTGAGCCTGAAAGCAATGAAACCTCTCACTTTTCTCCATCTTGCTTGCTTAATTTTTTATGCTTGTGAATTGTCATGGCCCCAGCCCAAGGTCATCTGAGAACAATAGTACCTGAGTCATTAACATTCTTAAGGTCTTGTTTAAAAGTGGTTGTTTGGAGCCGCTGTAGTTTGTCCTGAGTCATCCCACACCGGGCCAGGGAGGCTAAAAAACTGGACTCTTCCCAAAGGAATGGTTGTTATTATAGTGAATCTCCAGAAGGAAACGTCATTAGTGCTAACCGAACATGTATTTTGCCTCAGATTTACTGTTGGGCAGGGAAAGATCATGACCTTTTAATCAGAATAGGCTTAGATTGAGTTTTTTGTACAAAATAAATTTGCTTCTAGTAGGATTTGCCAGAGAGACCACCCTGGGGGAAGGTTCAATGGTTCAGTTGAAGATCTTGGGATTTGGAGTCAGGTAAGACTAAAGATTAAATCCTGTCGCTGCCACGTTCTATGTGAATTAGGTAAGATACTTAACCTCTTTGGGGCTCAGGGTTCTCATGTATAAAAGAAAATAACTAACAAAGAAATGCAATATCAGTAATTTTATCAGATGTTCACTTGGCTAAAAAATATTAGTTAAAACTATGTTATGTGCTTTCCAAAGAGGGTCCTCCTCCTACCCAGGTATTATAATCCATATTATTATACAAAAGCATGTAGGGAAGGATAAACACTTGAATAAGGTAGAACCAAAGAATATGATGGAAAAAGCATTGAATTTGGAACTGAAAGACCTCATTCCTACACTCAACTCTAGCTGTGTGTCTTGAGGCTCACTTATAAAATAGAAATAATATCTCCTCTCATGGCATTATTTCGATAGATGTTATGATGTTTGTAGATCTACTTTGAAAGAGTTAAGAGCACAATGCCCATATTAATTATTAAGGAGGTTGTATTTCTTCTCCTACTAACCAAAACCAAAATACTTTTAAGAGTGGGGAATGGTACACAGTTGGGGAAGGGGTATTTTTTTCAAGCCAGAAAGGGAGGTGGTGATTTTAGTTACAGGATGTGAACTGAAAAGTAGAGTTTGCATTTTTTTCAGCTACCCCTTAGAGCAGAGCTAAACCTCATGTAGACAGTGCAGTATTTGCTTTAGTGGAGCAGTTAGGTGGGGCTGAGATATAGACTGGCCTGAAAATAGAGCAATCCTGCATAAATTTTGTGTGATGTGCTCATGAAAAGGATTGTGTTGTGTAAAACTATGGAGGGCAAGACTGAGGACTTAAAGAAAACAGAGGTTTGTGGGAAGAGCAAGAAAAATAGTGTATATGTGCGTTTATTTAAAAGTCACAGTTCATAATCGTCCTGGAAGGCTTCCGTTACTTAAACAGACAGAATTTATTGGTGTTAAAAAGTTGCTCCGTTGGGTAATCATTTTCCTGACTGTCCTCCTGAATTGTTCTGGAAGCCTTCCAAAACAGATGCTTCCATGAGTCATATGTTTTACAAATTCATTTTAAAGCTTTCAGACCCCACTGACTTGGAGTTTAACATTTTCTGCGCTTGTATTTTCATTCTGGTAATTTCTTCGAGTATTAGGAAAATGGGTAGCCCTTCTACGGGGCCTGGTCTTCAGTCCACGTAACCAGAAGGTGGAACCTAAACTGGTCTCTCTTTTATACTGTATTACCCTTCTCTTTGAGAGTCAGGAGAAAGAGCAGCAATGACATTTGGGTGTTTTTGTTTGAAAGGAACCAAGTACATAAAATATAGGTAAAAATAATACAGATGTTAAGTTGTCATACAAACGTACAATTGCATATTCTTCCAATTGTAATTTGAAGCCCACATATAATGAGTCACTCGTTTGGGTGCTATCTTGGGAAATAATGTGGTCTGTTATTGTGAATGGAGAAAACGCTAAGTTTATCATTTATAGGCATTCACTCCAAGTAAGTTTATCAGAGAAATCCCTGTGCTTTCTGATACATTTTGCTCTAAATCTAAAATTGCTCTAAAAAAGAGAAAAGAAAGAAAAGGGGGGAAAAGGGCACAATAAACTGGATGAGATGTGAGAACAAAGGACCATGGAGGTTTTGAGATGGGAAAATTACTTCAGACTTGGTTTTGGAAAGTAGGGGACAGAGACAGAGTCAGAGCTCACTGAGAAGTCAAATCTGAGATTGACCTTGAAGGAGTGGTCTTGGTGTGGGGAATGGAATGAGCAAAGGCACTAAAACAGGGGGACATTCGGGTCACAGAAGTGGCGTGGTGTGGTGTGGTCGGACTGCAGAGACGCAGGCCACTGTGGCAGCTGCTGTCATCTTAAATATTTCTTCCTGAACTGAGAGGGGAAATTGGACTCTACAGCATGTTAATTAGAAGTTCTTTTAAGTGTTATTTATACATGTTACTAATATGGGACACAGGAGATCTAGAAAAGAATGATGAAAAAATTAATACAGTAATACCCTTAATATTCCTATTTAAAATGTTGATTTTTAGACATCTTTTTTTTTTTGCTTTGTGAAGTGTTATTTTGCACATTTAGTTTAGAAGTATTTTGTTGGATACTTTCCTATGTCATTAAAATATTAGCCGTACCTTTTTTTTAAAAGCAAAATCATTAAATAATAATGAAATAATTTTTTAACTAGAAACAGCCTAATAGTTGAGCAGCTACTAAGATGGCTCTGGTGGTGAGCAGATACCTCTTGGAGGCCTCTGATGCTTCATAGAGGAGGTCAAGAGAGAACAACAGCTCAGGGAGGTGAATTGTTGAAATCTGGAGGTGTAACTAGGTTCATATCTTCTGATTCCTTGCTATAAATCAGTCAAATATTCTTTTCCAGTTTATTAATGGGACACTAAACAAAGAGAAGTATAAAAATTCACCATCCTCATTCAGACACTACATGCTTTTGATTTTATAATTTTGCTTTCAAAATAAACAACATCGTTGAGATAAAAGAGATGTGAGGTGAGCTCTACGGTTTCCCCAGGATTTTGCCTGGGACTACTTCTTGCCACAGCACAGTGTGGGGAGCCCAGGCAGATTTACAGTCATGCTGAGTTTTGGGGGGGCTGATTGGAATTTGTGGCTGTCTGAAGCAGTTGGAATTTGCAAGCCAGTGGTGTTCAGAGTAGGGGAAGTTGCACAGAGGGTGGGCACCAAAAATCTGTGTGAGGATTCACCCTGGATCTTCAGCTGGGAGTTAACCAGGCTTGTGTAAGGCAAGATTCCATGAAATCTACCAAGGATCTGCTGCAGGGCTGAATGGAGATGTCAGAGGCTGTGCATTGCTGAGAGAGGTTGGAGAGCTGGCCCAAACAGAGAGCAAATAGAAGACACATACACAGAAATTTCAGTGTATGTTAGATCCACGTACCTCTCACTCTCTCCTTCTCTCTTTCTCTAACTTGTCTGTATGAAAGTGTGTGTACTCTCTCAGGTCCTGCTGAAGTAATTCCTAGGAACAGAATTATCCATTATTTTCCCAGCCTTACAATTATGAAATTAACATTTATTTGTAAAACAATGGGTAAGAAACACCACCTGATTTCTAGATATAATCATCTTAATCTAGTACTGAATCAAAGCAGAGGAAGTTTGAATTCACAGTATTCAAATTATTTTGAGATTGGGTTTGACAGTTCTCAAAACTAATTTTTATTTTTATTTTTATTTTTTTTTAAATTGTTTTTATTTATTTCTGAGAGAGAGGGAGACAGTGTGAGCAGGGGAGGGTCAGAGAGGGAGACACAGAATCTGAAGTAGGCTCCAGGCTCTGAGCTAGCTGTCAGCACAGAGCCTGACGTGGGGCTCGAACCCACGAATCACGAGATAATGACCTGAGCTGAAGTCGGACGCTTAACCGACTGAGCCACCCAGGCGCCCCAAAACTAATTTTTAATAAACTTTCAGCTTTAGTTTTTAAGAATTAGGATTTCAAGAGAAATTAGTTTAGCTAACTTTTTCCTTTTGCTTTAAATATCAGTTTTTTTCCCTCTATGTACAAATCCTTTGGCATGGAGTTAAAAACATTGAAAAGACTTTTAAAAATTGAGGGGGTGCCTGGGTGACTCAGTCGGTTAAGTGTCTGACTTTAGCTCAGTTCATGATCTTGCTTCATGAATTTGAGCTCCACATTGGGATCTCTGCTGTCAGCTGAGATCCGCTTTGGATCCTCTGTCTCCCTCTCTCTGCCCCTCTTGCAAGCGTGCTAGCTCTCAGTCTCTCTTTCTCTCTCCCTCTCTCTCTCTCTCTCTCAAAAATAAATAAAAAACATTAAACAGAAAGGACAAGACTTTTAAAAATCGAGAATAAAAGGATATTAAAGTGTTCAGGAGTGATGTTGAGTTTAAGCAGAAATGTAAAATGTTCTTGAGTTAAAAACTTTACACCTAAAATATTTTCAAACTTTGGAAAATAAAAAGTAGTCATTGTTCTATTTAGAATAATGTTACTTTTAGGGTGCCTCAGTTGGTTAAGCATCCGATTCGGATCTCACAGTTCGTGAGTTCGAGCCCTGTGTCAGACTCTGTGCTGATAGCTCAGAGCCTGGAGTCTGCTCCAGATTCTTTTGCCTCTCCCATGCTTGTGCTCTGTCTCTCTCTCTCTCTCTCTCTCTCAAAATTAACATTAAAAAAATTAGAATAATGTTACTTTCAATGTAGTTAAATAACAGTAACAGTTTGCTGCTAAGGTAATGCAAATTATTGGTGTAAGGCAAGCAGTCTTGAATTATTAGCAGTGGAACAAAAACAAGAAATATCTCATGGTATAAAAGAGCCTTGACCCAGTAGCTAAGTGTACTTTTACAGCTGTTTGGACTTTTCAAGAGTCTTGCTATCTTTATAATACACACTTTTAGCTTTCTGTATTGCATCGTGTGTATTTATGATCCTTCATGCTGAACAGAAAACAGTTTGTGTATGTTTACTCCCAGCATCTAAGCAACTTGACTGGTACTTTTTTTTTTGTCACTTTCTGTTAGCTCAGATGTTTGCAAGCCTATTTGCATGGAAAGGGGGAAAACCCCAAGTAGTGTGGCTTTCTGTGTTGCCTAGAGATAATAGAAATGCATTGACAATTGCTTATTAAATTTAAAAGTCCTTATAAGGACTATAAGGAGTATATTCTATAAAGATGTGTATAAGGACCAAGAGTATATGGCTTTACCTTTTATTGGATGATGGCCATCCTATTAAATTTGCCTTTTCATTTGGTCAGATATTGGTCTTCTCAGCTCTAACATATCAAGGCTTTCCAAACTTCATGTACCTAGTAAACAGGATAGGTACTCTTAGAGGTTTTCAGCTGTGAGATGTATCAGTCTTCTATGAACTGGACTGGTCCTTCTCATCCTTTAGCTCTAAAAAGTAACCAGTTTCACACATATTACTAAAAAACAATTACAAAACAATTACAAAAATACGATTGTTGTCCCCTACATCAACTGAAGATTTATATATCAGTATGTGGTAGTTACCTATAGACTTTAGACAAATTTTCTTTTTCTCCCCCCTTTCCCCACCCCCTCCCTCTCCCCTCTCTCTCCCCCTCCCTCTCCCCCTCCTAAGAGATCCTGCCACAAGTTCATTTGTACAAACAGCATAGGAGGACACCAGCCCTGTGCAGTCAGAAGCCCAGGGGTCATTCTCATCCTTCTGTAGAAGTTTATCTGCATGATTTTGTGACACCTGAACTGAGTGTGTATGCCTCCAGGTAGATGTTGTTTGCTTTAGCCAAGCATCTTGGGACATGATTTACCTAGTAATGCTTTAATTATTTTGAATTTCCTCAGATCCCACAGGCAAGAAGTTTGAACCCGAAAAACCTGTAGTTTTGGGGCATCTGGGTGGCTCAGTCAGTTAAGTGTCCACTTCTTGGTTTTGGTTCAGATCACGATCTCAAGGTTCCTGGGTTCAAGCCCTGCGTCGGGCTCTCTGCTCTCAGCACAGAGCTCACCTGAGATCCTCTGTCTCCTTTTCTATCTACTTCTCCCCTGCTTGTTCTCTCTGTCTCTCTCTCTGTCTCTGTCTCTCTCTCAAAAATAAATGAATATTAAAAACAACAACAACTGTAGCTTTGAATATTTTCCTTTCAAGCCCACAAAAAGACCAGGAAGTTTTCTTGACACTTCTCATTAGGAGATAAATATTTTCTAGATGCTCTCTCCTGCCCCAGTCTGGAAAGGTCCATCTTTATGGCCAGAGTCTACGTTTTGTTAAGCATTTATTCATTTTTGAGAAACAGAGCACAAACCGGGGAGGGGCAGAGAGAGAGGGAGATACAGAATTTGAAGCAGGCTCCAGGCTCTGAGCTGTCAGTACAGAGCCCAATGCAGGGCTCGAAACCACCAGTCATGAGATCATGACCTGAGCCAAAATAGGACACTCAACCAACTGAGCCACACAGGCTCCCCCAGAATCTGTATTTTAACTCACCATCCTGCAAGGATCTAAACTCAAAAAGTCACTTCACTCTAAGTTTCTGGAATGAGTAAATACTCTCAGGGGAATATTTCACTTCAACCTTCCTTTATTCCTCCATTAACTGCTTCCTCTTCCTGGGTGGATTCTGGTGGCTTTTCTTTCTTTCTTGTTCAGCAGTGCTTTTTCATTTGGAAAATGTTTACTTAAGTGTAAAACCCATACAGTAAAATTACAAACACAAATTATAAGTAATACAATGGGAAGAGTTGTTACAAATTAAACCTGTTCATGTAACTATCATCTAAATCAAGACAAAGACTATTACCAGAGCCCTCCCTAGAAACTGTCTGACCCTCTCTAAAGGCATCACCCACTTCACTATGATAGCCTCTATCCTGACTTTTATTTTTATAAATACATTTGCCTGTTTTTTAATTTTAGGTAAATAGAATCATGTAATTTGCATGACATCATATTTATGAACCTTACACATATTTTCATGTATATAGTAGCTTTTTAAAAATGTTTTTACATCTATTTATTTTCGAGAGACTGGGAGAGACAGAGCATGAGCAGGGGAGGGGCAGAGAAAGAGGGAGACACAGAATCTGAAGCAGGTTCCGGGATCAGAGCTGTCAGCACAGAGCCCGAAGTGGGGCTTGAACCCACGAACTGTGAGATTATGACCTGAGCCAAAGTCAGACACTTAACCTGCTGAGCCATCCAGGCGCCCCAGTAGCTTTTCTTTCTTTCTTTCTTTCTTTCTTTCTTTCTTTCTTTCTTTCTTTCTTTCTTTCTTTCTTTCTTTCTTTCTTTCTTTCTTTCTTTCTTCCTTCCTTCCTTCCTTCCTTCCTTCCTTCCTTCCTTCCTTCCTTCCTTCCTTCCTTCCTTCCTTTCTTCCTTCCTTCCTTTCTTTCTTTCTTTCTTTTTATGAGTATACTATAACTTACCCAGTCTATTTATTGATGGCAATTGAGTTGTTGAAAATTTGGATCTATCACAAATAATGCTGCTGTGAGCATTCTTATAAAACTCTCTTAGTGAATATATATATTCGTTTCCATTTGGTATATAGCTATGAGTGGAATTGCTAGGGTGTACATATGTTCTTTGGTACTTTTACAAAGTGGTTGTCCTAATTTACATTCCCGTGAGTGAGATGGGAAAGTTACAATTGCTCTGCATCCTTCCTAACACTTGGCATTGCTGGATGTGTTTGTTTGTTTAAATATTAGCCATTCTGATGAGTGAGAGTAATATATATATATATATATATATATTTGTGTGTGTGTGTGTGTGTGTGTATATGTATGTATATTTCTAATAACTTCTCCCACTCTGTGACTTCATTGTCTTAACATTGTTTTGATGAATAAAATTACTTAATTTTAATGAAATCCTGTTTTTTCATAGTTTTCCTTTCTGGTGAATGCTTTCTTTAGTCCTGTTTAAGGAATCTGTCCCTCCTTAATTCATGAAGATAATCTTTACCTGCTTAAATATTAATGGGTTTGCCTTTCGTATTTGCACATCACCATTCACATGGAACTGGTTTTTGGTCGTCATAAATCAAATTTATAAATCTAGAAACCGACTATTTCTAGATTCTGTCTTCTGTTCCACCGGTCAATTTGTTCCTGTACCAATACCACTCTGTCTTATTTACCATCACCTCACAGTAAATCTTGAAGTCTGGTAGTGTGAGTTCCTCAACTTTATTTTTCTTTAAGAATTGTTTAACTATGCTTGACCCTTTGTGTTTTCATGTAAATTTTAGTACCAGATTTTCAATTTCTGTTGAAATATCTATTAAGATTTTATTTGGATAAGATTTATTTATTGAATTTGTCAATTAATTTAGGAATATTGAAAGTTTTACAGTATTGATTCTAGTAATTTGTGAATATTTATTAAAATCTTTTAAATTTCGGTAATACACTTGAATATAGAAGTCTTACAAATGTTTTATTATATTTATTCCTACATATTCAATACTTTATCCTCTTGTGGTATCATTTTTTTTAAGAAACTGCATTTTCCAACTGTTTTTGCTAGCATATGATTTTTATACCCGACAACCTTGTTAGAGTCACTTATTAATTCTGTCAGTGGCTTAAAAATAAACATTTAGGTTGTTTACATTCACATTCATGTATTCTAGTTCTTATATGTTGCATTCTTTTTTCTTTCATGATTTAACTGGATAGTGAATACATGTGATCTTATCGAACACCCTTGTTCTGTTTCTAAAGTCTGAGTTAAGCTTTCCATTGTCCACCAGTAAGTATTATGTTTACTGAAGGTTTTTGTGGAGATCCATCATCAGGCTAGGGAAGTCCCTGTCTGTTGTTGTTTGCTAATAGTTTTTATAATAAATTTGTTACATTTTATAAAATTCCTGTGCAATTGTTTTTTCTATTGTACTTTTATGATTCATTTTCTATATAAGGTAAAACTTTAGTCCTCTGCTTGAGTAAAACAGGCGGTCATCTATCTGGTCAGGATGTGGGTAGTTTTATACATTTCTCTTTTTTAATGTTTATTTATTTATTTTTGAAAGAGAGAGCAAGTGAGGGAGGGGCAGAGAGAGAGGGAGACACAGATCTGAAGCAGGCCTCAGGCTCTTAGCTGTCAGCACAGAGCCAGACTCATAAACCGCGAGATCATGACCTGAGCCGAACTGAAGTCGGAAGCTTAACCCACTGAGCCACCCAGGCGCCCCAGGATGTGGGTAGTTTTAAATGTCTGTTTCCTTTAGGGACACCTGGGTGGCTCAGTCGGTTGAGCGCCCGAATTCTGCTGAGGTCATGATCTCAGGATTCATGAGTTTGAGCCGCTGCTGTCAGTACAGAGCCCGCTTTGGATCCTCTGCCCTCTTTCTCTCCCCCTCCCCTGCTCGCTCGCTCTCTCAAAATTAAATAAACATAAGATACATAAACAAATGTGTTTCTTTTAAAGACTTCAGTCTCATCTTTCTGTTTTTAGATCCTCCAGTGTCCACTCCGAGGCATTTTTATACCCCCCACTTTGGGAGCACTTAATGCCTTTAATTCCTTAGAGTTTCCAGAATTGCATGCCACAGGTCATCTCTCTTAAGTGTCTTCCTCATTCCTGTCTGTCCTCTCTTACTCCAGCTCTGTCAACGTTTAGTACTTAATTTTCTGTAAGTTGCTAAGTTATCTACCATTATTCCTTCAGCTTTGCAGCCTCCAAAATTCTTATTCATTCGACAAGCATTTTGAAGTCAGGATGAAAGTTAGCAAATAAAATCACAGGACACCCAGTTAGACTCGAATTCTAGATAAACAGCAGATGGGATCTATCTGTACTGAGACATTATCTGGTATTTATCTGAGATTAATTAGTTGTCCTGCGTTTTACCTGACAGTTTTATTATGAGTACCTGTTGGGTTAGGTATTATAGGTGGAGGTGATACACTAGAGAAAAAAAGTATAATCCCTGCTCTCAGGAGTTTACATCCTACAGGGAGGACAGATATTGTGCATGAATAAATGATGTAGTATGTTAGAGAGTGATAGAAGCTATGGAAAAGAAATGAAGTGGGCTAATGGGATATCAGATATATAAAGATTGGGATTGCATATTAGGTGTGTTGGGAAAAGTATCAAGGAGAAAGTGAAGCTACAGCAAACATTTGAGGTGTGTAATACTGGGGAGAAGTGTACCCCAGACAGAAGGAGCAGCACATAAAGCCTGAGGCAGGAATGTAGCTATTATGTTTGAGGCAGGAGGCAGTTGTGGTCCACGCAAGGGCAAGAGTGGGAAGATAAGGTCAGGAGCAGGACAGGAACTGGAGTCCAGACCAGGAAAGGCATTGTGGGCCATTATGAAAACTAGGCTTCTCCTCTCAGTGAAGGAGGCAGACAGTGGAGTGTTTAAACATGAGTGATGCTGTTAGAAGACATGACACTATTGAAAGAAACAATCTGGCTTCTACGCGGGGACTGTGTAGTAGTAGCCCGGGAGGCTAAGGAAGAGATTACCACAGTAATCTAGGCAGGAGATGATGATGGTAGCCTTGACTAGTGTGGAGCAGTGGAAATGATGAAAAATGTCAAAATTCTGAATCTATATTGATGGTAGATCTAACAGGATTTCCTGATGGGTAGGACATAAGTATTAGCAAAACTGCGGAATCATGGATACTGTTGTTTCGGTATGAGCACTTGGAAGGGTGGTTCAGTTCTACACCATCTCTCATCTATTTTAATCTTCTCTTATTTTTATCCTCATTGCTTTATATTTGTTTAAACTATCTTTTAATGATAGTTTAACTGTGTGTTTAACTCAGCGTGTTTATCCGGAAATCCATATAGTTATTTTGATAAATTAATTTTATTTAATTTTGCTTTGTGGGGAATAAACACCTTTGGAATTTAACTGTAATGTGATACCTTATTTTTAAAAAGGTGATGGAAAATAAATGTCCATGACCAAAACAATGTGGCTCATATCCATGTAAGACATGTGATTCAATTAGAATTTCCTTGTTGTATTTGGTTTCCATGGAGAGAGATTATTTTTCACCCTTGTGCCACTGCCAAAATGATATCCATGAATTAACTTCTATGCAGTTAAACAAGTCCATTTTTGTAGTTTGAAATGACTGATGGAAATCTTCCAAGACCTTTTACGTACCCAAAGAGATAGATATCACATACCTTGCATAATTCCATAATTGGAAAAGGCCCAGCTAATCAGAGCAGATATTTTTAAAAATGTTTTAAGTGTTTATTTATTTTTGAGAGAGAAAGAGAATGTGAGTGCAAGCAGAGGAGGGACAGAGAAGGGGGGAGGGGGAACAGAGGATCTGAAGTGGGCTCTGCACTGACAGCGGTGAGCCTGATGCTTGATGTAGGGCTCACGTACCATGAGATCATGACCTGATTTGAAGTCAGACACTTAACAATAAGAGCAGGTATTTAATGCTTCTCATTGAGAAATATGAGTAGGATCTCCTGTATAAATACATAAATTGTTATAATCAGTACTTTGTAATTGGTTTTTTTTTCCATCAGTACTTTGTTAATTAGCTTTGTTTCCTCTCTGAGCACAGCAGGGCAGAGTTTTATGCTATTAATGCCTGCTCACTGCTTTTTTTTCTTACATTGTAAAAAATGTCAAAACTTAACTGGATTTGCTTAGTTCTTTTAGGTATTTTCCTTATTTCCCTGTCCTTTCCATGACCTAACATGATCAACTAAAACAATTAAAGAAAAAAACAAATTACCATAGATTTTAAAACTACCTACTATAAAATGTTCTTTATACAAAAACTTGAAAACTTGAGTAAGAGTAGTTTGGGCAGCCTGAGGCATTAATTGAGGAAAAACATGATAACTTCAGTTATGTTAGGAATCAGATATACCTTCTGAATAAATTAACAAATAGAATCCTGTAAATGAACAGCAGATGAAATCACATTTTAATTCTTTTCAAATTGTTGGCACATATGAAATTTATCAGAGAACCAGAATATTCAAGAGTTATCTGCACTGTGCCTCCTGTTTCACAACTTGTGTGTTAAACAATTTGTGTAATCTCTTTCAGTGACAGTATGCTCATTGGTATTCTGTTCATATTTCCTGTTGTCACGCTTCTCAAATTGGGGTAACCAAACCTCTGGAAACCCATGCCTGGTTGCTGGCACTTGCTACCCCAGGATGAACAAAGTAAATCTTCCTAGAGCATCTGTTTTGTCATTTTTTGTGAAAGCTTTCTGTACTCAAGTAGATACATATTGTTGTGTAACACAGTGTGTAAAGAAGACATAAAAGAAATTTCTACTTGCCGCAAGTAGACTTTGGACTTTACCTCAACCTACCTCCCATCTCCTCTACTGCTTGGATACTTTGACATAATTATTTCAGCAGCTCATTTTGGAAGTCTTCAGGCAAGATCCTATGATGCCAGCATGTTGTTCAGATATCTCCAGGTTAGATACTGATGATATTCTATATCATGGCTCTTGTAAAAGTGCAAAATATTCTAGAATAGTTTGCATAGTACAGTGCAAATGTCTAATTGTCCTCCTAAGTTAGCCAGTCTTCCTTTTTACCAGAACAGGCTGAATTTTGTATCAAGTAACTCATTCCGTGACCTTGGATGACATTTTCAGTGTTGTATGGAAAGTAACTATAACAGATGTGAATTGAGAGCTTTATTTACATTAAGGGCTCCTCTGTATTCTCTCTTTTAACCATTACAGCAATCCTCTGAGTTAGATGCTAGTTTGATTTGTTTTTACAGATGAGAACCTGGACACAGAGTGGTCAGGTCACATCCTCAAGGTCATATAGCCTTGGAAGAAAAGGATCCAGGATTTGAACCCAAGTTGTCCTCTTTGGAGGCTCTACCTACCTTTAAACATTATTCTTTGTCCATAAATGATTTTGAATTAACACACTCCTTTGTTTAAAAAAAAAAAAACAAACAAAGGAAATCTTTGTAATTATGGATAGCAGGGTTGACTTCTGCAACGTGATGTGATGCTTAACTGGTGGGATCCAGCTGCACACAGTACCCAGCTTGTATGAACGGCATCAACTTAACACACACTCAGAACTACACAATGAATCCCAATGAAGTTGATGAAATTCTCGTTCCTTTTTCACAGGGTTCAACTTCCACCATCTTGACTTCTCTTGGCACTTTGTTTCCAACTACTTTCTACCCTTCCCCTCTTGTGTAAACAGAACACAATTTGATACCATCATTTAGAGTGTGGTTGATGGATTCCACTTTACATGGGTGTGAATAGATTCCAGTAATGCACATTATCTCCACTAAGCATCTTCGTTCAAACCTTTGGCTTTATCTCTAATGGAAAGATTTGAATCCATTAAAATGCCAGCCCCAGTAGCCATGTGGTAAGATAATTTGAGAGTGGTAAGCCCTTGATCTAACTCTATACTTTTCCTAAGCTACTCTATTTAATGAAACTGACCGAGGGTAAAAATGACCTAAAGGAATGACACCACATAGTTTCTTTGCTTATTTAAACCTATCATCCTTTGGTGAAACTAAGGGTAACAGTGACCTGTCAGTTGCAGCACCAGACATTTTCTGGAGGGCAGAAGAGCACGTATCTCATTGTTACCATTTTCTACCAAGATTGAAACAGGTGTCTAGGGCACATCTGTTCCTTCCAGGTGCTGGCCCACCATCGCTGCCTATACAGAGGCTTCAAGATCAAACAACTCAAGCTTTCTGTTCATTTTGGTGTTATGACATTTTGGTAACTGGCATTGAGTAAGTAGCTTTTATAGAAACCCTGCTCTTGTGATATCCTGAAATGCCTTTATCTTTTGTATTACTTTGATCTCTGATAAGAAGTTGCTAAAAATTAAACTACCTTCCTTATTAAAAGAGGTGCCGCAGTGGAATTTTCTTCTTTCACATGGTTTTTTTTTTTTTCTCTCTGTTTATATGTTTATCTTTCCCACTGGACTCGGTCCCACAAGACTGTTTCTTTTCCCTTTGCACTCCGAGTGCCTAGTAGAGCACTTGACATAGAGTAATGGAAACGTGGGATGAAGGAATTCATGAATGAGGGAGTGAATAAATAATTTTTTTGAGTCTGTGTATAATTTTAGCCTCTGTAGGGGTATGTGTAGAATAATTCTCCAACCACAAAATATCCAATGGTATTAGGTTGCATAATTTATGCTACTAGCATAAGATATTGGCCTAGGCAAAATTCATCCATTTATTAACAAAAATTTAGAACTTAGGTTTTAAGTAGGTACTAATTTTAGAATATTTTCCAGGCAGTCTCCAATTTGTGGAACATTTTTTAAGAGTTTCACAAAAAGTTTCAAACTGGCTTTTCTTATTTATGGCTGAAGTTGTATTAAAGAAAGCACAGTATCCCTTCATTACTCATCACAGGTTTATAATCCTCTCTGGGCTATAGCTGGCTCCACTGTATCTTTCCAATCTAATATCCTGCCACTTTCCACCTGCAGCTTTTCTTTGTACAAACCAGTATCCTCCATAATCTCCTGTTACCCCAACACCTTGGGCTCTTTATGGTCTTTGTTCATTCCAGTCCCTCCTCTTTCATCAGCCTTTTCTGGTCTTTCCTCAGTCCTACTCCATCAGTTTCTACCCATCTTCCTCCACCATGAATCCTTCCCTGACAACTCTTATCAAATGATTTTTTTATGTGTTTTTTTTCTGAGTTCCTAGTACACACATTTACAATCGAATTTTACTTCTGTTTGCTCTGTTCGTTTTCTCCCCAGATGTAAATTCTGAGTATTTATTGTGTCAGTATCTCTAAGTCCCCTATAATACCAAATAAAATATTAAGCATGTAAAAAGCATGCCCAGAGCAAAGTCAACAAAAGCATAAAAATAAACAAGTGAGACTTCATCAAAGGATAAAGCTTTTGCACAGCAAAAGAAACCATCAACAAAGTGAAAAGGCAACCTATGGAAGGGGAGAAACTATTTGCAAATCATATCTGATGAAGAGTTAATATTTAAAATATGTAAAGAACTCATATAACTCAATAGCAAACAAATTTGGTCAAAAATGGGCAGAGAATCTGAATAGATATTTTTCCAAAGAAGACATACAAATGGTTAACATGTACAAAAAACGGTGCTCAGCATCATTAATCACAAGGGAAACGCAAACCAAAACCACAATGAGATATCAGTTATCCAGTTAGAATGGCCATCATCAAAAAGACAAGACATAAGTGGTGAGGATGTGGAGAAAAGGGAACCCTTGTGTATTCTTGATGGCATTGTAAATTGGTGCAACCACTGGGGAAAACAGTATGGAGTTTCTTCAGAAAAATGAAGAACCTAGCAATCCCACTTTTGGATATATATCCAAAGGAAACAAAAATGGGATATTGAAGAGGTCTCTGTACTTCCATGTTTATTGCAACAGTATTCACAATAGCCAAGATATGGAAAAAATCCTGTCAATAGTTGGGTGAATGGATAAAGCACATGTGGCATATGTATGATAACATGTAGCCATGAGGAAGAAGGAAGGAAATCTTGCCATTTGTAATAGCATGGATGGAACTTAAAGGCATTATACGCTAAGTGAAATAAGCCAGAGAAAGACAAATACTGCATGGTATTGCATATAAATAAGTGGAATATATTTTTTAAGTCAAATCCATAGAAACAGAGAGTAGAAAAGCTGTTGTCAGGGATGAGGGGAGTGGAACATGGAAGGGCTGGTAAGAGGGTGCAGACAAGCTTTCAGCTACAAAATAAATAAGGTTTGAAGATCTAAGGTACAACATGGTGACTACGGTTGATAATGCTATATTGTATAATTGAAATTTGCTAAGAGAGTGAAACTTAAATGTTCTCACCAAAAGAGAAGAGAAGAAAAATGAAAAGAAAAAGGAAAGGAAAAGAAACAAGAAAAGAAAAAAAGAAAAGAAAAAAGGGAAAAAGGAAGAAGGAAATGTGAGGTGATGGATGAATTAGTTAACTAGATGAGGGCATCATTTCACGACGTATGTATATTAAATCAGCATGATGTAAACTTTAATCTTACTATTTTGTCAGTTATACCTCAGGAAACCTGAAATTAAAAAAAAAAATATACTTGGCAGTGTTGTTTATTGGCAGAGGAGTGGTTTTTTTTTTTTTTTATGTTTCACTGACCCCTTTATTGATACTTTTCATAGCCATTTCCTATTTGATCTTTAAAAATTAAAATAACTTGTCAAAATCATTTTTATAACCTGTCACATCTCAATGCTATGTCTTAATCAAATGATATTCAAACCTGTCTGAAAGCAAAGTTTGCCTTCCTATTTGGAAACTTACACAACATTCTGCCCACCAGATGTCAATACTTCTTTTGGAAACACTTCTTATATATTCTCTCTTATCATGCAAAGAACACAGTCTGTAGTTTAAAGATCTCGACAATTTTAACATCTGGGAGTGACTTAAATCCAGGAAACTCTATGGCCATGATGATAAGAATAAATAAAGACTATACCAAAGAGAGTCTTTAACTAGAGAGAATATTTCCCCTCACTTTTCACTTAGAGCTAGGAAGTGAAATGAATAGGGAATTGAAGGGTAACCTATAAGTCTGAAACAGCACTTTTCCAGGTGCAAGAGAGGATGTGAAATTGCTGACATCGGTTTTAAAAAGTTCAAGCTGTAAAGAAAAGGGAAATAGTACCTGGACTGGTGGTTTTTCACTGAAGCTGAGATCAAAGCTCACTGTTTCTAAGTATAAAGTAAATGGAGTCTTGGGAATTGCTTTAATTTTAATATAAGACAATTTTCTAATTTTTGTCTACTTTCTACTGGCTCATGCCTCTGTTTGCAGTTACATTGATTTGAAATGTCTATATTTGTGAATAAAAAAAGTTTAACCACTTGTTTTTTAATTTGGTAGTATGATACAGGGAGGTCCATTTGTTTAACGTCTGGGCTACTGTAATACTAATCAGAAAGGACAGTATATTTTTCAGATCCCCCTATTTATTGTATAATGTGCCTTTATACATTAAACCTTCTAATAAGTCTTATTTTACTTGTCACACTGCAAGGTGTGACATTATCGGTAGCCATGATAGACAAAGCAGTGATTAATTGGCCAGGAGAAAGGTAGGCTCTTAGGGCTAGATTGACAGGGTCATGGGAAATGCTGCAAATGCCAAGAAACTAAAATGAGTACCCTCCCCCGCCGTAAAAATTCTTTGAAGACTACATTTAAATTAGAAAATATAGTCAGTCCTGTGTATATACTTCTTACAGGGGCAGTATGTTTACGTAAGTATTTTATTTATTTATTTTTAATGTTTATTTATTTTTGAGGGAGCATGGGAGGAGGGGCAGAGAGAGAGGGAGACCTAGAATGCGAAGCAGGCTCCAGGCTCTGAGCTGTCAGCAGAGAGCCCAATGGGGGGCTCAAACCCACAAACTGAGAGACCATGACCTGAGCCAAAGTTGGACGCTTAAATGACCAAGCCACCCAGGTCCCCCTACATAAGCATTTTAAAAGCCCCTTTGGATATCTGCTAAACTTTGGTAAGAAGGAGAATTAACATGGGTACTCTTATGTTGAAAGGAGTAGGAGAAGGGATTTTTTTTTTAAGTAAAAGCAATTTAGAAAATTCAGTTTAAAAACAGCTTTATTTAGACACTCAACTTTGTGTGAAAATTTCAAATGGCTGAAATAAAGCCTTTGTGTGTGCAAGACACTGGGCTTTGACTGGCACGGAGTGTGAGCTAGCAAAATAATAAAAATGTAACAAACTGTTTTGGAGTGTCTAAGGACTTCAGCGCTGCTACAAAGCCTACATTTATGTTTCCCTGATTTGGGGTAGGTTTATATTTCTTAGAATAAAATTAAAATAATTTAAGAAAACTCTTAGGACAATAGTTTCAATCACTTTCCTATTTCTGATTTCAGGAAAAACCTTATTGTTTACACATGGTTTAAAGGTAAAGTGAAGCACATTACAATTTTTTTCATGTTTATTTGAGCATGCATTAATTCAAATTGGGCAATACCAAACCAAAGATGGTTAGAAGTGCTCCACCCACAGATGTTGGGGGGCAGGGTTTTCATAGAAAATGCACTGAACCAAAGCAAAACAGTGATTGGATTAGATATAGCTTAAGTGGTTGCCTTATTTGGGAAAGCTTCCTTTACAGTTTGTGATTCGATTCGTTGTTCTTAAGTTTCCTTATTTTGGATTGGAGTGCATTGATTCACTCTGACTCAAAATTTGGTTCACTTCTGGAGGTTGCTGCTGTGTTAAAGACACCTCAGTGTGATGGCCTCTTTGTTTAATACTTACAGCCAAAAATCATTTTTTCTGATTTGTTCTATCAATGTGGACCAGGCTAGAATTCAAAATTCTGTACCATACTATTCAAAATCAAATATCATATAACATCATTGTTGTGTATCCAGTTATTTCTATATATCATCAGCTCTGAACAGGTTGATTTATTCTGAGACTCTTCAATTGAAGTTATTAAAGTTGTATTCAGAAAAGCATACAGCATCCAACTTTCCAACTGAATTTCCAACTGGAGATTCAGGTCAAGAAAAGAATTACAGCCACACAAAACTAGAGCTCACAGTCATTTGCATTTGAGTTTGAGAGGTGGTGATCTTGCCTAAGGAAAGTTATCTTGGTTTAAAAGGCACGGTAATCCTTTAGAATTGTATTTTGTTACCACAATCAAGAGGAGTAAATTTTCTTCTCCTGAGTAGTCTATTTATAGGTTTTTGCTGCTGTTACAGCCTTTATTCTCATATATGTTGAAAATATTCCCTCCCAAGTTATTACCTTTTTATTTATGGTATCTTTTGATCCATATAACTCTTTTTGATATGGAAGTTTATCATGTATACCAATCTAGTTTGCTTTTTAAGAAATTATCCACATACTATTAATTATGTTCAATGACATTAAACATCCCCTTAAATGTGAAAAAATAAGAGAGACGTAAGTTTTCATTATGTGCTTTCTCCTTAATGTATAACAGGAATGAGGAATACTTTTAGGTTCAGAGATTGATACCTCAAAATCCACTTTACAAATATGATAATAGTTTACTAATAATTACACCAGAAAAATTTGCAGTTGTACCTGTCTTCATGTATGTGTTTCTTATATGCAAAATTGATTGGTTTCTATTCAAAGAAAAAAAATACCTGTCTACGTAACAATATGGAATATTTCCCACATCTACTTCTTTGTGTAGGAGAAAAAAGAACAAGTCCATTTTCTTTGTTCCTGAGATTTTTTAAAAAAATGATTCTGTAGACTCAACTTGGTGTTGTCAGTGTGTCCTCCTCATTGCTGCCTGCTGTTGGCTTTCAAGACGTCCTTCTGAACAGACCTTTACGTGAACTATATTTGTTCCTGGAGAATGCAGGATGTCCACACAGTTTTGTTCAAAATAATGAGCATTCCTTTAAAGGCCAGCTGAGAGAGAAAGCTTTTGCTCAGCACATTTTTACTACTGATGCAACTTCCTCTCTCCCTCCCTCCCTCTCTCCCTCCCTCTCTCTCTCTCTCTCTTTTTTTTTTTTTTTTTTTTTGCGTGTACGAAACTTTACATCATTCCTAAGGATGAGAAACCCACAGGCTAAAAATGTAAGACTTTCTCTGCGTCTAGAGGAAAATTTTGTCATTTAAAATAAAATAGCTCTGATTAGTCGGGATAGTCTGCCTGAGTATTTCATTCCTAGGACTGTTAGCATTCTTTCCCAGTGAACTGGAGTGATAGGCACTGGATCCTATTTATAACAGGCAAGATGAGCTATTAAGCTATTTGGTGCTGGGTTAAGAATAAAAGCTTCAAGGGATTGGTTGGAATTTCTGTGTGCCTCTTCTCAGCAAGCGTCCTTTGCCCTTTTGGGGGAGATGTGGCTGTATGTTAGGTTTGTGAGAACCCAACTCAGGAATAGCATGTGATGTGAAAATGGAAACAGTTGGATTGAAACCATACATGGTGAAGTCAAAAAGATACTCTTTCTTGAGCTGTTGCTGAAATATGCTGGGGTTATTTCAGTGCTTGAAGAATAAATAGAACTTGAGGCACCCTGGAGGATAATGGAAAAAGTATGTGACAGGACTCTGAATTTTTCCCAGCTGCATCTCAGCCAGTTATCATTCAGCTTTCACTCTGACTTCAGAAAACATTATTTCAGCTCAGCAGAGTCCGAGCTCTTTGTGAAAATACTCTGCTTGTTTAAAGACATGAGAGGGTCACTGGGTGGCTCGGTCAGTTAAGCATCCAGCTCTTGATCTCAACCGAGGTCATGATCTCACTGTTTGTGGGTTCAAGCCCCACATTGGGCTCTGTGCTGACAGTGCAGAGCCTGCTTGGGATTCTCTCTCTCCCTCTGCCCCTCTGCCACTCATTCTCTCTTTCACACACACACACACACACACACACACTTTCTCTCTCTCTCTTGATAAATAAATAAAAAATCTTTAAAAAAAGAATTTTGAGAGAAGTTTCCACCTAGCGCTGTATTCTTCACGATTGCTGTGAATCAAAGCACTGAGGCCAAACCAAAGAAACAAAAACAACAACAAACTGCCCAAATAAGCACAAGAAGACATTGCAAATGATGTGATAACAAATGATAAACGACACTGAGTCATAAGATGTTTGACACCTCAAGTTCTTCTTAAGATGAAGAAAGCAAGACATAGTAATTAAAATAAAGTAATAACTTGACCAGTTATGACAGAACTGCAGTCACTTTTCATGGCTTCCTGTCTCCCTGTCAAAGGGCACCCTTCATTAGGAAATGTGCATCAATAGCAAAACTTACAAATGGAAAGCATGTCTGTAAGGTGTTTGGACAATGTAGTCCATTGGCAGCCTGTAGACCTATTGGGGCTGTGGCTCCGTTGCTGTGTAACAGCCATAAGGAAGCTACAGCATCTTGGTATTACAAGTATTTAGATTTATCTGGTCTGGTTTCCTCCAGGGAGAATAAAGGAGCTGGATATTTTTAGGTAAGTTTAACCATTCAAACTAAATTCAGGAACTGGTGCTGGGAAAAACAGATGGAGCTACAGGTTTAGGTAGTTAAGAAGGATGATGATCAGAAGAGACATTTCTTCTCTGCATTTTTTTACTTTATTTATTTATGAAGGCTTGATCTCCATGCTTAATGTTCTTATTGAATTATTTAGGATTTAGTACAATGAGAATCGGTCTGTTGAATATAACCCATTCTTTTAAGCCTGCCTCCATCACTAAACTTAATCTCCTAGCTGAAATTGTATATGAGAAATATACTCGTTCCTCTCTATGAATGTTTATTTAAATTGATACTTTGAGCTCTCCTGTATGTCGGTGAGGGTCTCGGCGTCCCAGAAACACTGCAGTAGAGGAGGGCACTTGTTATCGATAGTGTCTCTTCTTCATGCCAGGACATGACAACAGGGAGAAACTTCTTTTCTGATTCAACACTGCTAAGCCATTAGACCTGCACAAGGAAACAATTTTTGAATATAGAGCAGTTTGTGTTATGAAGCTGAGACTTCAGTCTGAGAGTCTTTCCTAAGTTGTCCATTTTTCTACTTAATACAGCAAAACATCTACAGAATGAAGGAGAAGGAAAATCCAGATCGACCTTTAGGTTATTCAGAGCTTTATCTTAGCAGGTTTTTGAGTAGATCAAATGAAATTGTATACATAGAAATTAAAGCTTATCGTAGTGACTTTAAATATTAATTTGAGGAAATGTATCTTAGTTGATAGTGTTAAAATATAGAAATGGATGAATACATGTCAGAAAATTATAATAATGGTACATGTATTGCTTTAGCCATAGACCTGAGTATGTATGTTGACCGTCTCACATGATTTTCTCAACCCTGTAATAGTAACTATTATTATCATTTCCACTTTTTATTTGTGAAAATTGAGGCTTTAGAAAGTCATGCAACTGATAAGTGGCAATGCCGCTGATCTTTATGGTTTTAGAATATATGTTTTTGACCACCAGGTTCTATTACTTGAAATGAAAGCTATACTTCTCATTCTCTCATAAAAACATGTAGCAAATAACTTCATAACTGCTGGTTGCGTGCTAAGCCTCTCAGGTTTTGATTGATTTTGTTGGTTAGGTCTTTTTGTTTTGTTTTGTTTTGATGAAAAATCTTGAAAGATTTAAACTATTCTATGTTTTTTATGAAGAGAGATCAGAACAAAGTAGGCCATCAGCAACTGGCAAGCATCAGTGATTCATGTGAAAGACTATTGTCTTTGGTGATACAATGAGTGCTGGGCTAAGAGCCCAGCGACAGGAATCTGCCATATCCTGGCTCTGAGATTAATGTAAACAATATAACTGGAATACATTATGTACAGGTTTTGTTTTTTAAACCTCTGGTATGCCATGATTCTCTTATAAAACTTTACATCTGAAGATCTGGCATTGTTTATTTAAAAGACATATGTCATTTTTTTTCTCACATTTATTTATTTTGAGAGAGAGAGAGAGACAGAGGACAAGCAGAGGAGGGGCAGAGGGACAGGGAGAGAGAGAATCCCAAGTAGGCTTTGCGCTGTCAGCACAGACCCCAACATGGGGCTCAATCCCACAAAACCACAAGATCACGATCTGAGCTGAAATCAAGAGCTGGTGGTTTAACCAACAGAGCCACTCAAGTGCCCCTAAAAGGCATATGTAGTTTAGGTCACAGGAAGAAAATAATGGTATCAATATATAATTAAATTCACACTTCCAGAGTACCATATTCCATGGAATCCTTATTTCTCAGAAAAGTAGGGCCAGTGCATTGATTGTAAAATGCCTAAAGTAAAAATGTAGTAATGTGTCATATGAGTCATTCTGGTAACTGTTGTCTGGTAGAAGAAAAGACTTACCTCACAGAGGAAGTATAGATAGTGTGTTGTTTTAGAGCAGAGCTTGTATCTTTCCTCCCAAGTCCTCTCCTAATACGGCAGCCTTAGCACAGGGCTGACGCCATGAGAAGTGTTCAGTACACACTTACCCTGAAGGTGTTCTGCCTCCAGAGAGATGTCGTTTTGAACTTCAACCCAATTTTTCTGACTTCACATTCTGCAACTTTTTTTCAGTTTTCGATCATTCTTCTTGTCATCTTGTAGATTTAGGAACTGACCAGAGGGCATAAGTTACTTTTCCCTGGTCACCCAGTCACTGGCAAAACCGAAACCAGAGTCTAGATGCACACATCGCTACTAAGTTGCACAGTGATAAAAAGACGCCCTTGTCCTTGAAATGTTTTAACAGTATAATGACTTGTATAGATGCAGCACTTGAAACTTAACCTGCATTTCTGGATTCAGTTACTGCATGGGACAATTGTAGATATTTTTGTTTATGGACATTGGGTTTTCCTGTTTTTATCTGCACACCCCCTCCCGCCTCCTGCTTTTATAAGACAATTAATTTGAAATTATAAATATATCATCACTGCTAGAAAATAAGACAGTAGGGTCAATTTATAAATGAAGCATACCATATTTTATTCTTCTGTATACACACAGAAGCACATGTACAGATTTTCTCCAAACATCAAGATCTTTCCTACGTCTTTAGACCTCAGCCTGCTAAGAATGTTTTAGAATATCTCCTGCTAACATAAAAACAAACAAACAAACAAAAAACTGGGAAATTCCTGATTCTTTAGCAAAATGAGAATTTTGTGACAGAGCTAAGTAGGTGATTTTTCTAGTATCAGTGCTGTGCAATTTTAGCATCAGATGTCACTTTACTTCTCAAGAGATACTCCATTCACCCAGAACAATAGCTTAATGAAGGAGGCTTTCTCCCACAAAGAAAACTCAGAGTATGTTTGCAAATAATGATAATATTAGGTGTATGTTGTAGTGGATACCACTCCCTGAGAATTCCACATGCATTTCATTTTTAGGACGGGAAATTTCTATTTAGTCTATGACGTGGTGTGTGAATGTGAGCCAGTTTCTTATTCAGAAGCTGATGATGGCATATTTTTTCTATCTTGATTATTTTCTTGGGATTTCTGGACATCCTGTTTAGGCGCCTGCTGCTGGCAGGTGAGTCTCGTCAACATCCAAACGATGCAGGAATTTAGATGCTCTGTAAATGCCTGCCTTGGAAGGTTAGAGTAACTTTCCTCTTTCGCAAATATCTACCAGGGCACAAGACCACAAAAACATATGCCTAGTCTTTGGAGAGAGTTCTGTAGAATATTTATCCCTAAAGAGATTCCTGCCACATTTCCCTCAAGCCTTTTTAAAAATATGAATTTCTTTTCACACCTAGATTGATTTTACCCATGGTAGATGAATATTATTCAAGGAGGAATTATTTTTTATAGAAAATATTGAAACTGGAAAAAGCAAACACACATCTTTATCATAAGGTGAGATTTTCAGATAGCCCTTTTTCTCTCTTATCTGCTGTATCATATTAAGAAAACTTGCATTGATAATTTGCAAATATGAAGACTTGTTGCTATGATCTGAATTATGTGCCCCCCGAACCCCACAACCCATATGTTGGAACCCTAACCCCCGATATCATGGTGCTTGGAGACAGGGTCTTTGTGAGATAATTAGGCTTAGATGAGGTCATAAGAATGGGCTTTCATAATGAGCTTAGTGCCCTTATAAGAAGAGAGGCCAGGGGTGGCTGGGTGGCTCAGTTCGTTAAGCGTCCGACTTTAGCTCAGGTCATGATCTCACAGTTCATGGGTTCAAGCCTCCATGTCGGGCTCTGTGCTGACAGCTAGCTCAGAGCCTGGAGCCTGCTTTGGATTCTGTATCTCCCTCTCTTTCTGAACCTCCTCTGTTCATGCTCTCTCTCTCTTTCTCTCTCTCTCTCTTTCTTTCTCTCTCTCAGAAATAAATAAAAAACATTAAAAAAAAAAAAAAGAGAGGTGCCAGAGAACTTGTGCTCTCTTTCTCTTTCTCTGCTGTGTGAGGACACAGGAAGGAGGGCTCCATCTATAAGCCATAAAGAGAGCTTGCACTGGAAAGTGAACCCTGTTAGACCTTGATCTTGGACTTTCCAGTCTCCAGAACTATGAGAGAATTTATTTCTCTTGTTGAGCACCTGGTCTGTGAGATTTTTTTTAAGGGCAGCTTGGACTGATAAAGACACTCACATGTATCAGTGTGTAAATATGGTCAGTTAGTTTGATTGGCGAAGTGGCCAAGTTTATTATCCATTTAAAAATTCACTTGCAGTTAACTGCACAGAACACCAAGAGGTTCTATCTGTAGGAAAAGTTGCCACAGTTTGTCCCAGAAAACTCTCAGGCCCTCTCACCGCCTTAAAGACATCTTTTCAAGTCTAATAATTTGCAGATTGTCTTGAATTTTTTATGTAGACAGCCATGCCACTTACCAATAAAGTTTGTTTTGTTTTTCTGTATGGTCTAAGCCATTTTAATTAATTGTCTTGGCTAGCATGCCTAATATATTATTGAATAAAAGAGACAGTGGAAGATTTCCTTGTATGATATTTGCTAAAGAGTTTCGATAGGAATCCTTTATCTGATTAAGCATGTTTCTCTTCTATTCCTATTTGCTAAGTTTTTGTTTTTCTACATGAATGAATATTGAATTAATTTCATCACTTATTGGGGATATTATATATTAATTATTCTTTAAGGGGTGTATTACACTGCATTGCATTCAGAAATAAATCATCAGTTTATTTTTCAGATTAAAATGGAATATTTTAAGATTTTAATATTAAATGTAATATTTCTGTAAGACATGTAAGGGAGATGTTTATTTGTTTTTTTCTTTTTTAATTTTTTTAATGTTTTATTTATTTCTGAGAGAGAGAGAGAGAGAGAGAGAGAGAGAGAGAGAGAGAGACAGTGTGAGCAGGGGAGGGTCAGAGAGAGAGGGAGACACAGAATCTGAAGCAGGTTCCAGGCTCTGAGCTGACTGTCAGCACAGAGCCCAATGCAGGGCTCAAACCCACGAACAGTGAGATCATGACCTGAGCCGAAGTGGGACGCTTAACTGACTGAGCCACCCAGGTGCCCTGATGTTATTTCTTTCTTGTGTGAGTCCAAGTAGGTAGACTGGTCAGAGGTAGACTTTTAAACTCTAGCTTTTTCATATGTATTCCAGCCAGTTGGAAGGACCATGGAAAGGAGGAAGAGAGGCCTGCATTTTATAAGGACATACATTTCTTTTATGTACTCCTGTGGCCATAATTTGCTCATATGGCCAGTCTTAGTTATAAGAGAAGCCCCATTTCACCATTTTCTATTTAATATTTCCTGGACCCTATTTTATTTTGGCATTTTCTACTATCTATTGCCTAGCAATAGATAGGGTCAAAAACAATTTTTTTCTTTGAGAGGGAGAGAGAGAAAGAGAGAGGGAATGAGCCTGGGTGGGGGAGGGGCAGAGGGTAAGGGAGAGAGAGAGAATATTAAGCAGGCTGCACGTCCTGCCCAAGCCTGACGTGGGTCTTGATCTCATGGCTGTCAGATCATGACCTGAGCTGAAATCAAGAGTCAGGTGCTTAACACACCAAGTCACCCAGACATCCCTAATGGATAAAATTTTTTTGCTCATTTATACTTTTTTTTTACTTTGTTAATAAATTTATAGAGGACTATAAATAATTTTTTCTTGAAAATTACTTATTCACATCACACAAGTTTGAGATATAATACACCAACTGTTGCTCAGTTCTATACATTTTATATTTGTTTGTGAATTTCACTTCAAACCATTAAATAGAGAGTGTGTGCTTTTAAATTTCTATATGGTTTAAAAATACATTTTTAATGTTGATTTCTTATATAATTGCCCAGAGACATGAAATATACAATGTTGATTCTTTAATGTTCATTGAGATTGCCTTGTGTTTTAATATGTAGTCACGTCTTTCAGCTGTCCCTTTTGTGCTGGAAAGAAATGTGTTTTTTCTATTTCCTGGATCCAGGAGTTCTATTGATCAAGATTATTAATTATGTCACTGAGCTCTTACATATAGGTGTTAATTTTTATCTGCTTCTGCTTTATTTCTGCGTATTTCTAATAGAAGTATGTTAATTTTTTTATTGATTGTGGATTTGTCCATTTTTCCTGAAGTTTTTTTTCTTATATTTGACTTTATTCACATTTCCTTATTGATAATATCATCTATGTGAATTTTTCTTTTAATTTTTACTTTAACTTTTAATGTATCTCTCATTATTATTGCTAAATTACTCTTGAATCTTCATTTGCCTGTAATATATTTTGTATCCCTTTATTGTCAAGTTCTGTGTTCTTTGTTTTAGGTATGTTTCTTAAAATAGTTAGCTGGGTTTCTATAAAATCAATTTAATAATTTCTTCTTTTAAACTAATATTAGTTTAATACATTTGTATTTATTATGTTTACTGATTATAACATCTTACTTTGATTTTACTTTCCATACATTTACTTATTTTTCCTCTTTTCTGCATTTTGTTTCATTAAAACATCTTAGAAAATTTACCTTTATTTCCTTTGCTGATTTGGAACCTATAGATTATATTTATTTTCATTTATTGGACACCTATTAAGTTTATGCTAATTATTTAAGTGTACATTTTTTAACAAAGTTCAAACTTATTCAAAATGTCTACACTTATTTCACACATGCCATGGATCTCAGTAGGCTTTAACTAATCATACAACACCCAATCACATATCATTCTTAATAACTATTATGTTGAATTTTATTATCATTTGAGAGTAGCAAACACCCTTAAACTTATTTCTGGTCTAAGTTTTTATAAAGTTTGCCTTTATTGTCAAATGTTGAATTAATTATAGATTTCTAGCAAATTATTTAATCTCAGTACCTGGAAGATGCTACCTCACTATGTTACAAAATCCATTGTTACTGATAACATTTGTTTTGTCTTTCTGAATGTTGTTCATTCATAGTTCATAGTTAATCTCTTTTTTCCTTTCTTTTTTTTAAGTGATTTTTACATTTATCCTTGATGTATGTAATTTCTTTATAATGTATCTAGATTGAATTTATCCCTATTGTTCCTGCATTTTATTTGATGTACTCTTTCAATCTCACTTCCCATGTCTTTTTATCTAGTAAGTATTATATCAATAATCCTTTAATCAGTAATCCTGGTTCTCATATTGACAACCCATTGATTAGTATATGGTTCTTTCCAGGTGTGCAACTGTGCTAAATTTAAGAACACAATCATTATTCTTTAGGGTTCTGTCTCAGTGTGAGTCTAAAATGTGCTTTCATGTTACCACCATTTGTGATGTGGTTATTAGAAAAATGGCCCCAATGAATGGATGCCTCTCAGTAGTCGTGCCCTATGTAGTGCCTTCCACATTGACTCTGGGTGTAGACATGTGCCTTGCTTTATCTAACTGGACATCCACAAATGTAACATAGTAGAAGCTTACTCCACACTTGTGATTTGGATTGGCCCTGAGATCACTACATTATCAGGACTCATAGTATAGCCTGTCTAGTTGTGCCCCAGCCATCCCTCCAGTGGAATGCAGCCACAGGTTAACCACTAAGCCAACACTAAGAATTATGAAATATAATCTTAAATTATGAATTATAAAATAACAAACCATTGTTTTAAGCTACTGAGGTTTGAAGTATTATCTTATGCAGCACTAATTAACTAATACAATGTCTTATTTTTAACCCTTCCCTCTTTAAGAATATGTTCCAAATGACATACACATTTTTATACCTAGCTGCATTGATGGCATACAAAAAAAACCCAAACTTTTCAGTCCTTTGTTCCTTATGGTTAGTTATCCCCCAGAATGAAGTCATAACACCTTGGGGTAAAAGCAATCATATTTACAGAACTTACGTAGGGCATCCAGGTTCCTAATGGGGATAAAAAATCAAGACAGGTTAAATATATAAAAACAAGTTATTTTCTTTTTTAGAGAAAGAAATTCAGGTAGTGTTATTGTAAGTGAAGCAGTGTCCATTTGAAAATGCCGGACCTCTGAAAAAACAATAAGGGGATGCTGTAACTGAAGTAGAAGCTGTGAATCATGATCACTGTCATTCCAAGTGGAATGAAGTCCAGTTTTACATGGAAAAGACGCACTGTTGCCTCTTGCATTTACAGAGAGCTTTCAAGTCATACTTCCTTGGAAGATATCAAACTTCAAGTTAGTCATGTGCTGACCTTAAATAAAGCAGGGCAGATTTCATAGTTTACATAGGAGCGATTTTCCTGTATGCCTCAGGGACATGGAAAGTGCCTTAAAGGCAGATGATTATAAAGATAATTTTCTTTATTAAAAGTGTGTCTACCTTTTTTTGGCTCAGGATTGTTCCAGTTTTAGACTAAAGAATGTATTAAGGGAACTGAGTAAACTTTGAAAATTCTGTATATCACTTGAGTGTACACATACCACATATAAACATGTATGTGCATATGTGTGTATAAACTTAATCAGGACTCATACAGACAGAAACCATCATTTACTGAGTAACCTGATAATTTCCTAAAAATTTATTTAAGGGCTAAAGTAACTGAGCTAATAGTTATGGCCACTCAGCCAAAAGGCTCTTTATTTTTAAGAAATATTTTTATATGACCAACTTAAACAAAGATAAAAAAATATCTTCCTCACAAATTCACTGAAAAGAATCAAAGCAAAATAAAAGATTTGAGGCACTGGGCACACACTTCACATCCTTACAATCAGAGGCCAAATATTCCTACTCTCTTATACTCACAAGGTAAATCGGGCCATAACCCCCTTTATCCCCACAAAGTTCACTGGAATGTCAGAAGCTTACCAGGACATAGGTTGAGAGGAGCCACTGTTTGCCCTGAAGTCAGTGTTGGCTTTCACTGTGATGGACTTAAATATAATAGCTGTGGTTTAAATATAATAGCTGTGCTAGAGTGAATGTTTCTTCTACCCCAACCAGCCACTTTATCACTTGCCACAACTTTGTTTCTTAGGCTGCATGGTTTGTGATATAGACCTCTGTCACATTAGGACCTACACATTTTTTTTTAATAAAAATAATATTGTATAAGATACCCTTTAACACTCAAGAAAAAAAGGACAAGCTTTACATGACCCTAACCCTGGCTATTTCATCATGTTGGTAGAATGAGATTTTCTTCCTAAAACTATTAGCTGAACAACAGTACAAAATACAGAAAGTGAGCATCCACACGTTTGCTCCTTCATGGTACTTTCTTCCCTCATAACAATGCTTCATAGTTAACTGATTTTTCGAATGTATTTGCTTATTAGTATGAAATTAGAGTAGCAAAAATATAACAAAATTTGAAAGAGGAAAGACACAATTTATAATGGAACAGGAAGTGAGGAATTGATAAAGGCAAACTTCAAGTTATGCCTGATCTTTATAATTGAGGGTCTGATTAATTTCCTCTGTACCTTATTAGGTAAAGCTTTGAAGAACTATCAAGCATGAAGGTATAGGCCAACATCTAGTATTCAGCTTAAGAAAAACTGTTCAAATATTAAATAAATGCTCACTTACTCAGGAAGCTTTCTCTGGTCTTCAAATGGGATCAGTTGGTGGTATTAGTATACAAGACCATAGCTGCCTTTTCTTTTTGCTGCACTTATAATGTTAATATATAATATGAAAATTTAAAAAGAATTGGTTGGATAACATTTTTCCTTCTGCCTCAAATTAAAACTCCCTGACGGCAAAGAGCAGATCTGTCTTTTTAAAAAAATTTTTTTAATGTTTATTTTTGAGAGAGAGAGAGACAGAGCCTGAGTGGGAGAGGAGAAGAGAGAGAGGGAGACACACAATCCAAAGCAGGCTCCAGGCTCTGAGCTCTCAGCACAGAGCCTGATGTGGGGCCCAAACTGACGAACCAAACCGTTAGATCATGACCTGAGCCGAAGTCAAATGCTTAACCGACTGACCCACCAAGGCACTCCCAGATCTGTCTTACTTAATGCTGTTAAATTACAAAAATTTAGTCAAGTAAATTTTTAAGCTTTAATTGGCTTTATTAATTTGTAAATCAGACAGCATTCCATCTAGGAAGTAAAGGGGAACTCCAAAAGGCACCAAAAAAGGAAGATTTAAAGGAAGGACAAGGAACTCATAAACAGAAAAAAATGTCGGGGGTGGGGGGAATTCTTTCAGGTGAGCATACCTTCCTTCAGGGGATGAAGGAGACCCATGTGACAGATGACCTCATTGGTGCTGACCAGAAAATTCCTGACTGACTGGTTAAGACTACATTTCTAGGGAATGCTCAAAGTGCAATTATATTAGATATTAAGCCCTGGTTTGGTGACATGGCCAAGTGTGTGACTTCATTTTGGGTATATCATTTTCTTTTTTAAAAATTTTTTTAACTTTATTTATTTTGAGATAGAACGAGTATGAGCTGGGGTGGGACAGAGAGAGAGAGAGAGAGAGGGAGAGAATCAAAAGCAGGCCCCACGCTGTGAGTGCAGAGCCCTACGTGGGGCTCGAACTCACAAACCATGAGATCATGACCTGAACTGAAATCAAGAGTTGGGTGCTTAACTGACTGAGGCACCCAGATGCCCCTGGCCGTGTGGTTTTCTTTTTAACAATCCTTCCCTCAACTTTGATCAGATAAATCTTACTTGAGACATGTGAAAAAAAATTTAAGGCATTGTGCCCCTCTCAGCTACTGCTCTGAACTTCTTGTATCTTTTGTTGTTCTTTTTGTGTGGTGTTTATAGGCATGATGTTTTTGCTTAATCTGTAATGCTCACAGGTCATGGCTTTAGGTTTACATTTTTTAATTTGGTCATTCTCTTTGTTTCTTAGGGAGATCATTTACTTGGTGGCTACAAACATATACTTAAAGATTTGAGAGAATACAGCACACTGGGGAGATTATTACAATTACTATGAGCAGAACTAATCTCAATGTTTATAATATAGTTTGGAAGCTATGGTCCCCAAGACCCAAACCGATTAAAATCAAATAAGTCAAAGAAAAATCCTGTTGAAGGAGTAACCTTTTTAAGCCAAGTAGCTTAGTCAATGATCTTATGTAATTGAGTTTCAACTTCCCCAGAGGTATTAATCCAGGTATAGCTAGATGGAATTGACCACAGCATAGAAACCTTCCTTGCTCAGCCAAAAGATAATCAAGAGCTATTATCAAGAACAACTTTGACCAGAGAGTCTAAGGATCTTTTCTGGAGCTATTGCTTTCGCAGTGGATTTTTCAATACTTTTAGGATTTAAGGAGAAATTCCTGGTCGTAGCCTCATTTACATTTATCACTAACCAGGTCAAAGATGTGAATCAGAATCATGAAAGCCTCCTGGTAGGATCTTTCTAATTTGATGATATAAATTCAGGGGAGTCAGCCAATCATATATTTGCTTATGAAAACTGAGGGGCTCAGTTAGATTTTCTCCTAACCTGAAATAAATGATCCTTCTAAATTCTAGAAGTTATCTCCTTTAGCAGTGGCCTAAGAGACACAGATGAAGCTGTGATCTTTATAGGCTAATGCCAGAGTGAAGGAAGGGAAAAGGAGAAAGGGTTTCATGTTCTGTTTAAGCAGTAAGTCTTGATCTGTTGTCTGGGAAGCAGTCTACCTCAGTGTCAATTACTTCTCTTGCCCATCACTTTGACTTAGAGGTCTCCAGTGTCTAAACAGGACCAGGTGTCAGGTGGAGTGTTTTTAGCTGTGTGATGTGTACCCAAGGCTCAATACTTTCTAGGTTTGCAATAGTGCCAGTAGTCAGGAACACTTGGTAAGGTCCTTTCAAATGGGACTTGAGGGCTGTCTTCCTCTGATGGTATTTCCAGTATACTCAGTCACTTAACTGTGACCACCAAGATCTTTTGAATTGGGATCTGGAAAGTCTTCTTTAACCTTTTGGTGATAGATTTGAGCATCATATTTTTTGCCCAGTGAAGTGGATTCCTTGATCACTGGAAATGGTGGAAGGTATACCCCAAGTGGGAAACACATTTTCTTTGCCACTGTGAGGGCATCAGCCTTGGGGCAGGGGAAAGCTTCAACTCATCTAGAAACCATATGTACAATTACAAGAACATATTGATAACCCATACTAGGCCCAGCTACAGGATTTTTGTTCTTGTTTTTGTTTAGGATTCAGCTTCTAAAGAATGCAACAGCATAAGGCAGGATTTCTTTCCCCCTCATATATGCCTGAGCTTATTTTTTAAATATAATTTACTGTCAAATGGGCTAACATACAATTGGCTAACATACAAATTGTACAGTGTGCTCTTGGTTTTTAGGGTAGATTCCCATGGTTCATTGCTTCCATACAACACCCAGTCCTCATCCCAACAAGTGCCCTCCTCAATGCCCATCACCCGTTTTCCCATCTCCTTCCCTGCCACCAACCCTCAGATTGTTCTCTGTAGTTAAGAGTCTCTTATGGTTTGCCTCCCTCCCTCTCTGTTTGTAACTGTTTTTCCTCTTCCCCTCTCCCATGCCTTCTGTTAAGTTTCTCAGGATCCACATATGAGTGAAAACATATGGTACCTTTCTTTCTCGAACTGACTTATTTCACTCAGCAGAATACCTTCCAGTTCCACCCACATTGCTGCAAATGGCATGATTTCCTTCTTTCTCATTGCCACATAGTATTCCATTATATATATAAACTATGGTTTTTAAAGGGTTCAAAGGGAGGAGGTCTGAGGCCTGTAGGGATTAAAATAGTTCTTCCAGGAATATGGACCTGACAGCTCAGGCATTGCTGGTAGATTGTTTTTGTAGTTTTATAAAAGTTTCCCTACCAATGTCTATTCATAATTTGAGTCATCCTAAATGTTCTGTGGTGGGCGAAGGAATGCAAACACTGAAAAGTGGGATTTTCCAGGGATCCGGGAAGAACCAAGTGGCTACCTTGGGTTTCCCATAGCCCCAGTTGTTTAATTTACAGCTATTGCTTAGCCATCTTACTTTCTCTGATTCAAGAGCATACTATTGCCATGTCGCAAGGACATAGGATGACAAAAGTCTAGCAGCAGGAGGTCTTTTTTGGAAGAAGCAGAATGGACCTCACCCACGTGCACCATAGTTTTTATAGATTCTGTTGCCACTGTTTCTGCATAAAAGCCAGCTTGATTACACATTAAAAGTTCTTTCCGAAGATCCATTTTCTACAGACCCTAAGGGTTTTAATGACATATATTTGAGTTACTTTTTAGCCATTAGAAAACTTACTTTCGAGTGAAGGCTAAGTATAATCAAGTATGAACTGTTATACTAGCATTCTTTAGCTTTGCAAATTTATGAATACATTTTATAATTTCTAGATGCATATGCCTTTTCCAGTTTTCCAGTTTGTCTGTAATAAGAAGCCAAAGTAGATAAACCCATGTTCAGTAATTAGTTTTAGTATTTTGTCTTATATGGAAATGATACGGATATTAAAGGACCCTCCTCATCTAATTTCATTATCAAAACTCTAAGGTTTTAACGTACCAGTAAGATCTGGGGAAACTAAGTAGGCATAACTTTTGTTGAAAAGTTTATAAACTTTTATCTTATATCTACTTAATTCATTTGTTTGAATTATTTAGATTAGTCATTAAAATGTCACAGGACATTAAACAGCTAAGCACTGTCTTTAAGTTACCTTTCCTGCTGACAAATTCTGTGATAGAGAGAACATGAGCTTATTTGACTTATAGTGAACCTCATTGGACAAAAAGTGTTATACTTAAGGCTGAAAACTCTAAAGACATGCTTGTTTTAGTTAAAGCAACAAACTTCAATTAACTTATTTATTAAATATTAATCCTAGATCACATGGACTTGAAAAACATTTGGGCTAAGTTTCTATTTTTGAGAATCTAATTTGTATAAACAATGACAATGAGTTTTTAAAGCCAATTAAACAGAGTTCTTTTACAAATGAATTTTGGTAATAACATCCAGAGGTGGAAAATACCACACACATCTATAACACATATATATAGACACACATGAACAGACAGATGAAAAGACCTTTTTGTTCTAAAATTTTTATCCATGAGAAGTATAATAATACAAAACTCACTAGTTCATAACAGAAGAGTGGAGTCCAAACTTTTTCTGGCAGATGGAATAAGTTAAGCCTACCCACTCAGATGGCTAAAGCTTTTTCTACTAATATTGGTAGAGAAGACACTTAAGAATTGTATTTGTCCTTAACAAGTAATCTTGTAGAAGCTGTGGGCTAGATTTGGGGCAAGGATGCATCTATAGCCATTTGTATTTATTTTTTTTAAGTTTACTTATTTTAAAGTTTACTTATTATTTGAAGACAGAGAGAGAGAGAGAAAGAGAGAGAGAGAGAGAGAAAAGAGAGAGGGAGAGAGAGAGAGAGAATCCCAACCAGGCTCCACGCTGTCAGAGTGCAGAGCCAGACTTGGGGTTCAGTCTCATAAACTGTGAGATCATGACCTAAGCTGAAATCAAGAGTCAGACGCTTAACCAACTGAGCCACCCAAGTGCCCCGTCATTTGTATTTTTTTTAAAAAGGTCTCTATTTCCTTGGTTTCTTTCTTTAGTCTTAGGAATTGGGGATGATCTAGGTAAATTTCTAGATCATCTAGAGGTTGCAAACCGCTTGAGATAAAGAAGGAAAGTTTCGGGATTGGTGGAATGGAATGAGTAGAATTTGAACTTCCTCTAGGGCTACATTTTTACTTTTGCAAAAGATTTGTAAGATAAAGACAGTTGTTCTCATTTCTTCAGAGAATTGAGTTGTAATCTAAATGACCTCATAGGTTAATCCAACAACTTTAACCTAGTTTGCTTCTTTCTATCTGGTATATAGCTCTAATTTTAACTCAGGGGAGAAGGCCTTTTAAAAAATTCCCCATCAGTCTCTGAATATCAGCTTCCAATCTGACCAACTTTTTGACTGCAGAATTAGTTTTCAAAAAATGTGCCTGTATGTGTTATTAGTCTTCAGCCGGCATGAACAGTAATTATTTCTGGCAGTATTGACTAAGCCCTTTTGGGTGTAAGAGAGGTCCTTAAAGAGGGTGCAAAAGATACTCCCTTCCCGAGATCCAGCATCACTCCCCAAAGACAGCCCAAGAAAGGACTAATAATCTCTATCTCCTGGCAGGCAGAAAGCCAGGCCCAGTTCTTAGGATGCAAAATGCGAACAAACAAGAAATCATAGCTGTCTCTGGGAGAAAAGGGGTCAGTAACCAATGGGTCTGTATTTAGAAAGGAAGGGACAGTCTGAATTTTTATTTTCCTCACTCAACTGGGCACTACAGATTGATTTGGAAGAACTGATTCTGGAAAGAATTTTTACCATTCTCTGGCTTCTGCCAGTTTTTCCAGGATATCCTCTGTAGACTGATGATATCCACCAGCATTTTCCATTGACTATATAAGGGAATAATATAGCATTTTAGCAGAAAATTCCTCACTTTCATCAACTCTGGAAGACCTTTCTTTGAAGGTAGATATGGGGTGTCTGAAAAACCATTGACTTAATGGACTTTTGTTTATGGTGTGTAGCTTTTATTTTTCACAGTGGAAAAACAATTGAGAAAGAGGATTATTAGGAGGGTAGAGAGAAGAAGCAGGAGTCATGTAGTCTTAGTGTCTTTTGTTTAGGGCTCTTACATTTTTAATTTTTCCTTAGCCTTTTGTAACAATTCTTACAACGAAAACTATTTTGGAATTTTGAAACCTTTGACGACTTCTGCATGTTGATTAAAATAGGTATCTAGTTCCATTTCATTTAGGAACCCTTGCCTTCAAGTGCAATTCTTAAACGATATTATCTAATTGTAACATTTTTCATAATGGCCATTGCAATTCTAGTTGCTTTTAGTAAGATCTTGCCATGTTACTAGTTATCTGCAACTTTGGAGACTTTTGTCCTTAGAAATAAAAGAAGCAGGTGTACTGGGAGTTAGCACACTCAACTCTTTGGAATTTCAGGATCCTATTAATTAAGACTTTGGGTCTCTCAGAGCCAAGCTAATACCCAAAAAGGGTTGGAGATTGTACATGTTTCACAATGTGCCTCAAGGCACTCAAATTTTCTTGAGGTCAAAAGGTGACTAGTGCCTGTCTGACCTGCTCTGTGACCAACTTATCCTAACACGGGAGTCTTTGAGTGAGGTGGCAGGCGCTCCAACAGCTTGCTGTCCCCACCACTTTCTACAGCTCCTTTAAACCTCTGAGATCCCCACAAGCAATAGCCTTTACACTAACAGGACAAACAAATAGGCACCTCAACACACCAGCAATAACCAAAATATGTCAACTGTGGACTGACCAAGAGAAGGCTGTGCTCACCACCAGTAATTCTCAGTATGGACTAAGCCAGCAGACTCTTTGTGGAGACTGCAAACTGGAACTGGGAAGGGATTCCAATGTGGAATTGTGGATGGAACCAAGGGCTAAGGACTGGCACTCTGATAGAGCCGACTCTCGTTTAGACTGACCTGTTAACACAGGATGAGAAAGCCAATTAGGTCAAGAGCTCTAATGCAAAAATTGCAGAGCTCAGCTGAGAGGAGCTCACCAGTGGCCCTTGGAAATGGTGATAAACTCATGAACTCAAAAGGGTTCATGGAGCACCACACCTGTGCTTCTCATTGTCCTCAAATGCCATCCGGAGTTCACCTTGGATCCCATTGTTGCCACCAAAACTATTAAGTAACAAAAACTCAGCCCAATAAATTTTAAAGATTGATTTGGCTTTATTTTTTGCTTCTCCAATCAGGCAGCATCCCATCTTGCAAGTAGAGGGGAGCTCCAAAGGGCTACAGAATGAGAAAGGTGTTTAAAGGCAGGACAAGGAAGTGATAACCAGAAAAAAAAAGGATTGTTTCAGGTGAGTTTACCTTCCTTTGAGGGAATGGAGAGAGCCCATGTGAGACTAGAAAATTCCTGATTGACTGGCTAAGACTGCATTTCTGGGAGAGGCTGAAAGTGAAATTATGTCAGGTATTAAGCCCTGGTTTGGTGATGTGGCCAAGCATCAGTGACTCCATTTGGTTTTCTTTTTGACAATGCCTAGCCATTGATCAGTGATCTATTTTTTGAATGAATTAATTAATGTATAGAATCCTAGGAACAGCTCCTCAGAAAATGGACAGACAGTTCTCCAAAACTAGCAGAGTAGAGGCATGGTTGTTGATATCGTAGAAGATGGGCTCTCATTAACTACAGTCAGTCTTCTTGATGGAAAGTAGAAAAAGGGATTTGGTTATAGGATTTGTAAGGTACTAGGATTTCAAAAGAAGGCTAGTTCCCTTGTGGAGTTGAGTGAGTTCCAGTACTGCCTCTTCTGTATTGCAAGCATTTGCTGCTGTCTAGTGTCTTGATTTTACAGAGTAGAACTAGTGAAAAGCTCACATCATAGCTGGAGCACAAACAGTCTTTGCAGGCTTAAAAGCCAATATTAATTTTTAAATTAAAAATAGTTGACACACATACATTAGTTTCAGGTGTACAACATAGTGATTTGACACTGTATGTTATTCTAAAGCCAATATTTTAACTTGCTCTTTCTAGCTTGGCAAATTCAGATACTTCTGTAGTCATCACAATATTTTCCCTTGAGTAACAATGGCTTGAGAAATCATAATGACACTAGTAATACATTCTAGTAAGTGGTATGCAGTTTTTACTTTCTGGATGGATTGAGGAAGGCTTTCTAGACAAGGTGACAATGCACTGGGTCTATAGAGAATGAGTAGAGATCACTGGGAAGAAGATGAGTAGAATTTTCAGACCAATCAAAGAGAAAGAGTAATTGAACGAGATATTGAAATACATGATAAGTTGGGAGGATAGTGGTAGCCGTCCTGCTTAATTAGGATTTAAGGTAGATGAGTGCATAGGGGTAGTTATAAAATGCGGATGTTTAGAGATGAAAGGTTGTCTGGAATAAGATATGAAGCAATTTAACTACCAAAGCAAGCAATTTGCTTATCATTTACAAAGAACCACCAGAGGTGACTAAGCAGAGATGAATAATGAGAATTGAGACATCATTGATTTTTTTGGTGTTTTTTTTCCCCCATGTTTGTGCTTACCATGGCAGAAGACTATATCAGAAGAGCAAGTTTGAGAGTTTCCACAGTCATGAATAGCTTGAGTAGATTAAGTTAGAAATTGCTGTTGATGGAGGGTTCTAGAAATGAGAATTCTCTTCAATAATCTGGAATCTTGAATATGAATGGAGGTCGGAGGTCTATAATATCAAGGCAAAATAGACAACTCATTAGAGTTCTGAGTGTGGAGAGGTGGCTCAGTGTGACATTGAGACCTGAAGTCAGTCCAGAGTAGAATTTGGGGATATAGCCATGGATTAAGTCTCCCATTTCAGATTCATGTGGAAAGAAGCCAACAAAATCAGAATGAAGACAGAAACCTGGAAAATGTGTCTGCGGATCTGGATTGAGAGGGCAGTTCCACCCAAGAGCTCAACTGGGTTATGACAATTGTTCTAGGCTGCCAACATCTCTCCCTCTCTTTTTGGCCAGCTTTTGTGGGGTGGTTTAACAGCATAAGAAAGTATGGGAAGTTCTTCTGACAAGACTTCCCATTAAAACAAAGTCTTTTTACGGAGCCCCTGGGTTGGCTCATTCATTTAAGCGTCGGACTTCAGTTCAGATCATGATCTCATGGTTCATGAGTTCGAGCCCCATGTTGGGGCTCTGCTCAGAGCCTGGAGCCTGCTTCAAATTCTGTGTCTCCCTCTCTCTCTGCTCCTTCCCCACATGTGCTCTGTCTCTCCTTCTACCTCAAAGATAAATAAACATTTAAAAAATTTAAAAAGCAAACAAAAGTATTTCCAGTCCAGCTGGATCATATTTGGACATCTTGTTATTGCAGCTTTGAGGAAGGATATCAAATGGTCTTATCAACCTGTGTTTTGCCATAAAATAGAGCAGAAGCTAAAGGGCATGCAGGAGAAGCTCAGACATGATGACCAGCAGCAGCCCGGCCTGCTATGGGGATGAAAGTATGAAAGATGACCCTACCACAGCTGCAAAGGCAAGATGCCTGTGAGCACATGGGCAGAGGGTGAATTGGGTCTATTTGAAATTAGAATTACATCTACAGACATAATGAAATAAAATGCAGAACATATTTGGAAAGGGAAATAAAGTAGGAGTCAATGATTTTTTTTTTTCTATTGATGACTAGAATCTAAAATGCCAAAATAAATATTCTACAAAGGTATTAATACAACAATGCCATTTTAACTCAAAGAATGTTTAGTTTTAAATATTCCTGGGTGGCTCCGTCAGTTGAGCATCTGACTCTTGATTTCAGCTCAGGTCATGATCCCGGGATCAGTGCAGAGCCTGCTAAAGATTCTCATTCTCTCTCTCTCTCCTCTCTCTCTCTCTCTCTCTCACAGTCTTTCTCTCTCCCCCTCAGCCCCTCTCTCTGGCTCACACTCTCTCTTAAAAAAAAAAAAGTCAACTGCTTACTGAATGCTTATGAACAGGAAGACGTTTTCCAGCACACCATATCAGATCTGAGACACAGCTTAAAAACAAGCAAACAGGGGCGCCTGGGTGGCTTAGTCGGTTAAGCGTCCGACTTTCGCTTAGGTCATGATCTCGCGGTTCGTGGGTTCGAGCCCCGCGTCGGGCTCTGTGCTGACTGCCAGCTCGGAGCCTGGAGCCTGTTTCAGAGTCTGTGACTCCCTCTCTCTCTGACCCTCCCCTGCTCACGCTGTCTCTCTCTCTCCTAGAAATAAATAAAACATTTTAAAAAAAATAATTAGAGCAAACACTCCTTACTAGCAACTGTTTTTAGCACTTCACATGTGTCCATTCATCCTGTACAAAAATATTTCTATTACTGCTTTTTTAGGAAACTGAAACAGAGAGATCACTATCATNCGGGCTCTGTGCTGACTGCCAGCTCGGAGCCTGGAGCCTGTTTCAGAGTCTGTGACTCCCTCTCTCTCTGACCCTCCCCTGCTCACGCTGTCTCTCTCTCTCCTAGAAATAAATAAAACATTAAAAAAAAAAAACAAGCAAACAAACAAACAAAATTAAAAACCACCTCCATCAATACTACCACCATTTCTTATAAAAACACAGAGCCACCATTTATGGTGTGTTCCAATTTAGTTAACTTCTTTCTTGCTTTGAATAATACATGCCTCCATCCTAATTAAAGTGTTCCAGTCAGCTAAATTAGCATCCAAATAAAAGATTGGAACTAGAAAGTGATTATGAAGAAGAAAAAAAATCCTGGGAATGCTAAGGCTTCCTAAGAATATCAGATGAGTGAGTTCACTTAATGACAGAATCAGAAATGGTAGAGTGATACTGGCTTAGAAAACTACATAGGACTGAGTGAGTTAGGCTCTAAGTTTATCAGAGTATTGAATTGGTTTTGTCATACAGATGAAAAGCTATCTCAAGGAAAAGCCCAAATTATTTCACTGTATTTGAATTTTAGTTTATCTGTTATCATTTGCAGGGAGTAGACTAGCTGTTTGTCCAACTCAGAAGAATTTGGGGAGGCAGAGACAGGGAGAAGCACAGACTGTCTCATTTCAATATGAAGGCCCAATAGCCAGCAACACTTCCTGCAAACGCACAATCTGAAATAGTTGCTCTGATGTTCTGCCAGGACACAGCTGTGACCCAGTTGTCATCTGACTTAATGGTATTCTTCAACATCCTGGGGGAGGTTCAGTATCACCATCCTTCAATCCTTATCGCACCAATGTCCTCCAATGTCCTGTGATTTGAAGATCTGAAAATAAGATACAATGTGGAGTAGAAGTGGGTAAAGAAAGAAATTTGAAATCAGGCCAACCATTTTTTTTTTTCTTAGTATAAGGTAACCGTGTAACTTATTTTCAAACCTGGATAGATTTGAAAGGAGATCCTATTAATAATTTTCCCAGGACCATGGTGGTAAATAGGAACTGTCTTAGGCAGATAGGTCATATAATCAGTTTAGCCACGGAGAATCAAATTTCCAAGTGTAATATATTATGTATTTAGTTCATAATAGCAAAGTATAACTAAAACGTATCTAGGGTTTCATAAAGTGTAAGTTCTTACTCTTCAATACCACATACCTCTGTGAAAATATTTGGTGTTGCATAGGCCCTCTACCTCTGATCTTATCAGGAATAAATCTCATATTTGAAAAAAGAATCAAAGTACAGTTGACCCTTGAATGACATGGGTTTCAAATATGTGGGTCTACTTCTACAGGATTTTTTTTTTTTTACTATGGTATAGTACTATAAACATATATGCCTGAAACCTAATTTTAAAAAAAATTTAAATGTTTTATTTATTCCTGAGAGAGAGAGAGAGAGGCAGCATGAGCAAGGGAGGGTAGAGAGAGAGGGAGACACAGAATCAGCAGCAGTCTCCAGGCTCTGAGCTAGCTGTCAACACAGAGCCTGATGCAGGGCTCGAACCCACGAACCCTGTGATCATGACCTGAGCCGAAGTCGGACGCTTAGCCGACTGAGCCACCCAGGCGCCCCAACTTGAAATCTAATTAAAGTGTAAGTGTATTTTCTCTTCTTTATGATTTTCTTAATAAGTTTTTTTCTCCAGCTTACTGTACTATAAGAATACAGTGAATAATACATATAACACACAAAATATATGTTAATCAACTATTTATGTTTGTGGTAAGGCCTCTGGTCAACAGCAAACTATTAGTCGTGAAATTCTTGGGGGAGTCAGAAGTTACATCTGGATTTTTATCTGTGCGGGGGATTGGCACTCCTAACCCCTAACTTGTGCAAGGGTTAACTGTAAATAATTGTAAAATAAATGTCCCCTCAAATTTCTAAAAGATCACACACATTCCTATTTTTACAGTATACATTTAATTACTCATAGGAGAAAGTATTCTACAGGGAACTAAGCACTTCATGAAGGATAAATAATCTATTTATAATAACAGATTCAACTTTAAATCAATAACCATCAGAGAAAATAGAAATACATTATGGTGAGTTTATTCATAGTATGTCTGCTCTTCTGCCCTTTTGAATAGATTTTAATTAAGCCTATTTAACCTTTAAATTCTTCAATTATAACTCAAATATAAGTTCTTTTTTTAATAAGTGTATTGCTATTTGTTTTTAATTTTTTTTGATGTTTTGTTTATTTTTGATAGAGAGAGAGAGTATGAGCAGGATAGGGGCAGAGAGAGAGAGAGATACAGAATCTGAAGCAGGCTCCAGGCTCTGAGCTGTTAGCACAGAGCCCGATGCGGACATTGAACTCATGAACCGTGAGATCATGACCTGAGCCGAAGTCAGACACTTAACCAACTGAACCACCCAGGCGCCCCTATAAGTTCTTTATTCAAAAACTAAAACAAAGTCAATGAGCATTAGAAGAGTAAAGAAAGGGGCGCCTGGGTGGCTTAGTCGGTTAAGCGTCCGACTTTCGCTTAGGTCATGATCTCGCGGTTCGTGGGTTTGAGCCCCGCGTCAGGCTCTGTGCTGACTGCCAGCTCAGAGCCTGGAGCCTGTTTCAGAGTCTGTGTCTCCCTCTCTCTCTGACCCTCCCCTGCTCATGCTGTCTCTCTCTCTATCTCCTATAAATAAATAAAAAAAATATTAAAAAAAAAATAAAAGAGTAAAGAAAGAGAGTGTATAATTTGTATTCCCCAACAACTAGAACCAAAGACTGTATACAAGCAAATATAAACCATGGTTCCCTGCGCCACCTTTCTTCTTCCTCCCAATATTGAAATTGTTCTGCAAGGCCAAAGTTTTCTTTCTGCATCTAATCACTAATACTACTGCATCCCCTTTATGCTGTTCTTCATAATTGGAAGAGTACGAATGGAGAGCCTATCAACAGTAAGACTCCCCTTTGGGAAAGGATGGCCCCCTCTATGTCTTCTCCATTCTGACCCCTTCCAATTTCTTTTTATAGATTTCTTTTTATAGAGTCCTATTTTTTTCCATCTTTACTTTGGGCCTAATCTATCAATCATTTATCATGTGCAGTGTCCCTAATATGGGAGCAGGAAGATTTGTTCATTCTGTACATTTTTATTGAGAGCCCACCATTCTCCATGCAGAGATCAGCAGTAAATAAAAGAGATAGAAATCCTGCCTGATTACTACAAGGGGATAAAAAGAAAGCCAGTCTTTCGGGTTCATCAAAAGGGCAAAAAATATATTTTTTCTAGTACTAAGATTAGCCACTATTAAGTCATCTTCTGGAATACATTTCATAATATATATTGCATATATATTATATACACATGTAAGTACAAAGCAAAGCTTGGAATCACAATAATAACCTAGGTTCATTTTGTAGGAGTGTTGTGTGTAATCATGCAGTATATACTCAGTAATTTGCTTTTGGTATTTAATAGATCGTGTTTTTTCTTTGTTTTTGCCATCAAACAAAATATATTTCTGTACCAGCAAATATAAATTGATGTCATCCTTTTAATGACTGCTAGTCATTAGTATAGATGTGCCTCGTCCCTACTGATAAGATACTTAACTTGAGGTTGCTTCCAACATTTGCAGTGTCGCACACAATGGTGCATTGTCTTACACGTCTTTTCCACAGATATGAGGGTTTCTGTGGGAGAATGTACTTGAGCATCCTAAAAAAAAACTCAACTCCGAGGTAAAGTGTAGGGTACAAGGGAAAGTAGCTTGTGCTAACCATCCAGGACAGGGCTGGATTGCTGTTTTATGAGACACAGAAATCTCTGTTGTCGGCTTCACACTGGAGAACAAGTGCACAGAATGCAGGTAGTGATTGTGTCCGTGCAGGCGGTGGGATGAGAACGGATGGGGGACTGCGGTAGGAGAACTTTTACTTTTCCCTCCTGTATCACTGGAATGGTTTGTGACAGGTAGGTCTTCATTTTATTTAAAATTAATTCTCATGCTGATGCATAGGAGCACATGCACCCCAGTGTTCACAGCAGCACTCTCCACAATAGCTAAAACATGGAAAGAGCCTAAGTGTCCATCAACGGACAAATGGGTCCAGAAGATGTGGTTTATCTATACCATGGAATACTACATGGCAATGAGAAACAATGAAATCTGGCCATGTGTAGCAACATGGATGGACCTTGAGGGTGTTATGCTGAGCGAAATAAGTCAGGCAGAGAAGGACAAATATCATATGTTTGCACGTATAGGAGGATTAGGAGGAACTTAACAGAGGACCGTGGGGGAGAAGAAGTGGGGAAACAGTGGGGGAGAGGGAGAGAGGCAAACGATGAGAGACTCTTGAATGCTGAGAACAAACTAAGGACTGATGGATGTGGGGGGAGGGGGGAGATGGGCATGGAGGGGGACACTTGTGGGGATGAGCACTGGGTGTTATGTGGAAACCAACTTGACAATAAACTATTTGTAAAAAATAAAAAAATAAAAAAATAAAATTAATTTTCAAGGGGCACCTGGGTGGCTCTATCAGTTAAGCATCCAACTCTTGATTTCGACTCAGGTCATGATCTCATGGTTTGTGGGTTTGAGCCCTGCATTGGGCTCTGTGCTCACTGAGAGGAGCCTGCTTCCGATTCTATTTCTCTCTCTCTCTCTGTCTCTCTGCCTCTCTGCCTCTCCCCTACTCACATGCACTCTCTCCCTCTCTTTCTCTCTCAAAATAAATAAATAAACTTTAAAATTAATTTTTGAAAAGCATGTACAGGGGCGCCTGGGTGGCTCAGTTGGTTAAGTGTCCGACTTCGGCTCAGGTCATGATCTCACGGTTTGTGGGTTCAAGCCTCGCGTCGGGCTCTGTGCTGACAGCTAGCTCAGAGCCTGGAACCTGTTTCAGATTCTGTATCTCCCTTTCTTTCTGGCCGTCTGCTGCTCATGCTGTCTCTCTCTCTCACTCAAAAATAAATAAAAACATGTAAAAAAAATTTTTTAAAGCATATACAAAGGAAACAATAGTTTTTTCTCTATTCTCTTAGTGAAAAGCATAAGGCTTCATTCATCCAAAGTAATTACAGGTCTGGTTTTTTGTGTGTGTCAATAAAGTTTAATTAAAGAGCTGTTTCCAAAAACTTTAGAGTGAGAGGAAAGACCTTGTCTAAAGTATCAGCTTTTTAAAACAAGCAAAAATGAAAAATAAATTTAAATTACCTCTGAACCTCGGTCCTGATTTCTCTTCAGATCAACAAAACTGTTCCAAGTTGAGAACAGTTATGTAAAAAACCCAACACAAGGAGTTATTGGGAGATCCAAAATAATTTTGTTAAATTGAGTAACTTCCTTCCCTGTAACCCCCACCCTGCTTTGTAGGCCTGGCTTCTTTGGTGCCTCATTTATGTCCTGGCCTGGTTTTATTTTTGCCCTTTCCAGTTTAAGAGGTCCAGAAGCCACTTCATGAAAAATTAACAAAAACCTAAAAATGATTTATTCCATGATAGTCTGTATGATTTAATATTGCACAAAATACCATAACTCCTTAAATCACAAGATTTTTAGCTGTGAGCTGTTTGTGTATGCCCCCCAGCTTAGTTTTATAGCCTCTGATTTAGCAATTACTGGCACATAATTTTTACATAATTTCTGTGTGTGTGTGCACATGTGTGTATAGAGAGAGATAGAAAGAGACAGAGATTTCATAAAAGCTTTAAAGTAGCACTTTTTAGGGGTGCCTTGGCTCAGTCAGTTAAGCATCCAAAGTCAGCTCGGGTCATAATCTTACAGTTTGTGGATTCGAGCCTCTCAATGGGCTCTGTGCTGACACCTTGCTCAGAGCCTGGAGCCTGCTTCAGATTCTGTGTCTCCTTCTCTCTCTGCCCTTTCCCCACTTGCGCTCTGTCTCTCAAAAATAAATAAATGTAAAATAAAAAGTTAAGTAGCACTTCTTATGGAAAATATTTTGGGTTTTCTCTATTATATCCACTGAATGTAGATTATATTACTGTGGTATCAACTGATATGTTCTATATTTGTTGGGTAAAAGATAATAAGAAGCAGATCATTTTCCTTCAATAAGAAAGATCAGTTAAGGATTATCAAAACCTAGGATTAGTCCCAAATCAAATTGCTGTACCCAGGATATTTCAGCTCAGATATTACCAATCCTTCATTTCAGCCGGGCCTGCTTTGCTCAGAACCAGATCTTCCTTCACCTTTAAAATTCACCTCCTACCCTTACCATGCAGCACACTCACCAGGTATCACCCCTCAGTGAATGGTGTTGAACCACTTTTCTAACTTTTCTAGGGATGGTGCACAGTGAGGTGTAAATGGTATATTTACCTCTTCTAAGGAAAGCTTGCTCTTTAAAAATAAAACAAAGACAGGTGCCTGGATGGTGAAGGCAGTTAAGTGCCTGACTCTTGATCTCGGCTCAGGTCATTATCTCACAGCTTGTGGGTTCGAACCCTGCACTGGGCTCTGTACTGATGGCGTGGAGCCTGCTTGGGATTCTGTGTCTCTTACTCTCTGCCCCTCTCATGCTTGTGCACTCCATCTCTCTCTCTCTCTCTCTCTCTCTCTCTCTCAAAATATATAAAATTGTAAAAAATTAAAACAAAATTTTAAAAAGGCATTATGATACAGCAATGCTTGGATTCAGAGGAAATGAGATTTCAGCCAATATTACTTATTCTTGAGAGGGGCGGCAATTATTCTTCCTAAGGCCCACTGTTTTGATACTTAATGTCGGCATTCCTAATCCTGTTTTCCCTTTTTTAATTTCCAATGCCTTTAGGAAAGCAGACTGCCATTTTGATCATATTAATGTTACTCACGGTTCCTCTGAGGCCTTCTCATCTGACTCTTGGCTGCCCTGCGTGTATAATACATCACACAAATTAAAATCCACCCATATCCTGCATTAAATATAATTTATACTGCAGTTTCAAGAGTAAAATTGCAGGTGACTAGTTGATGTAATGTTATTTTTTGTAGACATTTAATTAAGTCAATTAATTTTCATTTTGCAGCTTTCCTTTTGTAGTTTGGAGCCAGCACTTTCTTTTCAAGTTTCAATCATTTTGTAAACCTTTAAAAATTTCACAGTACATTGGTACTGGGCTGAAATGGCTAATGGGTAAAATGGCCTTGGTGATGCTAATTTAATAGAGGAGTGTATTCTAAAACTCTTTTATTAAAAAACTAGAGCCAGGACACCTGGGTGGCTTAGTCGATTAAATGTCTGACTTTGGCTCCAGTCATGATCTCATGGTTTGTGTGTTCGAGCCCCACATCGAGCTCACTGCTGATAGCTCAAAGTCTGGAGCCTGCTTTGGATTCTGTCTCCCTTTCTCTCTCTGCCCCTTCACCACTAGCACTCTGTCTCTCTCTCAAAAACAAAAACAATAAACATTAAAAAATTTTTAAAAACCTAGAGCCTTTTATAATGGTTTGCCTTTCTAACATACATGGTGCTTTTTACAGTAAGCTATCTTCCTCAGTTTTCTATATCCATCCTAATTACCTAATTTTTGAAAAATTACTTTTCTTCTTTATATCAATTCTCCTTTCAATTTTCATATTTTGATATTTAAGATCTCAAGGTACAGCTGTATCTTAAGGCAGCTTCTTTTTTTTTTTTTTTTTTTTTTTTTACAAATAGTTTGTCAAGTTAGTTTCCATATAACAGCCAGTGCTCATCCCCACAAGTGCCCTCCTCCATGCCCATTTCCCCCCTCCCCCCCCACACCCATCAGTCCTCAGTTTGTTCCCAGCATTCAAGAGTCTCTCATGGTTTGTCTCACTCCCTCTCCCCCACCATTTCCTCCCTTCTTCTCCCCCATGGTCCTCTGTTAAGTTCCTCCTAATCCTCCTATACGTGCAAACATATGATATTTGTCCTCTGCCTGACTTATTTCGCTCAGCATAACACCCTCAAGGTCCATCCGTGTTGCTACACATGGCAGATTTCATTGTTTCTCATTGCCATGTAGTATTCCATGGTATAGATAAACCATATCTTCTTGATCCATTCGTCCATTGATGGACACTTAGGCTCTTTCCATGTTTTGGCTGTTGTTGAGAGTGCTGCTATGAACATTGGGGTACATGTGCCCCTATGCATCAGCTCTCCTATATCCCTTGGGTAAATTCCTAGCAGTGCTATTGCTGGATCATAGGGGAGTTCTAGTGTTAATTTTTTGAGGAACCTCCACACTGTTTTCCAGAGGGGCTGTACCAGTTTACACTCCCACCAACAGTGTAGGAGGGTACCCGTCTCTCCACATCCTTGCCACCATCTAGAGTTCTCTGATTTGCTCATTTTAGCCACTCTGACTGGCGTGAGGTGGTATCTCAGTGTGGTTTTGATTTGTATTTCCCTGATGAGGAGGGATGCTGAGCATCATTTCATGTGTCTATTGGCCATCTGGATGTCGTCTTTGGAGAAGTGTCTGTTCATATCTTCTGATCTTAAGGCAGCGTCTATAATTTACTATTTATTGCCAATTCTTTGAACCACTGATGTCATGGTGAACCTATTGGACCATTCCTTTCAAATACTGTGGCTCCAACCTTGACTTTTAAAAAGATAGTTCTTTGGATGGTGAAACCTCCAGCCCCTCAATTGTAGTACTTCCTATAAAGCCTGTGTGTATGCAAGCTTTCCTTTCATGTTTCTTTAGACATTAATTTTTGTTAACATCTAAACCACAGTGCTCCATGCTGCCTCATTTTGGAAAATGATGTATGGAATGTAACTGTGGGATACATACTTGTCCTTGCCAAAGCATGGGGGCACCCTCAGTTCACTGAGTTCAGAATTTCTCATGTCTTTCAAAGTTCAGGAACATTTTAGTAGAGTCTGCAAAGTGGTTAGTTTAGTTGAGAAACTTCTTCCGAGTGGATTTTTGGTAAACCTCCATCCCTCTACTGACAGAAACAAAAAGTGTTTTTCTTTTCATGGTGTCTTCTATTTCACTTGTTGTCCTCTGGGTGAGATGCACTTCCATATTGTTTTTATTCAGCACAGAGGAAAAGCCCCATCCCAGGGAAGTTGTTTTATAAGGAGAGAACATTTTCTGTGCTGTAGAGGGTTGGTGGAGAGTCGTAAAATCAGTATCGTTTCAGTGCTTGCTTTAGAAAGACAAATATTTATATCATTAAACCTAAAGCTTTCTGATATAGTTTTGTGGCCTGACTAAATTACTGGTAGTGACTTCAGGAGGGATCAAAATGCCATGAAGATATTAAATAAAACATCCTTTTCTGTTTCTGGTTTATAATCCTGAAGGCAAAAGTGAATTGTATTTTTTATCCCCCCTGCACATTGCCATCTACAAAAAGATTTCCGTCTTACACCTTTGAGGAGCCTCACAAGTTTCAGGATGTCTCTATAAAGTCCGGTTTCTCTTATTTGGAAAACCTGAATATATTATTGGAATACAGAGCTCCCATCGTGCTGTCCACTCTCCGAGGATGCCGTGGAATTCACAGCGACAAGAATGTTTTGGAATGCTGGCAAAGGAGCAAAAACAGTGTGTCCTCCCCGCACATTTAGAAAAATAAAGGTACGGAGGACATGGCGTACTTCTTATTAAAGGCTTTGAAAAACACCACACCTCAGTAAACATTCCTCAGGAGCTGAGGAAACACTCCGGTCAATGGCTTACCTCAGCTCCCTTAATTCTGTTTTAGTGAAGCGGACAATAGCACAGACACAATGCCAGCCTTGGAAGAGGGACAACCAAGCCAGGGACGTGCAAGCACTCTCTAAACGAGCCCGGTGTCCCGCTTCAGGCAGTTTGTGAACACTCATCGCTAGGTAACCAAGTCTCGGTGCTTTCTTCTGCCCCTGAACGAGACACTTTCCTTTGTAACTTCCTCTTTTCTGGCCTCCAGAGCTCCTGATGAGGCTCCCTTTGGAGCTCCATGAAAGCCAACTCAAATCCAGCTGCCTCTGACGCTACTTTATTTCCCTCCCTCCTTGGTTTGAAAATGCAAAGTATCATCATCCTCTGGGACAGCAAACAGACAGAAGCAAATCTTCAGCTTGTGATCAGAGTGCATACTGTCATTCCCTTTTGCTTCCTAAATGTTTCACCTGAAATAGGAAGTATCTTTTCCACCCAGAAGGAAATGATCTACCGGGAACTTGCCCATTTTGGAGGGTAATTTTTAAATTTTTATTGATATGCAAGTTAGTTAACATATAGTGTAATCATGATTTTAGGAGTAGAACTTAGTGATTCATCTCTTACATATATAGCACCCAGTGCTCATCCCAGCAAGTGCCCTCCTTAAGGCCCATCGCTCCTACCTTCCCTCCAGCAACCCTCAGTTTGTTTTCTGTATTTAAGAGTCTCTTATGATTTGGCCCCCTCTCTCTTTTTATCTTATTTTTTTCTTCCCTTCCCCATGTTCATCTGTTTTGTTTCTTAAATTCCACATATGAGTGAAATCATTATGATATTTATCTTTCTCTGACTGACAAGCAAGATTCTTAGGTCCTAATCATGACAGAAGGTTAGTACTAAACTGGCTTCCTTTCTTAGCACGGGGACCAAATATGCTCTCCTGATGCTATTTTCTTCCTTGAATTACTAACAAACTATTCACTTCACTGCAGCCCCTTTAAACAACCCTATACTCACTGCATGATCTATGCTGGAGTTTTGTAAAAAGCTAGTGAGAGCCCCACTTCTGTCTTCAGATCTCTCCAGACCAGTGCTTCCCTAACGTGACTCTACCGACATTGGCATTCAGAAATACGTGTGAGATGGGGCGTGTGGGCGTCTCGATCATTAAGGGTTAGACGTCATCTCAGGTCATGATCTCAGTGCTTGTGTGTTTGAGCCCCGCATCAGGCTCTCTGAGCCTGCTTCAGATCCTTTGTCTCCCTTTCTTTGCCCCTCCCCCACTCTCTCACATGCTCTTTCTCTCTCTCTGTCTCTCAAAAATAAATTAAGAAAAAAATATGTGTGAGCTACAAAAATGGCAGGTGTGTGGGCCTCATTCTGAAGATTCTTATTCAGTGTGTGTACTGGTGGGGCCCTAGTATCAATGATTTCTTAATTCTTGGGTGATCCTAATCAGAGCAGGTTTGTTAACTACTAGTTTAGACCACCTCTTGTTGTCGATTCCCTTCCTCATTTCTGATTTCCCTGTTTTATGACTCCTGTACAGATCTCAGCTTCCCCTCTCTTGTCACTTGCATCAGTGACATTTTTCAGATTTGCCACCCCATTGTCAGCCTCTGGCCTCACTCCAGAACGTGACTCATGCTATCTCTACTATTCTGGCTGTGCTCTCAGCCCTCCTACCCCATACTTAGCACCCCGCCTGCCAGGAAGGAATAATCAGATACAAACACTTAGCAGGACTGGGTCTCCAAAGCATGGCACCAGTGCAATTGCTTGATTTGCTAGACTTAAAAGGCTTTATGCAAGGGATTTATCAAAATTACTAGGAGTGATACATACAAAACAGTTAAGTAAGGGCACCTCCACCTTCAATCTTGGGCTGCAGAACCATCCATTGCCTCTGTCTGTATCTTTGCTATAGATTAGTTCTTCTGTCTTCTAGGGTAAAGATACATAAAGAATATAGACTAGTGGTAACTCTAAGCAGCTGTCATGCTCTGAAAGGGGACATGCAGAGCAGACAAAGTGAGGAATTATCTGTGGTTATACGAAGCATAGTTCCAAAGGCCTCGGTCATGCTGGCAACTTCTGGAAAGCAATAGCAGCATAAAGGCTAACCTCAAGGTAACAATACACAAAGGAGATGCTTATTGGGAGACAAGTTACCTGAGCCCCTCAAAGTATAACAGCAAACACACAAGAACAAAAACATTAATTAAAAAAAGGAAAGAATAAGGCTGAAATGTATAATACTTTGGAATTCTAGGCTATAGTTGTATTGCAAAATGTCTAGAATATATTGATAACTTTTCCTATATATAAAGAGAGCTAATTCTCGAGATGGAAGTTTAGCAAGAAAACAAAAGCATTTGGGTAGAAACTAATATATAGTCAGTGAATTGAAACCAATTGCAAATAATTGGGAAAAATCCTACATGTGAAAGTTTATTCTCTACATGTTTCTCAAAAAGGGATCATTGAAGCTGAGAAATTCCCTTCAGAAAAATGCACCAGGCTGATATTCTGCAGCTAGAAGGGGGGCACATTTATTAAAGTCTGCCTGGTCAAGGATCATGGATGACCTTGGACAGGGCCAATGTAATATAAGCCCAACAGGATTCTTTTTAGAAGGGTCAGATCTTCTGCCTTTGCTTTCTGCCAGTTTCCTACTTTTTTCTCAGGTCTAAATAATGATGTCATATCCTTCCCCAACTCTCTTACAGAGCATATTCTATATATTTTTGTTTTAATATAATTTTTGTTGACATACAGGATACAAAAAGTGTACAAACTTTAAGTGTATACCTTAATGAATTATCACAAAGTAAACACATGAAATCATCATCCAAACAATAGAACATTACCGGCATCTTAAAATTCTCCACTATAGAAAAAAAATTCTCCACTATATTCCCAAACTACCCAACCTGCCTTTTAATACTACAGGTTATTAGCTTTACCTGTTTTTGAACTTTACATACATGACTTCTTCCACTTAACATTATGTTAGTTAGATTCGGCAATGCTGTTGGGTGTACCAATAGCCCATTTGATTTTTTGAATAAAGAATATTCTTAGGTATGTAATATGCAAACATGTCTGTCCAAAGAAGACAATCTCAGTTTCTTTTAAGAAGAAACTGTAGCAAGAAGTGTAGGCAGCACTTTGCTTACACCCAACTTGATTTTCTCATTTACTTTATCTATCTGACTTTTATAGGTTCTTTTTATGTGAATCAGATTTATAGACTATACAGAGTGACACACATATCATAAGTATACAGGCAAGTAATTTTCATTAACTGACTGTATCAGTAATACAACCACTCAGATAAAGTGCAGAATACTATCAACGCCCATAAGAGGTCTTATTTTTGCCATCTAGTCACTACTTGCCCACAAAGATAATTACTATCCTGATCTCAACAACATACATTAGTTTTGCCTACTTTTATATTTTGTGAAAATGACATCATGTGAAATATACTTTCATTTTATCTAGCTTTGTTCCTCTTATGTTTGTGAGAGTTTTCTAGATGTTGGCATATAGTTACAGAACACTAATTCTCATCTCTGTGTGGAATTCATTATATGAATATAACATAATTTACCCACATAGATATGCTTTTACACTCTTGTAATAGTCTTTTGAACAGATGTTTCTAATTTTAATGTAATACAATTTATCAATAGTTTCTTTTTAGACTAGCGCTTTATGAGTCTTGTTTAAGAAATCTTTACCTCCGCCCCAAATCTTTCAAATTTGTAATAGAAGCTTTATTATTTTACCTTTCACAATTGCTCTAGTATACCTAGAATTGATCTTAGTGTGTGATATGAAGTCAGAGTCAAATTTTACTTTCTTCTTCTATATGCACATCTGGATGACCCAGCATCATTTATTGATGAGATGTGGTACAATGCCCTCTGCCTTCCAGTGTCACCTTTACTAAAACTATAGGTGTGCTTATTTCTGGACCCTCTGTCTATTCCATTGGTTTACTGTGTCTATCATTACACTTTTTCTTACTGTTGCTTTATAATAAGTCTTAATATCTGATAAAGTGAGTCCTCCAACTTTACCTTTTCTTTTTTTCCAGTGATATTCTGGCTATTCTTGACCCTTTACATTTCCATATAAACTAGTGTGTCAATACCTGGATTCTCTGTATTTGTATTCTCTGTTTTTTTTTTTTTTCTTGATTGCCTGTCAGAGTTATTCAGTGACTTACCATTATCCAGAGGATAAAGTCCAAGTTTCTTATCATAGCACAAACGTTGTATTTTGCATGTCCATGATTACTAATGAGGCAATCAGATATTCATGTTTCTTGGATATTCAGATATTCACTTTTATACTATGCCTATTCACATCTTTTGACCATATTTAAAATTGGACTATCTACCTTTTCTGGTTTCTTAAGAGTTCTTTTTTTCTTCAGTAAAGACATACATTTGCCTTTATATAGTTCTCTCTTCTCATTACTGACCAACCATCCTTTCTCAGTTTGAAGTCTAGTAACATTAAATTGCTTAAATTAAAACAATACAGATGTTACTTAGGTTATTCTACTCCCTCTAACTACAGTACCCATCCCCTTCTTTCTTAAATTGTCCAGCTCCTACGCATCGTGCAAAATTACTTTACACCTGATTTCCTTTCAGAATTTCTTCCCTGAGGCCCTACCATTAGCATGGCTTCTATGCCACTCTATGCTTGTCTCTGTCTTGGAATTTAGTTTACAGTATCTGAAGTTATCTTTTTATGTACCCGCCCATTTTATGCATCCTTTTCATATCTGTGCACCATCACCTTGCACAATTTCTGACTCGTATTAAGTATTCAAGCCACTCAACATCGATGGCAATCTCCAGCCCAGGCAGTTCTTGCCCAAGAACAGCTGCTGAACCACTTGAAGGCTTAATTTGTGTATCTGTTGCAGCAGTTTTCATGTTTGACACTAATTTTTGCATCTAGAACAACTTAGCAGATGATACCTAGTAATAACATGTGAGAATTTGTTGTGCTAAAGGTTTCTGATTTTCTAAGGAAGCTTGAGCTACAAGTCCACACGGGACTTCTCATTGCAGAACACTTAGCAACTTCCTCTTTCTGGCCTTCAGGCTTTCTGGTTGGGTTCCCTGCTTAGATCCACACAGGCTAATCTAATTCCAGCTGCCCCTCTAAAGATGCTTGCACTGTAAGTTCACATGGAGACTCCCCACTTGAAGAGAATTAGAGCTCTGCTGGCCCAGAGCATTATACCTCGTTAAGGGATTGCCAGCAGGAGAAAGGCTTCAACCAACATCTAATTACTAATGGAAATGAAAGGAATAACTCAACCTTCCGACTATTATTGCATTCAGACAACACTCAACATTTTTTAAGTACTCCTCTGAAATCTCCTTTATGTAAATCTTTATGTAATCTTTCCTCAGCTTCAGTGAACTGAATTAAAATCTTGCATAGGTAAGAAGAGACTGTTTCTGACGACTTTGATATCTATGAGATATAATATCTTTCTTTCTCTGTGGTCATACTTGTTAACATAAGTGATATTTAGCCTGTGTGTATACATGGTGGTGGGGAAGAGAGGGAAATCAGGTAGGAATAAGTTGTGCTGCCATCCAGAAGCAGTTGTTTCTTGTAGTTAAATTGGATTCTCCCTAAGAAGTGTTTCATTGAAATGTTTGCTTCAAAATGACTCTGTTCTGCTGCAGTGAGGAAGGACTTCCAGTTAAAACATTTAATTAGTTCCCAATTTAGTCGGCCAGAATGATCAGTCAGCCTGTGTTTTGGAACCTGAGTTTGTACATTCCTTGGGATTGGTGAGTCTTGCCCAGCGGATGTGGTCAACTGTGAATAGTTTGCATGCAGTTCACATCACAGAACAGATTTTCCTCCAGCCCCTTGAAGGAAAGCTAGAAAGGGATTAGGAAAAAGTGGGCAATGTGGAGCTAATACTTCTCTGTCTTCTCCTTCATCTCCCTACAGAAGCATACAGTAGGGGTGTTTCCAGTCTTAGAAGTTGCGGACACTGGGAAGAGTATGTGGCACTACAGTGAGCAAGACTTGGGTTTAAACTGGTTAGATTGTTTTCACTCACTTTCAGGATAGTCATGATCCAGATAGTGGCTTTAGACACACTACATTTTAAAAAATTTTTTTGGCTAATACAAATAAATGCTATACCAGAGTTTGTATGTATATGTTAATTTGTGTGCCTTATGTCTGTGAAAAACTCCATTCTTCAGTCTAGCTAACCATCTTGTGTTTTTTTTCCCCATAGCATAAAACGAACCTGCTTTTTCTGTCTATACCAAATGATAGGAAGCTTTGACCCAAATTCTGTACAATAGTAATCAATTAGCCAAATGAGTTTATAATACTCTGCTGAGAGAATAACTTCAGCCTTTCTAAGTTTCTTCTAGCCAGGAGGCCTTTGAGAAGATGAGGTCTTTCTTTATAACCCAGCTCTTTCTCCTTCACAGAACTCCAATCTCATCTGTCATTTCTCTAATCCTAGCATTTAATGTTCTAGAAATAGCAATAGCATAGGTTCCTTCATTGTCCATGACATTTCCTACGACTGTGCTTTTGACTATGATCTTCACTGATCCAGAATTCCTGTGCTCTTGTCATCATGTATATAACAACATTTCAAATGTTATTTCTTCCAGGTAGACATTCCTGAAGTCTCCAGTAGGGCTAATGGCCTTTTCTCTGAGTTCCCTTCTGCTGTCACGATCAACACAGTGAGTAGAATAGGAGGATCTCAATATGTGTGAGTGAATGCGGTATATTCTCAACCTTCATGGATTATCATCAGTGTGTCTCTGTTTATAGCCTCTGAGCGTCTTGAGATCAGGGACTCTATTTTGTTCATATTGTTTATATTTGCATTCCTGGAGTCCAGCAACAAGGCTGGATGGAATATGGAGGGTGCTCAATAATTTTTTGATAAGAAGAGTGATGGAGAACATTTTAATACCCCGAGCACGAGAGCTAGTCCTCTTCCAGAAGACAACACAGTTTCTTTGAAATATTTTTCCCATGTCTGAATTCTTTAAGCTAAAAGCTCACAGATGCATGCGTCATCATGTGTCACTACTCATGCCCTCCTGCCTCAGGCTGCGCAGGTGGTGAAAGGGAAAAATGTTGGTGATTTACAAAACGATTTTTGCCAGATACAGCTTCTTAGAACTTTAGGATACTAATTGACATAATCTGATAAAACATGAGTGTAAAGAAAGTTTTCATGAAGAATAAATCATAGAAGAAAATTTTGCTAATATCAAAGATTTATGGGGGGAGAGCTAGAACAGAATTAGAAGTAAATGAAGTCTACTGATCAGTGAATCCTTTGGACAGGATGATAAGCATCCACCGATGGAAACTATGTTTTCTCTTCATATATATTTTTGATGCAGACAAATGAGTTAAAGTAGAGATGAGAAAAACACATATGTGGGCTAAATGGCTAAATGCTACCTACGTGCTTTGATTCATATGCCTCATTCATTCAGGACTTATTTTCAGAAAATAAGCTTTGTGAGCTTTGTAGCTGGCAAAGAATGCTTGAGTTGAATGAAAAAGATAACATTCTTGGAAAGCCTTTTGAGATATTTTAGTCTCTGTTTCAGAAATTAATATGAATAAAAATGAGAATGCTTTATCTGTGAGAACCTAATACCTCTGAAAGTATATATATTTAAGTGATCTGGAAATTAGTTTCTTTGTTCTTACCCATTCTGCAAAACAGTAAGAATTTTGTTCCTTTGGATTCTAAAATGTAATATTCTACTTACTGTCAGATACTCAAGACAACACCGGAACCTAGGACTCATAGAAAATAAGCATGGGAGTGGGGTGTTAAAACTAAAAGCAAAATAGCCTAAAACAAAACAAAATGTAAGTACTTCTAAAGAATATGCCCTATGGGAAAACTAAGAGCCAAATGAAAATAAGCTGCTAAGATCCCCCGTATAGGGAGGTGGATGCATAATAGGACCTGACCAAATGAATGATCTCATCAGAGTTTTGACATCTTGTTTTTCTGGATGATTGTAATGGGTTGCCTGCCGTTGTTCTGAAGAAAACAATCTTACTTTTCACTTACTTGCATGGGAAGCACAATTATTCATAAAGGGGGAAATAGCTTTGCAGAAGCTTGAAAGTAGATACATCCAAGACCGCAGGATATGCTTAGAAAGAAAGAGGTGTGCATTTCAATCAGTACAAGTTTCAGCGAGTCTGGTAGTCGTCACGGTTACAACACAAATCCCAGGTTTTGACTTGTGCTTCAGTAAATTCACAATCACATCATACTGTTAACATGCATGAGCTGAAAATCAAGACAGTCAAATAGAATATAAATTGGCCTGATCTTCAATAAACTTGAATTATTTCCTTAGATTTATTGCAGCTGCACTTCAAACATTGTGTCTAGTGTTTAAATATAAGGAATTGAAGTAGTAATAGTAATACTGGCCATCTGGTGTGAAAGATTGCTATAGTTTCTGAAACCCTCTCCAAGAAATATCATTTATATACACAATTTAAATCGAATAAAAATAAAAAGATTACCTTTGCTCATTTTGGCAACTGTTGTAAATGGCACACTTAAAAATTTTCTCTAGGCAGTTATAAACTGGTGACATAGAACACTAACACAGTATCACTGAGTTTAGGGAATGTATTTTACATCTCTGTGCTCTGAAATATTACCCTTCGGACCATTGCCTCCATTTTCCCACTCCGCTTTGGGTCCTGCAGCTTTTGGAAGAGAGCACCATTTCACATAAAGCTTCTACTCCCCACCTTCTGGGCAGCACTGGTAAAATCAAAACTCTTTTACCCATAGAAAGAGAGAGACTTCTCCCCATGTAAACATCGTTGACAGCTCTGTCCCATCCGTTGACTTCCCTAAAAGCAGCAGAAAGTTGTTTATAGATCTGTGGTCACTATGCTTGGAAATGGTGCCAGATTGATGCTCTTTGTCATGTGAGGGGGTTGAAGAGGTAATATCAGCAGGATGAGAGAGTGGAGTACTTTCTACTGACTTCCCATAATTATGGAGACAGTCTTTGGTTTTTCAACAGTACTCCTGGGGGTCCTTCCTTCATTTTGTTCAAATTTGTTCATATTGTTCAAATGGAGCCATTCCACTACTTACTGCCTGCCATGTTGGTTAGCCTTCATGAATTTACTGGCTAAAGGTAATGGTTCTTACACTTTTGGCCTCAATATCCCTTTATAATATTAAAAGTTGTTAAGAATCCCAAAGAGCTTTTGTTTATGTGGGTATATATCTATTGCTATTATATCTATTAGCATTAGATGTTGAAACGAAAAGAAAAAGTGTTTATTGATGAACTCATTTAAAATAAGAATCATGGGGTACCTGGATGGCTCGGTCATTTAAGATCCTACTCTTGATTTTGGCTTAGGTCATGACCTCATGGTTCCTGAGTTTGAGACCCACATAGGGCCCTACAATGACAGTGCCGAGCCTAGTTCGGATTCTCTCTCTCTCTCTCTCTGTCTCCCTCTCTCTGCCCCTTCCATGCTCATGTTCTCTCTCTCTCTCAAAATAAATAAAACAATTCTTTTAAGTTTTAAATAAAAATAATGAATCTATTTCATACAAATAACATATCTTTATGAAAAATAACTGTATTTTCCCAACAAAAATTAGTATGAAAAGTGACATTGTTATACGTTTTTGCAAATCTCTTTAATGTCTAGATCAGTAGGAGAGCTGGATTCTCATATCTGCATCTGCATTCAGTCTGTTGTGATATGTTGCTTTGAATTACAGTATATGCAGAAAATCTGCCCTCACACAAATATGTAGTTGGAAGAAGGGAGAGGTATTTTAATAGTGCTTTTATGTAGTTATGGATATTCTTCTCTGATATTGTATCAAAAATCAAGAAGTGGTAATTTCTTAAGAATGACAGTCTTAAACCATATCAATGAACTTTCATACTCTTACTTTAACATTTACTGTTCTGTCATGTGCTTTGACTGTATCTTTTATTTTATAGAATCACACATATATCCTTTAGAACATATTAGTTAATGGAGTTATGTAGATCTTACAAACGTTGACATTTCATTATTTTATTTATAAATGTAAATATATTTAAAATTATTTATAAATGTTATATAAAATTATGTATATAATTTTTAAATTATATATATTTATTATATATTTATATATAATTATATATTTATATATAATTAATATATTTAAAATTATTTATAAATGTTATGTAAAATTATATATATAAATTTTATATATAAAATTTATATATAAAATTTATATATATAATTTTACATAACATTTATAAATAATTTTAAATATATTTAGCCTCTATATAAATATATTTTTATTTTAATTTATTTTCATTATATATTTATTGCATATATTATACATTATATTTATTATATAATAAAATAATTATATAATTTTTATATAACATTTATAAATTTTAAATATATTTATATATTTTAATTTAAATATATTACATTAAATATATATATATATATATATATATATATATATATATATATCCTGCATTTGTTAATATATTTCCACCCATATCATCAGAAGTCTTAATATTGGGAAGTTTCCAACTAAAATGACAAATTTAAATTTACCAAAAATCTAATCTTCACTTTCACTCTGATTTTATCATTGGTATCAAAAACTGTCAGTTGTTTTTCCTGGAGTAATAGGAACACTTCAATTCATTTTTGAGAAAATGTCTGATAAATTCCCAAGTGTGAACAACCACAGCTTGTCTGTCAGTCAGTTTTTAAGTGAAAATCATATTCCCTGAAAAAAAAAGCTGTTAGAGCAGTTCTGACTCAGAAAAGATCACAAAATGTTTTTCCTCAAGACAGCCATCATATTTTAGCTGAAGTCATTTATGCATATTTCCCATTTCATCATACATAAAATTAAAAAGATATGTATTTAAAGGTTTAGAATTAGTAATGCTAATTCTTTTCACAGTTTCATTAAAAATTTTAAGCAGAACTGGATTTAAAAAAAAAATGCAAGAGTGGGGCACCTGGGTGGCTTAGTCCATTGAGTGCCCAACTCTTGACTTCAGCTCAGGTCATGATCCCAGGGTCGTGGGATTGAGCCCTGGGTCAGGTTCTGTACTGAGCATGGTGCCTTCTTGGGATTCTCTATCTCTTGGCCCATCCCTGGCTTGTGCTCTCTTTCTCTCTCTCTCAAAAACACAAAAGAAAACTGCAAGAGCATGGCAGTGAGGTTAGAATCACTCCTAGCATAGTTTGAGTCTGCTGCCGTTGAGTCATGGTAAAGCACAAGAGGCTTTGACCATGTAGTTTTGCACTGTGAGTATGTCAACACAATGTAATAAGCAAATTATATCAATATTGTAATGAAAATAATTTTTACATTGCAGACCCCTGAACGGTCTCCAGAAGCTTAGGGGTCTGGACGCCACGTTTTGAGAACTGATCCTTCCTTTGGTGTGACTTTGTATTTTTACTTCCTCTTTCACTTGCTTTTGAGCAACATAGCAGCTATTCAGAGGATATTTCGCTCATCCTTACTGCCAGCCATTTTTCCAGATGCCAAGATAACATTGATAGGTATTGCCATGTTACTCTAAATCAGTACAGCCCATTTACATGGTCAATAAAAAACTTTAAAAAGTCATGGAAGTATAGGTCATATTTAACATTGTAGGAATTTAATGGAAAGATATATGTGAAGTACTTAATCCCAGGCAGGGCCCGACACATTAAGACAATGAAGTATCTTTTATGCAGTGACTTTTGAGAAACATTTATCGGACTTAAAAGTGGATTTGGTACTCCACCAGTCTGTCTTCTACCCACTTCTATCCAGCTGCAGGCACTGAGCTCTACTACCTTTAGACCAGGCCCATTCTTTCATTCGGTCTGTATCCAGTGTGTCTAGAGTCAGCTGTCTGCTCAATATTTACAACTGAGCTTTGCATTAGTTTCTTAACTGTAGTTCTATTCTGTTCTCTATGTCCCCACCTCTACTCTAGGTAAGCCTTACTTAAGTCTTAGCCTGCTTTGCTATGACCCTCATGCCTCTACCAATCTCTATAATACCCACTGCTATTACGCCTCCAAATTTATCAGACATTCAGGACAAGAATGCTGTCCTCACCTGTTCCTCTGCACTGCCTGCCGACCTCTCTTTTGTTCTAGGTACCCACTGGGAGGTCAGGATTCCTGCGTACTGATACCTGCCTGAATGCTGCTTATTCCGATACAGATTGGTTCTGTCCTCCTCACCCATTCTGGGGCCAGCTACAAAAGATAGATTGGTTTCTATGAGCCTAAACCCACTGTCCCAATGTATTTACATCCCCACTGGTCTCTGCATTAAGAACCTACAAATCTTCTTCTTATATTATTTTCCTTATCTTCATCATTTCTGTCAATATTATAAGTAGTTATAAGAAGAGCCCTCAGTGAATCTGAGCTAATTTTTTTCCCGGACCCCAAATGACCTGATGAATCTTATTACAACTCTAATAAACACCTCAGTATTGCTTCTCAATAGACATACATCCCATTTTTGTACTCTGTTATTATATATCACAGTTGTTTGGAAAGACCATAGTGACTGGAGTGTAGAGAAAGAAAAAGGCCAACAGTAGTCGGTGAGACCAATTGTGAGGCTCTTTAAAAGAAGCTAGTGTAGAGATCCTAGTGGCAAAGACTAGGGAAGGCAATGGTGTTGTACACAGATGGAAAAGCTGAGAAAATACTTGAGGTAAAATCAGTAGGCCTGGACTGGACGTGTGGGTTAAAACAGGTGACATTTTTCTGTCTGGTCTGGACTCTGGGCGGAGTCTAATTCAGTGATTCTACTGAAGATAGAAGAAGAGAGAAGAATTGAGATGTTGGAGGAAGATGATGGGATCAGGGTCAAAGTATCTGTGGGATATCCAAGAGCAGTAAGATAATTGACAATAAGTACTTTGTGCTCTAGATATTGAATGAGGCTGGAAATACATGGAAGTCAGCAGTATATAGATCATAACTGAAATCTGTGGAAGGAAGGCATTGTCCAGAGAGATAATATGCTGGAAACGATGACAGAGCATAGAATTGAGCATGGAAGCAACCAAATTTAATGGACATTCAGGTCCACATTTAATGGACCTTCATTAGAGCCACAAAGACGTGGAAGTAGGATGGTTAATGTTCTTTCAATAAATGTTATTGGTAAATCACTAAGCATTCAACCTTTATCAAACTTTGTAGGAGACTCACAAGGGGAAAAAACCCTGAAAGTTAAAATGAAGTAGAGCAGAATTTATAGGATTTTTTGTGACCCAAACTGATGTATATTCTGAAGCTATTTTAGTATTTCTAGGCTTTTATCAGAAAAAAAAACATCTCATTTAGAGTTGAGATTAAACAGGGTAAGGATAAAGAGAAGGTGATAGGGGCGCCTGGGTGGCTTAGTCGGTTAAGCGTCCGACTTTCGCTTAGGTCATGATCTCGTGGTTCGTGGGTTCGAGCCCCGCGTTGGGCTCTGTGCTGACTGCCAGCTCAGAGCCTGGAACCTGTTTCAGTCTGTGACTCCCTCTCTCTCTGACCCTCCCCTGCTCACGCTGTCTCTCTCTCTCTCTCTCTCTCTCCTAGAAATAAATAAAATATTAAAAAAAAAAAGAGAGAGAGAAGGTTCTAGAGGCTAACAGTACAGAGGGTTAGAAGAGGGCATAATAATGAGCCTGAAGAGATGACAGGTTATTTTGCTCTTTGGAAAGAAACAGAGGAGACTGGTTAGTGAGCTGTAACAGAGAGCTGGCTTCCTCTGGCACATTCTAGGCATAGTAGTTTAGAGAGGTGGGCCTGAGGAGACTCGGAATCCTTAGCAACAGAAATTGCAACATCTTAATAGAGCCCCTCTTCAGTTGTTAGCCTCAACGTCTCTGTACCCATTCTCAATACTGAGACAATTGAGGGAGAGACTTTCTATTTGCTAAACTTCATCTACCCCTTCCTAAACTCACATAGACTACTAATATTACCCATCTTTATAGACAACTCATTAGATCATACCAGTGAAAGCAAAATTAAAATCATACAGTATTTATAATGAGGGTAACATAATGGAATTGGCTTGCTGGAATCATGATGTCATAATAATGATAGCTCTCATTTCAGTGTTTCTAGATGCCAGGCCCTGAGGCAAGTACTTTATGTTCATTCTCTCATTAAAATCCTTGTAATCCTACACATAGTCTTCACTTCTAAAGAATAATAGCCCCCAAACTTACATATGCAAATACATTTATTTCTAATGTTGATTGTCCTTACATGCATATTTCAAGGCAGTTAATATTGAATTTCTCTAGGCATTAATTTGATTGGTTGTGTCTATCTACAGTTGCCAAATTGTATGTCAAAGCCTAAAACTTCAGTTTGTGTTTGACAATCAAAGGAGATAACTTTCTTTTTAGTTTAGTTTAGGAAAATAGTACTCCTCTAAGCCTATTTGAACCCAACTTCCATTTCTTTAAAAGTTTTGTGCTATGGCATTGAAGCATTCTGAGTCTGGCTGTTTTGAAAGCATTTGTGATCCTATAAAGAAAAATCACTAAGGAATCACCAAATCAGTATTCTTTTAATGGCAATTTCTGGTTACAATTCTTTAGTACCTAGAGGATTGGTTCCCAGGAGAAGAATATATGGTTGCTCTTTTGCTTTATTCTATAAACTTGTCAAACTCAGAGAAGTACATTTAAAAATTATTGGTACTATTGATAAACTACATACATTTCTACTTACAACTTGTTATTTTAAAGAGCTGTAATCTTTATGTCTTTGTTTTAGATTCCTTTATGTATTACTTTGGAATTAAAAAAAAAAAAGCTAAACAATAGTGTCGCATAACCAAGGTTAACAAGAGTGAACATGACTTGGTTGCATTAAATTCTTGAGTCACATCTGTTTCCACAAGTTTCTCCAGTTTCTCCTTTTTTTATAGGCTAGTCTCCATGATTTATCTGTGATCCCAGCTAGCCTTCTTCAGATGTTTGAGAGGAAGGAGCAGGCTAAAATTGTTACCCTCTACAAGGAGAGCAGCATATTCTCCTTAAGGCCAATGCTGTTGGATAGCTCCAATGAACAAAATGATATGAGAGATCAGTTTCTTTTCGATCTCCTCCTCTTCTCTAACTATGGCATGTGAGACTCTTTTTTTAGCTATTTTTCAGTCTTTACCCCACTAGTATTGATGCCCTCATCCTTGCTTATTCCCCTGAGCAATATTCCCCATAACCAGAGCTTCTAGGACCATATACTGATGACCTCCAAATCTCCGAACATTTCTCATCCTTGGGTCACATACCCACGTTGCATATCCAACTAGATGAACCTTCAATAACTGAAATCTAACATGTGTCTGTTGCTGAATACCAAACCGTGCGTGCATAGGACAAAACTCCACAAAACGAGGCACGAAAGTAACAAGATGACTGAGGAGCTCGAAACTGAGCAATTCCTAGAGCTCACATATATTCATGATTAGGGTACAGGATTGTCCATCTTTTCTGAAGCAGGAATAGTGAGTTGGTCTAATGATGCCATGAAGTCATGTGCTACACATCCACAGAGCATTAGTCCTAAGGATTGAATATTATGCTGCAAGCACTTGAAAATGACAATTCCCCACTGTATTTGTATTTCTCTTGGACACCCTACCTGATCCTTCCTCTCCCATTTGGGCATAAATGGGGAAAAACAAAGATGACCAGCTGAATTGAGTTTCATAGTTAACTCTGAGCTTCCTTAAAGAATCTAAGCAAAGCACACAAGTGGTGTAGTTTTGTGTGTACTTAAATCGATGTGACACACCTCTCCAGTGTCTCTAATCCTTGTCCATGCTGAGAGCCACGTGCAGGGTTATCCAGCTGGTGAGAATAAACAACCATTCAGGGCTTTTGGCTTTCTCTGTGTGTGAGTCACGGAGGGGTGCTTGTTGGAGTGTAAAGAAAGATAAACACATGGCAGCACTCTAAAGCCGGTTTCTGGAAACCTAGCAGGAAGGAACAGAAAGCCATTGTTCAGAGCTTGTAAAGTGTTATGAGACTGGAGTGGGAAATGCATACTTAGGGAAGACCAGACTCTTTTTTGTTTTAATGTTTTATTTATTTCTAGGAGAGAGAGAGAGAGAGAGACAGCGTGAGCAGGGGAGGGTCAGAGAGAGAGGGAGTCACAGACTGAAACAGGCTTCAGGCTCTGAGCTGGCAGTCAGCACAGAGCCCGATGTGGGGCTCGAACCCACGAACCGCGAGATCATGACCTAAGCGAAAGTCGGACGCTTAACCGACTAAGCCACCCAGGCGCCCCATGGGAAGACCAGACTTTTGATGGATCAGAAATTGAAATGCTTGTAATTAAACTGGAGCTAAACCAGTGGTGACAGAAGGTTTTTTTGGGTGAAAGGATGTAGAGAAAACAGACTCAAGATCAAGGGAGTTGTCAAGTTTAGTTGGATCAGGAATTCTCATAAGAAAACAAAACAAGACACTGGAGAAAACCTGATTTCCCCTGGAATCAACTTGACGATGTTCATGAGAAAAAAATATTACTGAAGCCCTTTTGCTAGAAGTGAAATTACAACTATATTCCTACATGGCGATGGCCACCTTGATAATACAATATGGTACATACAATTGCCAGATTCTAGTCTACCACAGAACCCAATAACAGCTTTCTGTGGAAGCTTGTTCATGCCTTAAGCCTGTTTAGATTCTGCACATCTATGAAAGAGCTTGGGAAATAACCTGAATCCAGCACTGCCTTCATATGCAAGTGAAAGTGTTCCTGCCCTTGGCCCTGCACTTCAAGCCCTGCACATCACAAACACATGGTAAAGGAATTTTGTAAGGAAACATGGGTGCCCTTACTATGGATGGAGGACTCAGTACCGGCACAGTACAAACTGTAACCGTAGACATTCATGCTGTGACCAACGTTGTTGAGGCTCCAGGGAAATGTTCGTGCCTGTCTTGTGCCCTGTGTCCTAGAAAAAGTGACTGTATCTGGGTCTCTGTTGCTGTTGAAGAGAGATACCACTTTGGTAGGATTGGAACAGCAGAAACCCTTAAGAACAAGAATATATAGGGGCGCCTCGGTGGCTTAGTCGGTTAAGCGTCCGACTTTCGCTTAGGTCATGATCTCGCGGTTCGTGGGTTCGAGCCCCGCGTCGGGCTCTGTGCTGACTGCCAGCTCGGAGCCTGGAGCCTGTTTCAGTCTGTGACTCCCTCTCTCTCTGACCCTCCCCTGCTCAGGCTGTCTCTCCCTCTCTCTCTCCTAGAAATAAATAAAACATTTAAAAAAAAAAAAAAGAATATATATTGATTGATTTATCAAATCCCTCCTGGCATATACTATAAATGCATATTCGTTCTTACATAACCAAGTGTGCTGTTCCAGTAGTGAAGAGCAATCATTGTTCTTGCCCTTTCTTGTGTTCTGAATCCTGGTTCCTGAGATATTCCCAGACTAGTGTGGTATTCATAGCAACACATGCATGTGTTGTCTATGGAACATTTTGCAAGATTAAAAGATTGATATTACTATTCTACTGATATTAAATTTCTATACCCATTACATTAGTCATCCAAATATCATCAGACCATCAATAGAACACTGAGATGTGAACAGTGAGACGTGTAAAAATTAAGCTGCTTGTCTTTAATAATTTGCTGGCTTCCAGCAAATTATTTGTACACATTTCCAATTTTGTCATTATGACGGTTGCATATGTCAAAGTAAGGGAGCAAAACATATTTTTTACAGGGTGTTAGCTTGATTTATAACTAAAACATTAGGGCATACCCTCCTAAGGGTATGTTGGCCTCCAATTTTACTTTTTTTGTGGCCTTATAGGCATTAAGTAGCTTACCAATTGGTATAAATGGATTTTTTAATGTGCAAAAAACATGAATAAAACCATGGGACATTTCATAAATTTGTGTGACATCCTTGTGCACAGGCCATACTAATCTTCTCTGTACCGTTCCAATTTTAGTATGTGTGCTGCTTAAGCAAGCACTCCAATTTAACTGAACTTGAGTCCTGCAGCCTTGCTCCTGGGTCTGTCTGACCACACTTGACCCAGCACTTGACCAGGGTTAGGTGATCTGGCTTTACTACTAGAGACATTTCAACAAGAAAAGGAAGTGATGTCGTCTTAGCCTGAAACTATCTTACTATACACTCAGAAAATATTATTACATGCCTTTGGTTCTGGTGATGTAGTTTCCTTTCTAAAGAGGGTTTTCTTTTCCTGAAGAAAATCCGTCATTTTTATGTTCTGCATTTTACAAAGTTTTGTCACTGAGATTTTCATGCCATGCGTTCTGGTACAGAACACATGCAGAATAAATTCTGGTCTTGTGCAGAGAAACATTTAGGGAAATCTTCACTTTTCAAAGGTCACTACTTGCTGTCCACAACACTTTATAATAACTGCCCTCCTCACTTAGTGGGACTTCAGAAATATTGTTTATGAATTGTGTGTGGGGATACTAAAATAGGGTGTCAAATTAGTCTGTTTGCTTGTATACACACACCATACACAAACATATGTAATATATATGTTCATAATGAATTTACATCTGTAAATAAATGACAATAAGGAGAGAGAAGAGATGTGTAACAAAATATGTTAAATCTACATTGGGAGCCGATGTAGTACCCAGGAAAATTTTTTCTAATTTTTTTATGTTTATTTATTTTTGAGAGAGAGAGAACGAGCGCACAAGTAGGGGAGAGGCAGAGAGAGGGAGACACAGAATCCTAACCAGGCTCCAGGCCCTGAGCTGTCAGCTGTCAGCACAGAGCCTGATGCGGGGCCCAAACCCACAAACCGTGAGATCATGACCTGAGATGAAGTCGGATGCTCAACCAACTGAACCATTCAGGTGCCCCTGAAATGTTTCTTCTGTAATAGAAAGTTAAAGCCATCTATTAGGTGCCCAGAGTAGAGAGAAGATAGTGGATTGCCCTCAAGCGCAAATGACAAAGATGGGACCCCACCCTGAAGGAAGAGCCCCACAGCTCAGATGGATAGTCTGTGCTTCCTGCTACTCCCTTTTATTTTACTAATCTTTAAATGAGTCATCCTCCAAGATGTGTCCCCACTAACAAGGGTCCTGAGCTTCCAAGTTTCAGGATGGGAGCCCCTACCTTCTCCTTTTCTCAGAAACCCAGAACTATATGGTCCTGCTGCTTGATTTTGTTTCTTGTTATTTCTTAACTAGCTGTAGGATAAAGCTTTAGGCCTTTTCTTCTGAAGGAAAGTTAAGGAATCTTGAGTAGCTCTTTTAAGAAACCAAACTCAATAAGCCCTGCCCTTGAGACCATAACTTTGAGATATCACTGCTAAAGATTTGATTTATTCTTAACATGCTTTGGAAATGTGGGATAAAACCACTTGGAAAATGAAAAACTTTAAGAGAGAGCATAATATTTGGCTTTAAATATACATCTGGTGTTTCCTACATGTGTTGTGTGAAGTGTGTTATGTCAGTCAAGTAAATGAAGGCTGGTTTCTGATAAACTTAGCATAAGATGTATTTATAACATCCAACACTTTTAAAAAGTGGCTTAAAATTAATTATATTTTGAAGAAAATTAGGCAGTTTACATCATTGGGAGATAATTATAGACACCCTCCTTTAAGTATCTTGTAAACCAGACTACTGATTTCCAGGATGTCATAGTCTGTGTAATAGAACATCTGTTCTACTTCATTATTGTCTTCATATTTCTTTTGTTTATATATTTCATAAAGCCCTTTCGACTGGAAAACCGCACTGTAGAAACCTCACTGTAGAATTGTCAAAGTGAAAATGAGACCTTTAAGTATTTGTTATGTTACTGTTATGATTTTTTTCTCTTGTTATAAAATTAAAATCATACATAAAAATGAAAGTCAGCGTCTATTTCCATTATTTCCTCCTCTTCCAGATTTAGCCTAAGCCTCTATTTTCTCTATGTCTTGTCTCCTTTTCTATTAAACTATACTATACAGTCTTTTGTTTTCTGATTCTCAAATATATTTGTCTTTCTTGGGCAGATAAATGTATCTGTGCCAAACTATTTTGTCTGCATTTCTATTTAATTCTTTTTTCAACTTGGCTTGGTTCTCACATTCAAACTCTTCTACAAGGGTCCCTTGCTTTCTAGTTTCCTCATATTGATGAAAGTCTACATAATTGCTTTATATATTTGATATAAAATTAAATATTAAAGTCTACATAATTGCTTTATATATCTGATATAAAATTAAATATTATTATTGGGCCCTTCTGCCAATTCCTTCCCTTCCAGTCCTTGCCTCTTCACTCTTGTAATGAATACGTTTTAATTTTATTTATTTTGAGAGAGAGAGAGAGCAGAAGGGCAGAGAGAGAGGAGAGATAGAGAATCCCAAACAAACTCCACCCCATCAGCACGATGATGCTCGAACCTATGAACTGCCAGATCATGACGTGAGCCAAAATCAATGGTCAGTCGCTTAACTGACTGAGCCACCCAGGTGCCCTGTGTGTTTTTATTCCTAACTTAAAAGTGACTGTCAAAGTTAATGAATCTGCTTGACCATTTGACTACCCATAGTCCTCAGCCTGGTTCTTTTCCCCATTATCTACCCAAAACAACCACAGATTTGACAAACGAGGGGCTCCCAACCAAAGGAAACTGTACTTCTCTATCTCCCTAACTTAAAAATCTTAGTAGCCAATAAAAAATACTTTATCATTTTTTTTCTGTGTGTCTAGACTGATCTCCCCAGTCTTCATATTTTGTCTTCTCCTTACTCCAGAGAGTTATCTTCACTTGGAAAAATCATACTCTTCTCAGAGCATTGCCTTTCATACTCCATCTGGTTTTTGGAAATGAATCATGTGGACCTCTCATTCTTCTTTAATCCTCTCACATATTGTTGAAGTAAACAAATCCCTGCTAAATATTAATTCAGGCTCTCCTCATTCATCCTGGGAATGGAGTCAGGAGAAAAGAAACTGCCCTGGGCTGCATTTTTATTTGGAAGACTTATTTCTTTTCCTAAAGACTTTTATTTGGAAGACTTATTTCTTATCCCAATTCCCTCATTTCTCCCCACTCCTCGTTTCAGATACATTTTCCATGTGTAAAGGCTTCAGCCTAGCCCAGTACCACCACTTCTCTCTGGTTTCTAGAACTTGAGAACTTTCTACCACCAGAAAAGAGCCCCAAGTGTCACAGATGCTGTAACTTATCTCCTGTTATACTGTTCCCTAGATGTTGATATATACATTTCTTACCACTCCAGTTAGAGTGTAAATTCCTATAGAGTGAAAACCGAGTCTGCTCTACGAGTGTCAAAACAAATACCATACCCATTGAGTGATAAAATCCATTTAGAAAGTTGTGACCAACACTAAAAAATTAATCAAGTATAAACAAAGAAAAGATAGATATCTCAGTGAATTACTCATAGTAAGAATAATAATGAACCAAGATGTGGAAATAGTCTAAGTGTTTATCTATGGATGAATGGATAAAAAAATGATGAGATAAAGGAAACATATATATATATAATAGAATGATAGCCACCAAAAAGAAGGAAGTCTTGATGTTTGTAACAATATGGATGAACCTTGAGGCATTATGCTAAGTGAAATAAAAGAGGGACAAATATTCTCTGATCTCACTTATATGTAGAATCTAAAAAACCCCCAAAAAACTGAGCTCATAAATACAGAGCACAGATTGGTGGTTGCTAGAGGTAGGGGTTGGGGAATGGAAGAAATGGGTAAAGGGGGTCAAAAGACACAAACTTCCAGTTATAAAATAAATAAGTCATTAAAAATATAATATACAGCACGACAACTCTAATGAATAATCCCATATTACCTATTTGAAAGTTTCAAAGAGAGTAACTCTTAAAGGTTCTCATTACAAGAAAAAGAAATTGTAACTGTATATAAAAACTGATAGTGATTGATGTTAACCAGGCTTATTGTGGTGATTATTTTATAATATATACAGATATCAAATCATTAAGTTGTATAACTGAGACTAATGTTATATGCCAGTTATACCTCAAGTTGTAAAAACAATTTAGAAATGGGGAGAAAAGAGTGTGAATTGTTTTGGGGAACCTTTTAGTATATGCCCTTGACCAAAATTCTGCATATCACTGTCCTGTAGTGAAAGGGCACAATAGATGCTTAGTATTTGGTCATTTAAGTTGGTAAAAGGAAAGATTTGGAAGAAGCCTATCTATGCAATTCTGAGGGTCTTCTTATTACTCTTGCTCTTTGGTCTTCAGTCTGTGTGGGGTTTAAGCAGTCACTTAGGTTGCTTCCTCACCCTGGTTGAGTACCTCCTTCCCTTATTCAGAACATTTGGACAAATCACAGATTCTCTGAGGGAATTCATATGCCGATGTAAGCCTCATGATGAACACCATGCATAAACTCTACTGTGGGTTTTCTATCTCCCAAATAGATAGAAAGCTAATTATTATTGACATAAACTGCTAAGTTCCACACCCTTCAATTTATTTTAGCAAATATTCATGGAGTGCCTCCTCTGGACTGAAGACACAGAGTTGAATCAGGCACAGGTTACACCCTAGAAGAGCTAATGATTTAATACAGGAGCTGACAAACTGCAGCCCACTGGCAAAACCTGGCCCACAGTCTGTTAGTGTAAATAAAGCTTTATTGGAACCCAGTGAGGCTCAGCCACACAGAATTGAGTAGTTGCAACAGAAACCATATGACCCACAGAGCCTAAATATTTACTGAAATATATCTATGAAAACGTTTGCCCATCTCTGATCTAACAAAACATCAAAATTGAAGATAATACTTTTTTCTATTATATTTCCATATGCAAAAGTGACAGATACATCAAAAGCAATGCAATATTTTCCTTATTTTTGTGACTAAACAACATAGATCACTGATCTGTTGGGAAGCCTTGAGAGCTTACAAGAAGCGACCCCTTTTGAAAAGCTGGTGACAGAAAAACATTATGATCTTAACGAAATGACATTTCATGTTTTTCTCTCTTACACGTCCATAACCACCCTGCCCAGAACTTGGATGTCTGAGTACAGTGCCAATAGTATCACAAAAAATTACAGAGCTAAAACAGCTGAGTATTAGATCAGAGATCACCCAGGGCCTGACCATTAGCTGAGGATGGCTCATCATTATCATATGCTTGGCTCTGAAATTTTTGAACAAATTTGAGAAAATAACTTCATTTCACATTAAAATCTGGGTCTCCCAATTCTTTTGAAAAATCAGATTTGGCAGAAGTAGGGCTCCATTCCTATATAACAAAAGCCCACTTAGAGCTGAAAAGCAGCCTCTAATTTTGAACAAGACATACATGCTCCAGATTACCCCAATTTCTACTGCTCCTGAATATTTCCTTGACTCAAGATTTGTCAGTTGCCACTTATAGCAGGTTTACATTGCTATTCTTCTCAGTAAAGAAATTTCTCTGTAACTATTTTCTTTTTAGAGTAGTATGACAAGATTAACCAAAAAAGATTATATGCTTAAAAAAAAACTTTCTCACGTATTTAATATGCAGGCAAAAGGTATGCAATCTGCAGCCACTTTACGGACTTATGTTCTTTTTTAGCCCCCATGGAAATGGTAGTTTAATGTGTTAAACCAATAAAGGAAAGCAGAGCTGAAATGTGGCTTAGAGCAGTGATCTCCAAAGAGATCCTAGGGAATGTTTAAGAGCTGAGGTTTGGATAGAAAATATTAGAATTTACATAGTTGATCTCCTTTTTAATTTGTATTTTTATTTTTATATATTTTTTAAGTTTATAATATAGTTATAAAGCAGTACATATAGCTACACACACACACACTGACACGTGTAACTGTGTAGATAGTCAACTTTATTTTAGTGATTGAGACATGGGATCAAACTAGCTTGCAGACGTTAGTCTTGGGAACCTGGAGAGATCTGGGAAATCATTACATCCAAATGTTCATTTTATGAAGAAAGAATCTGGAGGTGAAGTGATCTTGCCAAAGGCGCAGCCATGTAGGCAGTATATCACACAGCCTGCTTTCTTCACGAATGCCTACATGGGAAAATGAAACCAACATGGTGATAAAAAAAAAATCCCCCTGAAATAGCGGGGCAATTTGTAAGAAACTGTCAGACTTCTTCCTCCAGCGTAGCACACATTTCAACTGGTGGTACCTAGAATAGCTTCTCTTTTTTTGTGAAAAATGGCGTCGGATCCATCCCCCCTCTGCCAGTAGAGGCCACCACTGTGGCCGCCTTCTCATTGGCCAGCTCTCACTGGCCCTCATCTGCCTTCTTTTCCTGTGGAAATAAAATATAAGGGCAGGAGAAAGGACATATTTGGTAATGTTACGCTCCTCAGCTTCCTGCTCGGGGCTGTCTCAGCTGCAAAATGTCAAGGGAAAAAATATCCCTCCAAGTTGGAATGAATTCCAGACAGACCCTGATGCCTGCAAATTTGTCAGAGGGAGAGCCAAGTCCAGAAAAGCAGAACATGAAGAAGGTTCATTATGTGACTTCAAGAGACGCTCAAATAATCAGACACTCTGGTATTTATGATTTTCCCCATTTCAGATGGCCTGTAGTTCACAACATTCCCCTCCCTTCACCGCTGATTCTGAGCTTCCTTTTAAATTAAACCTCAACAGTTATAAAAAGACTCTCACATTACTTGTAAGCCACAAGCACTACTGGGAGACACTGTTCGTACAGGCCTGTTTGGGGCTGAAGAAGGACAGCTCTTTTTGATTATTAGTCCGGGAAGGGCAGGCCAGGAAGGCAGACTCACTTCACCTTGACCACACCATTGCCCCATCTGGTTACCACGTCTGTGTCAAGACCCCCTGCCACTCCCAGCGTTTGATGCCATGATCTTTACTAAAAAGCAGCTATGTTGTGCCATTGGCTTTCCTTTTTCATTTTGGCTTTTATTTTTGTGGGGGGGGGGTATGAAATAACCAGAAAAATTGATCCTGACTCTCCCCGTTTGTGAAGATTGTGAAGATTGACAATCCAACAGGATTGTCTGTAAGGTTGAGTTTAGGCGGATCTTAGTCTGTCCCTGGCATCCAGCACTTTTTCTTTCTCTTTTAAAACCATTGCCACATGCTGGCAAAAAGGTGAGGAAACAGGATTTGTAATCCAAACCTCATTAAATTGCTACATACACATTTTCCCTTCGGCTTCTTGCTCTTCATTTCTAAACGCCGTGGCATTTGTTTGTACTTGGTCACCCAGAATCCTTATTTGGGTCCTCCAATAGGCACGAAGGCATCCAGGTGTCAGTTTTAGCAACTGGTGGAAGTACCCACATAAGGAATAGGGTGTTCAGTCCTAACATGCGGTCTCGATGAATAAGGGTCTTCTTTCTTCTTTTCCTAAACTGTCCAGCATCTCAACGCTGGTTTTGCTCCTCAACAGGCTAAGGTTTGTGCTACTTCCATGGTGATCAACTGTTAGGTCATAAACATTAGGTTGTGGCATCACTGGATGAGTCAGTCGGGAGGAAGCTGGGCTGGAAATACAGCCGAAAGCCTCTGCTGACAGACAGATGCCTTCTTAATCATGGCCTCCGTGGGGAAAGGAAAACTCTCCCAGGCCCACCCCCGGCACTGATTCACAGACCTGGGCTGCTCTGGAAGAGGCTGGGAAAGCCCATCCTCAGGGGATACCACTGTTACCTCCTCCAGGCTTCTCACAGGATGGCCACACAACTCACAGGAGGGGGAAACTGAACAAGGGAGCTCTTTCTGATTACTTTTTGAGGGTCAGCAAAGGGTAAAACAGCTTTCATCTTTTCGACATCTTGTGCTGTTCCTTCTTAAAACAGCTTATATTGTCAACATTGCCTAATTCTTGGTGCATCCATTTCTGGTAGGGTGGTTCCTATTCTGTTATGTCAGCCTTGTCTACAAAATGGTCATTGTAAGAGTTCAGCTTTTGGCAGGCTGGAGGTGGGACAGCACACTATCATTATGTTCCCTTTCATCTATTCTTCCTCTTTTAAGCCCTGGGGACTACTAGACATTTTGCCATCTTCTAAAAACACAATTTCCTGAGTCCATAGTTCATTTTAGAAGAATTTATATCATTTAATTTATTTAATATTTACAAATTTGGGTTTTTGGAGAGCATGGTGTCAAGAACCGCTGTGCATTAAGCTGCTAGGAGACAAGTCAGCCGGAGAAACAATGTCCTTCCCTGTGTCCCCTATCAAGAACTGCTCAGTATTCCTGCCAGCCTTGTTAGGCTTTATCATCCAGTCATTTTAGACCAGCAAGAGAACATTCCATCGGGGGATCAGGTTCTATCATTTCACTGGTATGCAATGTAAGACCACAGAAACTCTAGTACAAACGAATTTTCCATGGCTCAGATTAATAATAGATAGCACTTAAATGGTCAGTCCAATTGTGTTCCCTCCCTACTAAGGACAGAACACATGACAATAAGCTGAAAATCCAGCCAGGCAGGTCAGACCAGAAGCAAGGAAGAATTTCTGGTCTCAAGGTTACAGAAGAAGTTGCAAAGTTCACCTCTTGAGGCAAATATTTAAGCTTAGCCAGGAAGAGCCTATGTGAATGGTTATGATCCAGTGCTGACTGGAGATGGGGGACAAATTTATATGATTTCCAAGCTTTTTTTCAAAACACAAGAGTCTCCAAGTGGTTGAAAAGTGACTCTGTGCATTTCTCTCTGCTGTTGAGATTGTTATTCATGATCAGGCTACTTTTACATAACAAAGACAAATTCTGCTGGTTGGAAGATAAGTGAGGAGTTATTACATCTCTTGTTTCAGTGAGGAGAAAACCTAGGCACAGAGAGGTCATTGTCAGCTAGAAGAGCCTACAGGGCAGACTCCCTTTGCTCCCTGTGCTGTGTGCTTTACTGTACTATAGTTTTACTAATAGTATAAATCTATTTAAGCTGTAGCTCCAGTTTGTAGGAATTTTGTTTACTTCATGAGCAGCACTGAGACAGAAATATGAGAATCTCTGGGAATTGGCATGGCTAAATATTACAATTTAGAAGAAAAGTTTAGGCAAAGTACAAAGGAGGAAATGCTATTTAGATGAGTTCATTTCTACTCACTAAAAAAAAAAATTAAAAAATTAAACTCAAGATCCAACAACATTTTCCTTTACTTAGCCCAACATCAGAGGCTTTACACAGCAACTCCCCAAACAAATCTGTTTCATATATTTCATCTTTCCAACTAAGGACTTTTTTAAAAATATCTAATCTTGAGTTTATTAACTTCTCTTAGAAAAAGTTCTATTTCATTTCTACAAATGCAAAGCTGAACCTGGTTTTACCTCTCTCTTGGTTTATAATTCTTTAAATGGATAATGCTGACTGAATTTAGAACATATCCAATAGCTTTAATTTCTAAGATGTGAATTCCTTCCTCCCCCCTCCCCCTCTTCCTTCCTTCCTCCTTTCCTTCCTCCCTTCCTTCCTCCCTTCCTTCCTCCCTTCCTTCCTTCCTTCCTTCCTCCCTTCCTTCCTCCATCTTGGAGAACTGCTTGCTTTGGTGGTTCAGTAGTAGAATTTTTGCCTGACTTTATCTTGGAGGATAATCTATTCATTTTTTTTAATATTTTTCTTAATGTTTATTTTATTTTTTAAAAAATTTTTTAATGTTTTATTTATTTCTAGGAGAGAGAGAGGGAGAGACAGCGTGAGCAGGGGAGGGTCAGAGAGAGAGGGAGTCACAGACTGAAACAGGCTCCAGGCTCTGAGCTGGCAGTCAGCACAGAGCCCGACGCGGGGCTCGAACCTACGAACCGCGAGATCATGACCTGAGCGAAAGTCGGACGCTTAACCGACTAAGCCACCCAGGAGCCCCAGATAATCTATTCATTTTGATGAGGGAACATAAGGCAGCTGAAGGCCAAGCTAGCACAATCATACCCCCTCACCCCCCAGGAGGGATATATGTGATATTCCTCAGGCCTTCCTGGTTGCCTAAGAACAAGGAAAAGGACAATCTTATCAATAGCCTCATCTCCAATAACCTATAGACTCTCTTTCCTGGAGCCCTAATATCACCCTCATCAAGATGTAAGGGATTTAAGTGCTTGCCATGGTGATGTGGGTACAAAGAGAAATGAAAACTTAAATTCTCTTACTGCCTACAGCCCATTGGCAAGTCCTTGAAACAGGCAGATTGACCTTCACTAGGAGCTCAACTGCATCAACTATCGACACTTTGCTAGGGGCAGAGGGGAATCTTGGCTTAACATTATCCTGACCCCCCAGGATCCTGTGAGTCTCCTTATACACTTAAAATTCATTTGTAAAACTCCTTTATCTTTAACCCCCAAGTATATGTTGGCAATTATACTCCAGGCATATGGCCCCTGATACACATCTGAAGGGTCTCGTGACTGAGGTTTTACTAAACAGTAAAAAATGGCATTTTCTTAACAGCAGCTAGCCCCTCAAGGGCCTGGAGACCTTGCTTCCAAAATCCCTTACAGATTTACACTGTCTTTAACTCCCTCCAAACCTGAAGGTATATAATCAGTTACTCTTCACGATCCCGGTATAGCTCTTTCTGCCCACAGGTCCTGTCCCTGCATTTTAATAAAATTGCATTTTTGCAACAAAGACATCTTCAAGAATTCTTTCTTGCCCGTTTGGTTCTGAACCTCACCATCACTCCAAAAACCCATCAACTTCTCATTGAATTCCAGTTGAATTATTCCTTTGGTTTTTCTGCATGGAGGCTGTATTTGAAGGGCTTTCTCAATCCCGTTCTAGATCAGAAGCCATGGCTCACAGGTGCATTTCCTAATGGATGACTTAAGGAGCCAGCATTTTTAATACACAGGAAATAAAATAATTATATTAAATGATAAAATTCTCCCCTAAAGCTGATATTAACATTATAATATCTCTCTTCTTTCCTGTTTTTGGTCTTTTTAGGTTCTTGTTGGGCTTAGAACAAAATCATAATTTTGGTAAACTTCCCATGAAGTCTGAGTAAGCACCTTCCCAGTTGGTTTAATTTAGGGAGTTCCAAAACACCATTTTCATCCCAAATTTTTTTTTTCTGTAGATCAATCAGAAACTAAAATTCCAACTAAGGGATTGCACTGTTTCAGATGAAGATATAATCTCCGAAATACTGTGATGGGGGTGGCATCTGGCATTACCAAAGTATTAACCCATTCGTACCCATGAGTACATTAGTTTTTTTATCTTGGATGTCAGCATGGGATCCAAGGGCTATATCCACAGAGGGTTATATTTTGATAGTAAACATACATGGTCTAGATTAATTATGCCAGGAAAGGAAGCCCAAATTGGACAATAGCAGTGGAAGATTAAGATGGATTAAGATTTGAAGGTGCCAAATAGAGCATGACTCAATCACAGTTTTCTCTTCACCTGGTTCGGGAGGCTGTGTTTACATTACTCATGTTTCAAGCATTGTTAATATATCTGTTTCTTTCTTTCTCAGAGGTTTTCACTGCTGTTAATTGGTTTGACTGTTTAGACTGAGTGTGAAGTGAATATATCATTACATGAGGGTTTGCTAGATCCAGAGGCCCTTTTAGAATAACGTATGTGCAGCAGAGTAGGTACAAACTTTGCAAAACAAATAGTTCAGAAGTCAAATTTTATGATGGTTTTCATGGGTCAGGGGAGGCAAGCAAGGCATAGAATGTAAAAGAAATGGGAATTTAGGTCATTTTTTAAGTTAAGTATAGACAAGTTGGAATAAGAAGACTGGAAACATAGGGCACCTGGGTGACTCAGTCGGTTGAGCATCTGACTCCGGCTCAGGTCATGATCTCACAGTTCGTGGGTTTGAGCCCAGCGTCAGGCTCTGTGCTGACAGCTAGCTTGGAGCCTGGAGCCTGCTTCAGAATCTGTGTCTCCCTCTCTCTCTGACCCTCCCCTCCTCACACTGTCTGTCTCTCTCTCTCAGAAATAAATAAAACATTAAAAAAAAAAAAAGAAGACTGGAAACACTACTACAAGTCAAAGATATATTTTAATTCCAGAGATGACATGTTAGAAAATAAGTCTCAGCTCAGCCTAGTAAAGAGACCATTGTTGTCTTGCTTTCATTGCTGTTCTTTTCAGATAAAGCAACAAAATACATTTTAGTACATCAGCACTGTGTGTGTGTGTGTGTGTGTGTGTGTGTGTGTGTGAGTTGACGTTGACTTTGGAAGACACAGATAAACTGTGAGCTCTGCATTATATTTCTAATGTTCACTTGATGGAAAACAATCATTTGGCTGCTATAACTGGCTGTATCCAGCAAATTAGAGAAAATCTAGTGATACACAACCATTATTTTCCAGAAAGTGATATTTCAAGGGAACAAAATCTTTCTAGAGATTGGATTTTGGAGATTAGTTAAACTCTGGCAATTTCACTGTGGAGTGGGGTCAAGAACAGAGTGTTGTAATTCAAATAAAGCTATCACTCCTCTCCTTTACCAGTAGAGAAAGCTGCATACCACCTATTTAGGTTATCAGGAAAAAAGTAGCAAGAGTAGTAACAGTTTTACTTCTAAATTATGGAGTTAGTGCAATAAGAGTTTTTTTATTTTTACAAATAGTTTATTGTCAAATTAGTTTCCACATAAGACCCAGTGCTCATCCCCACAAGTGCCCTCCTCCATGCCCATCCCCCCTCCCCCCCACATCCATCAGTCCTCAGTTTGTTCTCAGCATTCAAGAGTCTCTCATGGTTTGTCTCTCTCCCTTTCCCCCACCATGTCCCCCCTTCTTCTCCCCCTTGTTCCTCCGTCAAGTTCCTCCTAATCCTCCTATACGTGCAAACATATGATATTTGTCCTTCTCTGCCTGACTTATTTCGCTCAGCATAACACCCTCAAGGTCCATCCATGTTGCTACACAAGGCCAGATTTCATTCTTTCTCATTGCCATGTCGTATTCCATTGTATAGATAAACCACATCTTCTTGATCCATTCGTCCGTTGATGGACACTTAGGTTCTTTCCATGTTTTGGCTATTGTTGAGAGTGCTGCAGTGAACATTGAGGTCCATGTGCCCCTATGTATCAGCACTCCTGTATCCCTTGGGTAAATTCCTAGCTGTGCTATTGCTGGGTCAAGGGAAGTTCTACTGTTAATTTTTTTAAGGAATCTCCACACTGTTTTTCAGAGAGGCTGCACCAGTTGACATTCCCACCAACAGTGTAGGAGGGTGCCCATTTCTCCACATCCTCACCAGCATCTAGTGTCCTCTGATTTGCTCATTTCAGCCACTCTGACTGGCGTGAGTAAACCACAGTGTCTTGATCCACTCATCCGTTGATGGACACTTAGGCTCTTTCCATGTTTTAGCTTAGTGCAATAAGAGTTTTAATGATTATGTTGAAATCAAAATTTGAACACATACAAAACATATCCACCGGAGAAACATACATACATTTCTCATGAATTAGTACTTCATTCATTCATTCGTTTATTCATTCAACAAATGCTATTTGCAACTACTCTGTACCTCCTAAATTTTATTAATCAGGGGTCTTTTTTTTTCATTTTTTAAAATGTTTTATGTATTTCTAGGAGAGACATAGAGACAGCGTGAGCAGGGGAGGGTCAGAGAGAGAGGGAGTCACAGACTGAAACAGGCTCCAGGCTCTGAGCTGGCAGTCAGCACAGAGCCCGACGCGGGGCTCGACCCCACGAACCGCGAGATCATGACCTAAGCGAAAGTCGGACGCTTAACCGACTAAGCCACCCAGGTGCCCCTAGTCAGGGGTCTTTAGAGAAACAAAACTACCTAGATGTGTATACATCTTGTTAGTTACATTTATAAAAAGAGGGAGATTGAGTTTAAGGAATTGGCTCAGGTAATGGGGAAGCTTGGTAAGTCCAAGATCTGCAGGATAGGCCTCAAGGCTGGAGCCACAGGGAAGAGTTACAGTTTGAGTCTGAAGGGAGTCTTTCTAGCAGAATTCTTAGATTGGGCAGTTCAGACTCTTTTAATTCCAATCTATTGTTTGGACAAGGCCCACACACATTATGGAGGGTGATTTGCTTTCCCAAAGTCTTCTGATCTAAATGTTAATCTCATTTTTAAAATAGTTTCACAGTTGGGCGGCCGGGTGACTCAATCGGTTTAGCTTCTGACTTCGGCTCAGGTCATGATCTCAAGTTGTGAGTTCGCGCCCTGCTTTGGGCTCTGCGCCAACAGCTCAGAGCCTGGAGCCTGCTTTGGATTCTGTGTCTCCTTCTCTCTCTGCCCCTCCCCCTCTTGCACTCTGCCTCTCTCTCTCAAAGGTAAACATTGAAAAAAAGTTTTAAGTAATAAAAAAATAAAATCATTTCACAGAAACATCTACAATGATGTTTGACCAAATATCTGGGTAACATGGCCTAGCCAAGTTGGCACATAAAATTAACGATGCCATGAGGGCTAGGTATAGCTGTATTATTTCCTATTATGGAAATAGGCATTATCTCATGGAGCTCACATTCTAGTGGCTTTTACAAGTTTGAGACATGTTGCCACAGATTTTACAAAAACGCCTGAAGTTAAATTCACTTGGTATTCACTTGGTAGCATTCTTACCCTCACCTTTTGGAGATGATGATGGTGGTAGTGGTGGTGATTGTTTGGCATCTTCCTGGGGTTACCTGAATTGAGAAACCTCATGTGCTAGTAATTATAAAGAGTTGGTTTGTTGCCATTATTGGCAAGGCTAGGATCATAAGAATCTTTCTGAAGAATAAAGCACCTTTTTCTTTGTCCTACTAAGATTAGAACAGCAGAAACTATGATCACATGACACTTACCTTAATACTTTTAGAAAATTACACAAGACATCTCACTGAACAGAATCAGACTGTGAGGCCCATGATAAAATAGTGGACCAGCTGTAATATCAGAGACACACTACAGAGAGTTTTATGGATTCCAGTTTGTTTACCTGCAGGGGAAATGTCTGAAAGCCTGAAGTATACATTACACATAATTTGGCTGCACTCAGAGGAAAATCTTGGATTGCCCTGCACCTTCTAACTTTTATCAAACAAAGAACCTATTGTCACCTTTCCATATCCTTTGATGAAACACAGAAAATTTCCATCTAGTTTCTTACTTTATTATTATTTTATTTTTCTTTTTTTTTTTTTTTTTTTTTTTTTTTTTTTTTTTTTTTTTTTTTTTTTTTTTTTTTTTTTTTTGCTTACAGTTTTTTTATTCCACCTCAATACACCTGTTTCCAAGTGCTAAGTCAAATCACTCCTTATCCTTGGGAGAAAATGACACAAGAAGTGACAGTCATGGAATCTTCCTCTGGTGTGGGAACAGAAATAGTTCTCAAAACAAATCATGGCCACACACAGGTAGCTTCTTCATGAGGTGACTTGGGACTTCACAAGATAGGCCCCACCCCACCCATCTGGGATGGGCATGACTTGGGTTGCCCTCCTCACTGGGGGCCTGTAATTATAGTACAAAGCGAAGGTGCATCTATGAAAGCAAACTTTGTCCAAGTCTCTAAAGTACATTCTGCTTTTCCAAACTACCTCACTTGGGGGCGCCTAGTAGAAAAAGTCATTAAATGTCTCTGGAAAGATACATAGATGACCTGGTAACATTGTTTCTTCTGGGGTGGGGAGCTGTGGGTAAGGGCAGGGAAGAAGCTTACTTCTCAATGCACTCCACTGTACTATTGAAAATGTACTATTTGCATATATTAACATTAGCTACCTACCTATCTGGTTAATGAGCTAACTAAATTAATAAAATCTAAAAAATTCAAATAACTGTAAATACTTGGATCTTCTATTATTTAGCTACCTGCTCCATTTAACTCTTAAAGCACTTATTTCCTCTTTCTTTTCTATTTTTATTTCAGAGAAACCATGTACCTAAAGTAATACTGACTTTGTTCTTCCCTGAATATATCAGGCATATTCCTGCCTCAGGTTCTTTGCAAAAATAGTTTCCAGTGACTGGAAAATTCTCAGATCCATTATCTGCATGGCTTGTTCCTTGCTACTTTAAGTCTTGACTCAGATATCACTTTCTCAAGTGGGCCTACCTTGACCACCTTGTTTAAAATTGCAAGCTTAAAATAAGTGATGGAGATTATGGAGGGCACTTGTCATGATGAGCATGGGGTGACGTATGGAATTGTGGAATCACTATGTAGTACACCTGAAACTAGTGTTATGCTATATGTTAACTACCTGGAATTTAAATAAAAACTTGAAATAAGTTAAATTAAACAAATACAAAATTGCAAGCTTACACCTCAGAATTCCTTATGCACTTTATTTTTGGTAGTAACTATGTTCTTTTTAAGTACCATATATTGTATTTATTCAAAATCTTTATTGTCTATATCTCAACACTAAAACTAAGTTCCTGGAGGGCTAGGATTTGTCTGCTTAGTTTTCTGCTGTTTCTTCCAGCATCTAAATACTGCCTGGCAATCATAGATTGTTATGAAAAAAAATTGCTAAATAAATGGGAGAAAAAAATGAATGAGTTTTGTTTTCCAAATATGTGATGTTCGACAGAATGCCATTAAGTAATTTGAGATTGGCACATGTAGTTTTTAATTCTATTAATGATTCCTGTTTTTCTTTTTTTATTAATTTTTTAATGTTTTTAAAAATTTATTTCTGAGAGAGAGACAGCATGAACAGGGGAGGGTCAGAGAGAGAGGGAGACACAGAGTCTGAAACAGGCTCCAGGCTCTGAGCTAGCTGTCAGCACAGAGCCCAATGCAGGGCTTGAACCCACGAACCGTGAGATCATGACCTGAGCCGAAGTCATATGCTTCACCGACTGAGCCACCCAGGCGTCCCAATGATTCCTGTTTTTCAAAAACATTCTTTAACGTGTATTTGGAACATAAATTTAGGAATAACCTTCTCTCGTGTTTGCAAGATGAAGTGTACTCTTTCTTCTGTTACTTCACAAATCCTCTGCCTGGCAAGTATCCTTGTGTTTGTTTATGGTACTTTAGAATCCAAATTGTTATTAACATATTGTTCCTTGTTTTTAGATTTTTAACTTCTGAGAATATATTTTGGACATAGTCATTCTGTTTTCAAAAAATTTACCATCGTTGTTTACAGTTATATATATGTTTATAAGCATTCAATTCTCATCACCTCAGACAGGTTTAATCAACTAGAGTAGTCAGCTTGTTGCATCAACCAGAAGATTTAACATAGGGAATTAAGCACTGAAAAAAATTGCCCGGGGGGACTGATGGCCAGAGTAAGCCTCTGTGACCTTGGGGTAACCCAGGAAGCTGCTAGAATCATAAGCAACCATCCCATTGCAGCTGGCAGCACTGAGGGGGTCAGTTTGCAGGATATTTCCCAGAAGCTGCTGTGAAACACCGTGTCTCTGTCTGTTCCAGTCTCCATACCACCCACCTCTGTTGGAGGAATAATAATATCTCTGCTTCTCCCCTTTCTGCAGAATTAATCTTTACTATTATTCTCTGAGATATAAATGGGCAAAGGATTAGTGGCATCAACTCCCAGAGGTCCCTCAATATACGGATTTTGATAAACTTCAAACCTAAAAGCAATAGAAAGAAGAGAGAAAGCATATTGAATTCATCAGAGTTTCATCCTACTATGTCTTTTTAATTTTTTAAATATAATTTATTATCAAGTTGGCTAACATACAGTATGTACAGTGTGCTCTTGGCTTCGGGAGTAGATTCCTGTGATTCATCGCTTACATACAACACACCTAGTGCTCATCCCAACAAGTGCCCTCCTCAGTGCCCATCAGCCATTTTCCCCTTTCCCCTGCCCCCTTCCCCCATCAACCCTTAGTTTGTTCCCTGTATTTAAGAATCTCTTATGATTTGCCTCCCTCCCTCTCTTTTTATAACTATTTTTCTCCCTTCCCTTCCCCAATGGTCTTCTGTTAAGTTTTTCAAGTTCCATATATTAGTGAAAACATATGATACCTGCCTTTCTCTGACTGACGTACTTCACTTAGCATAATATCCTCCAGTTCCATCCATTTTGTTGCAAATGGCAGGATTTCAGCTTTTGAGCCAAGGGTGTTTGCTGGTTTATTTTGAGTCATTGGCCTATAATTGCATGCATATTCTATAAGTAAACCCCAGTGATGAACACATGTTCTTGCCCCGGTTCCTATATAATCACGGCATGATGGTCCAGACCATCTATATCTACTCCCAAGACAGATAATATCAAGGTGGGAAATCCCAAAGGTACCATCCATAATCCATATAATATGCCTATACAATAGTTTAAGAAAATGAGTGCCCATTGTTTTCTTAAATTAATAATTGCCCAGTGTTTGCTTATAAAACCTTTCCCTACCAATGTTACCTTGTCTGTAAAATGAGGATATAGTAATACTCATATTGTAGGATTATTGTGAGGATTTAATGAGTTTTTATAAAAACAGAGACAGAGACCAAATGACAAAGAATCTGGAACAGTTCCTGGGCCATTGAAAGTGCATAATAAAATATAGGTGCTATCATCATCATCATCACCATCATGATCATGTATTCTTTTCCAGAAAAACTGACAGGTATATCCATTGGACTTAACTCTTTATTCCATCCTACATTTCTGCCTTTGCCATGGTCTCTTCATGGGCAAAGCATGGTTCTTCACTGTTTGAATTTGAACTTGGTCATATGACTTGTTTTGGTCAATAATATATGAGCAAAAGTGACAATTTGCCAATTCTTAGTATATGCATTGAAAGCCCTGTATTTCCTTTTGTACCCTTGCACTTCTGCCATTTCTGGGATAAGAGTTTCCCCCCAGTTTGCTCGTGCCCCTGCAGCCTGGACCCCAGAATGAATACACATAGGCCAGAGCTGCCTCGGTCAATCCACAGAACTGCAGTGAGTAACAAAGCCTTCTCACCAAGCCCAACCTAGATCATCTGAATCTCAGTCTGCCCACATACATGTAAATAATAATAAATGATTGCTGTTTGAAACCTCTGAGTTTGGGGGTAGCTTGGAGTGTAGCTGTAGGGAACAAATACCCTTCATTTCGGATATACTTACACAGGAGACCTACCCCTGACAGCATCAAGTGAAGACACCTGCTCTCTGACTGAATTATATTACATGTTTTGCCCAAATGCTGGCCGGAGCTGTCTCTGTCTGTGAACATTGCCCAGAGTAGTGCTGCCCAAAGAGAGGGAGTGTAGGGGGAGGTGAGGCTTGATGCCAGTTTCTGCCTTCTGTGTTTTTGCCACTCTTAACAGTCTGCCAGCTGGTGCAGCTGTACCCTTTGGACAAATGATATGATATCCTGGGCATTCGCCTAAATGGTACCACACATGCGAAGAGCTAAAGCTGCTATTTGTTGTGTTCTTGCTGTTCTTGGCTCTGTTGCCATGCCTGGGGGTGGCAGAGACTTCTACACATGAGGTGTGTCTTTCCAGGATTCATAGATAGTGTGTCTTTTCAAGATTCTAAAATTCACTCAATGCAGCCACTAAAGATGATGACTCTGCATGTGGAAAATAGGCCAGGTTCATTATTGAACGGTTTGATTTTTTTTCTCAAAGTAATTATGAAAGCAAATTAATCATAGAAAATTATGGTATAACATCATATAGTTTGTCCTTCCAGGAAAAAAACTAAAACCTCACTCATATTTTTAGTACATTTTTACATTTTTTAATGGCAGGAACATTTATTCCTTTCTTAGCTTTGCATACTAACATTCATACCAGCATATATGTAGATAAATCCTATGTATTAACCATTAGGTAAATCAAACTTATAATCAGTTTCCACTTCTAAGCAAAAAGGCTATTTGTGGGTGCCTGGGTGGCTTAGTCGGTTAAGCGTCCGACTTTCGCTTAGGTCATGATCTCGCGGTTCGTGGGGTCGAGCCCCACGTCGGGCTCTGTGCTGACTGCCAGCTCAGAGCCTGGAGCCTGTTTCAGTCTGTGACTCCCTCTCTCTCTGACCCTCCCCTGCTCACGCTGTCTCTCTCTCTCTCCTAGAAATTAAAAAAAAAAAAAAAGGCTATTTGTTCTGCGTGTGTCCTGGAATAATTGAAAATCATGATTAACTAGCACATGCTTCTGTCGAAGGTGATCCATCTCAAAAATTTCTGAGCTTGGTTTGAAACCAAAAAATGTGAAAATAAGAATAAGTGTGAGCCCAACAGAATATGTGATTCAACATATTTTTGGTCCATCTAAAACTGAAAGTGCTTTTTATTGATGCTATAGAGATGGGAGAAGGATTAAATAGAAGGGGGAAAAGTGAATTATATATACAGTCCAGCCAGAGGTAATAATGTACTGAGCTGGAGTATAACCACCCTTCAGGGCATTATCAATGGAAATGTAGAGAAATAAATATATAGAGAAATTGTTTTCAACCGTGGTGACAAAAGAGACACTTGGGGAACTTTTTAAAACTATCAATGCCAAGCTTAACCCTAAGCTTTCTAATTTAGTTGGTCCTGGGTGGGATCAAGGAATTGATGCCTTATGGAAATGCCCCTCATGAATCTAATGTGTGAGGTTTGCCCCACTAGAATATGGCATTTTGAAATTGTCAATTCCAAGAAGATGGTAAAATGGATACACTGCCTATTTTCAGAATTCCTTAGAGGATATGAACTTCCAAGTAGGGTTATAGAAAGAAAGGAGTGTGGATGGACGCTTAGATAAAGAAGTGTTTTTCTTTTAAAATCAATTCTGTGATTTGTATTTTCTCAAGTTTTACAGTTTCAGTCAGCCTAACTTAGATTCATTAATTCATGAGATGATGATCTTTGCACACTCATTGCCTTTAAGAATATTTTTGCCTGATGTCAGTCTAGGTCGCATTTTCATATCTGCCTTTTTTAAATCTGTGACTTCGCCCAGTGGTGTTCAGGAGCAGCTTAAGATGCTTGCAGACGTGGACTCTGAATGTCTCTTTCCAACTCTTATGTTCAGGAGTGTTAAGCTGGTGGAATGAAATTAAGCATGATAAAAATGTTTACATCATGGAAATTGGTGAATGCTAAAAACTCAGATGCTCTGATCCCAGAGATGATTATTAAACAGTAGCACACAACTGATTTCAGTGGAAGAGAATTTTGGCACATAAGTTGATTTTTTTTTTTAGTTCTTTATCTCTGATATCTTAAAATTAAAAGTCTTGATTTTTAAGTACCTATTAATCTGGCGGGAAAGTAACCTACATGTTACAAGATGCCTCTGGTGTATTTTTATTTCCTGCTGAATCTCCTTCCTCATTTTACCCACAACAGAAACTCCCACATATTCTGTGCTGAGAAGAGGTTTCTGGTGTTAGAATTGTTCTCTACATTCTCATGCCTCCTCTTACCACCCCATACCGCAGTGTTCAGTTTTTCATTTCAGCTACACAGCAGCCCTTTTTTGTTTGATGAGTAAAGATAACCAAGAAAATAAATTAGCAGTCTTATGATTGACCCTATTTTTTTGTTATCCAAGGAAACCCAAAATGAAGCAAAATAACCAAATTTTGCCAAGGAAAACATTTTCCACCATTTCAATTACTGTTTTAATTGGCTAGGTCTGGCTGCCAGATTATCCTCTAATCTCTACAAGAATGTTATTTGGGAAAAGTTGAAATATGCCCTGCATGGAAGCCACATTCTCTCTTCAGCACATTCTAGTTGGAATAAATCCTTCAGCGTACTGGAATCATATTAGAGTAAAATTGGCAGTTCCTGGAACAACATAATCCATAGATCATATAAAAGCCTAATTCACTATCAGCATATTATTGAAAAGTCTGAAAAATGCTGTGTGTCCGAGTCCAAGATAAAGAAAAGTGAGGATGTGGAGATGTTTGTATGGCAAATACCTCTGGACAATGTGCAGAAGTATGTGTGTGCATGCGTATGTGTGTGTGCAGGGCTGTGTATGTGTCTTTGTGTGTATTAATATAACAATAGAAGGAGGAAAATGGTTGCCATTTTGAATTGATTTTATGAAAACATCTCAGGACGTGGGATGTGTTTCATGAAGGTTGTATAGAAAATAGTCCCAGATGCTTTTCAGACTTGGTGTAGAGACAGGAAAAGGCTTTTCTTGTTTGTTTTAACTGAGTCTTGAAGAGATTGATTTTTTGACTAGACTGTTACATTTTCAGACTGCCATTTCAGTGTGTTCTCATTCAAGTGGGATGAAGAGTTACTCTGTACACTATTCTTTAAAAATTATTTGTCAGATTCTACAGACACCAGAAAATACACAAAATAATATGTGTGGCTATGATAACCAGTTGGGTTTTTACCCTAGACCAGTCTCTACAGTAAATTTGGGTTGTCTGGCACTGTATTGAAATTATAAAATTTAAACTAATGTAAAGATCTGTTTCAAATGTTGGGACAGGGCCACCATGAAGGAGCATGCGTGATTGTGCACTTTTATTTTTTTTTTTTATTTTATTTTTTTTAATGTTTTATTTATTTCTAGGAGAGAGAGAGAGACAGCGTGAGCAGGGGAGGGTCAGAGAGAGAGGGAGTCACAGACTGAAACAGGCTCCAGGCTCCGAGCTGGCAGTCAGCACAGAGCCTGACGCGGGGCACGAACCCACGAACCGCGAGATCATGACCCAAGCGAAAGTCGGACGCTTAACCGACTAAGCCACCCAGGCGCCCCTCATTGTGCACTTTTAGCCAGAAGTTTTGTTGTGGCTGCTCAGAGTAAATACTTTTCTGAGAATCTACTGTGTGGTGTCATTAAAGGGTGTGGAAAAGTTTCTTTGGAACTAACAGGATTAAATGACTGGAACTGGGGTCCCACACATTTATCTTCTTTGATCAGCTTTATAGGCATATGCAGCAGAGAAATAAGGAGCTTGCCAAGACCAGTCCACATGATTTAATTCCACAGTGGCACTCATTCATTCAAAAGTCATAAATGTAATGAATCTCTAGATCTGAAGCTATTGAGAGAGAAGGGGCTGCCGGGGAAGAGAGAGAGTACAAATTATGTTCAGGCCAAAAGAATTTCAAAAGACCTGGAGCCCATATGTCTGTGATGGGCTACAGGGACTATCAACCGTTTCTTACCTTTCTGGTTGATGACCCACTTATTTCTACAACTAACAGACCTTCTCAACTTCTCACTGGCATTTGTGAGGCCTCAGCCTTAAGAGGAACTGTCTAAAAAGCCATATGTGGAACTTTTCACCTTGAGCTGAATCACTGGTCCAATTTCCCTCAGTCTTTGTTGTTTTTACCAACCCTGTATCTATATTATGCCATTATCAGACATGAGTGAAACTCTAATATATCTTCTGTATCTCCCCACTTCTCCATCCCACACACAGATTTTTTGTTATAGAACAGAGTGCAGCAATGGGACCAGCACTTTCACAACAGTGCCTGAAGCTCTTAGCAACCAGAATCCTAACAGCACGCCCAACACGACCACTTTCAGGGTCTACATGCTGTCTCAGAACGGGTTGGCATCCTCTTGCACGGCAGCACTTTTCAGCTTCCTGTCTTGGACCCAGGTGTATAGATCAATTGCCATAAAATCATTTGGCTTAAAGCCATCTAAGAGTATTGAGTTTGTAAATGAGCTAATTTTTATAATATAAATTAGAATCCTTTAAATTTTATTTTTGTGGCAGTGTTTCTCTCACTTGGTTGCATTCTGGTATAGTTTGCAGGAAGGAATAGAGTTGCTAGTTGCTCAGAAACTGTATATCACCACAGCCTCACAACAAAGTGAGAGAGATGGCTACTGATAGGTCAGAAACAACTGTGAAGAGTCTAAATCATTGGAGCACTCAACAAAAGAAAGTTTATGGATGATGTGAAGATCGACATATGCCCATGAGAGTATTTTGAACACATAAATGTTGTTGTTTGGTGTGTTCCTGAGAAGAGACATTTGATAGCCACTCTTTTGGAGTAAGAAACAGTACAGAAGAATTCATTTCAGCCCCAAATGTGCTATTTAACCACTGGCCATCAGACATGTAGACAGCATCATGTTTCAGTTTGACCTAGATTTCTAATGGGATGCACCAAATTCCTTCAATGAAGTGAAACTTTAATGAATCTTAGGTAGAAGTCTTAAGTGCCAAAAAAGATTTTCCCAGAGCCAGTGTGAATTTCTTGACAAAGTGATTAAAAATTTACTCTTAACAATAGAACTCCCCTATGACCCAGCAATAGCACTGCTAGGAATTTACCCAAGGGATACAGAAATGTTGATGCATAGGAGCACATGTACCCCAATGTTCATAGCAGCACTCTCTACAATAGCTATAACATGGTAAGAGCCTATGTGTCCATCAATTGATGAATGGATCAAGAAGATGTGGTTTATCTATACCATGGATACTACATGGCAATGAGAAAGAATGAAATCTGGCCATGTGTAGCAACATGGATGGACCTTGAGGGTGTTATGCTGAGCGAAATAAGTCAGGCAGAGAAGGACAAATATCATATGTTTGCACGTATAGGAGGATTAGGAGGAACTTGACGGAGGAACAAGGGGGAGAAGAAGGGGGGACATGGTGGGGGAAAGGGAGAGAGGCAAACCATGAGAGACTCTTGAATGCTGAGAACAAACTAAGGACTGATGGATGTGGGGGAGAGGAGGAATAGGCATGGAGGAGGACACTTGGGGGATGAGCACTGGGTGTTATGTGGAAACTAATTTGACAATAAACTATTTGTAAAAAAAAAAAAATTTACTCTTTTTGAGCCAAGAAGAAGCCTCTGTTATATACTCCCATACTATTTGATTGTTGAGGAAGGAGGAATGGGAGTGGTATCCAAAAAGGATAGGAAGGTGGGCACCATGTGCTTATTGTTGCTAGGAATGGACCCTTCTTTGCCCTCCATGTATGTGCTAAATGAAGTAGGATGTGGTTACTCAAGTGGTTATAGCTAAATTAGATTGTCCATGGGAACCAGCTTCGTTGGCTTATTACAGAAACTTTAAATACCATTTTATAAATCCTGAAAAGAAATCTTTCTCTAGACAAACACCAGTAAAGCAAGGATTTGGGGGACACTAATTAACACCTTACATTTATAGAGATCTTTATACTTGTAAAATATACTATTTTATAACCTGACATGGCAGCCAATATAGGAAAGCCAATGAAAGATTCACATGCAGTGAGAGTAGCATCCCTACAGCAGGAAATAATTATGGTCAGCAATGTGGGAGTGGAGTCATCCCAAAGTTAGCTGACTACAGTGGATTAAGTTCACATCTGGCTGATAGAGACTCTGCAGAAATGATTCTGGGAATGCAGGGAAGCATTTGACAGGGCTGATTTTGCCTATCTTTGTTGAGCACTAGCTGACAATGCATCATCCATGCATTCATTATGACATCATTTTATGGCCAACTCATGGACCAAGAAGATCTGAGAATCCCTGGGGTGATGGGAAATGCCACAGACATCCATGGTCTTGGATGCTCAGTGAGTAAACAATGATTTTTAAGCAGTTCCCAAGGCCTGAGAAATAGTTGGTCATCACCCAGGTCTACACCCTTTGCATGAGCTTTTTTCAGGAGGATTTGGGTATGTCTGCAAGCCCCATACTGGCCCCACATGCCTCTAACTAATTAGAGTAAATAAAGCTAATATGGAGGAGATTCTCTTGAACTGAACTCTTTAATGGAAAATGTTTGCATAAAGAGTCTGAATGCTAAGACACCAATGTCTGGTTTCACTGGTGCCAATTAATGCCCTGTCATCCTGTCATAGCATTGGCATGCATAAGGCATGAGTACAGTCTTGCTCTGGAAAAAAGTTCAGAAAATTCTTACACATGCATGCATAAGACTTCATGATTATAATATTTTAAGCATTATATGGCAAGATACACTTTCAGCTTAGTAGATATAGGTACAGATACATGCACACATACATATTCATACTCATATGTAGATATATATATATAGAATCATACATCATGGACATTCAACCTACTTTTCCTATATTAGCTCTCATAACTCTCAAGATTCTACATGGTTTCTAAACTAGGCTTGTTTCTTTCCATCGTACCTTTATTCTGATTTTCCACTCCTACCTCAGCTGAGTATCACTTCTTTCTGTAATTCTCCTTTAAGACAACTGAAAAGATATGATTAAGTTTCTCTGAAAGATTTAACCAATAACTTCGTCCTCTCCTAGCCTTCAGGACTTTGTTTTCATGTCTCTCCACATTCCATTCCTTCTCAAGTCATCATTATTTGGGTACACACTCAAAGATTTGGGGTGTACATTTCAATACATGTTACATTTTGGAAACAAACTGTTAGCTTTTATTTTAGGCAGCTTTGCTTGTGAAAGACAAAGCTGATCTGTATTTTTCACTTAGATAACTCGACTTCTCTTTTTGTGACTGAACCCAACTAATCAAAATATTTGTAGTCAGTGCATATTTGTAGTCAGGTAACAAGAGGGCCATATACAATAATGGTTGAATTTGCAGGCTGTTCCCCAGTGCCATCATCTCTCCCTTTGGCAATAATATCACTAGATCTCCAAGTTTAAAAGATCTGTATCTCTGTACAGAGAGCTTACAAGGAAATGCTTTTTTGGCCTGTTGAAATTATTCTAACTAAATTCATTTTACTTATTGAGCTCATGATACCGAGTTAGATATTCGCTGAACATAAATAAATGAATGATATTCTCTTGATTTATAGACATACCCTTAGTTCTGAATGGACCCTTTCAATATCAGACTTGTTTAACTTAGCAAACACAAACGGACCGTGGGGTTCTTTGGGCAGCTACTAATTTGTATGTCTGCTTGTTCACAAGATATATACTACTCCCTTATGACCCTGTGCCACATGAATTAGGTGAATATTACTGATTCCTAATCAAAAGTTTTAACTATTAAAGCACTGTCATATTCTTTCAAGTATTATCTCACTGTGTATGTTTGTGAAAATATGAATAAACCTTCAGTGATACTAAGAACACAATGATTATTTTACCATTTTGCATTCCCACCAACAGTGTAAGAGGGTTTCCCCTTTTCCACATTGTCACCAACACATCTTGTTTCCTGAATTGTTAATTTTGGCAATTCTGACAGGTGTGATGTGGTATCTCTTTGTGGTTTTGATTTGTATTTCTATGATGATGAGTGATGTTGAACATCTTTTCAAGTGTCTGTTAGCCATCTGGAAGTCTTCTTTGGAAAAGTATCTATTCATGTCTTCTGCTCATTTCTTCACTGGATTATTTTAAGCAATGAGTTTGATAAGTTCTTTATAGATTTTGGATACTAACCCTTTATTTGATATGTAATTTGGAAATATCTGCTCCCATTCCATCGGTTATCTTTGTTGATTGTTTTCTTCACTGTGCATACATTTTTTATCTGGATAAGACCCCAATGGTTCATTTTTGCTCTTGTTTCCTTGCCTTCAGAGACATGTCTAGTAAGAAGCAACTGCGGCTGAGGTCAAAAAGGTTGCTGCCTGTTTTCTCCTGTAAAATTTTTATGGTTTCCTGACTCACATTTAGGTTTTTCATCCATTTTGAATTTACTTTTGTGTACAGTGTAAGAAAGTGGTTCAGTTTCATTCTTCTGCATGTCGCTGTCCAGTTTTTCCAGCACCATTTGCTGAAGAGATTGTTTTACTCCCATTGGATATTCTTTCCTGCTTTGATGAAGATTAGTTGGCCATACATTTGTGGGTCCATTTCTGGGTTCTCTATTGTGCTCCATTAAACTATGTGTCTGTTTTTGCACCTGTACCATACTATCTTGATGATTACAGCTTTGAAATACAGCTTCAAGTCCTGAATTGTGATGCCTCCAGCTTTGGTTTTCTTTTTCAAAATTACTTTGGCTATTCGGAGTCTTTTGTGGCTCCATACAAATCTTAGGATTGTTTGTTCCTGCTTTTTGAAGAATGCTGGTGTTATTTTGACAGGGATTGCATTGAATGTGTAGATTGCTTTGGGTAGTATAGACATTTCAACAATATTTGTTCTTACAATCCATGACCATGGAATGTTTTGTTTTTTTTTTTCATTTTTTGTGTCTTCTTCAATTTCTTTCATAAGCTTTCTGTAGTTTTCAGCATACAGATCTTTTACTTCTTTGGAGAGGTTTATTCCCAGGTATCTTGTGGGTTTTGGTGCAATTGTAAACGGGATCAATTTCTTGATTTCTCTTTCTGTTGCTTCATTATTGATGTATAGAAATGCAACCGATTTCTGTACATTGATGTTATATCCTGAATTCATGTATCAGTTCTAGCAGTTTTTTGGTGGAGTCTTTCAGGTTTTCCATGTAGAGTATCATGTCATCTGTGAAGACTGAAAATTTGACTTCTTCCTTGCCAACTTGTATGCCTTTTATTTATGTTGTCTGATTGCTGAAGTTATTACAGTACTGTGTTGAACAGCAGTGGTGAGAGTGGACACAAACTGGGGCAGCCACTCTGCAAACCAGTATGGAGATTCCTCAAAAAGTTAAAAATAGAACTTCCCTATGACCCAGCAATTGTACTACTAGGTATTTATCCAAAGGATACAAAAATGCTGATTTTAAGGGGCACTTGTAGCCCAATGTTTATAGCAGCGCTATCAATAATAGCCAAAATATGGGAAGAGCCCAAATGTCCATCAACTGATGAATGGATAAAGAAGATGTCATATATATATATATATATATATATCATGACCTAAGCGAAAGTCGGACGCTTAACCGACTAAGCCACCCAGGCGCCCCAACACTGCCTATTTTAAAGAAGAGAACCAAGAAGTGAAAGTTTTAGCAAGGTACTCACTCTCATATTGAACCTACAATTTCCTTACAGATTTTTTGGTAATTATTAGTATTGTCTGATTTAATGTCTGCTTTAAGAAAAAAAATAAAAAATTAAAAAATAAGAAATAAAATAAAATAACATTGTATCAAATTAATGTTGCTTTAAATGATAGATATAGAGACTTCAGTGTTTCAGGTGACAAGTCAGTGCAATATTTAATTTTAAATGAAATGAGACAAAAGTCAGTTAATATTTATATTGCCAGTCAAAGCTATTCTATGCTGTTATAAAACACCAGACTTAATTTAATATATATTTACCCAAAAGAGTAAACATATTTCCATGACAGGCAATGTAGTATCTTATAAAGGACATGGATTTTAGCATCAGGCAGACCCAAATTCATATTATATTTTTGCTACTTAATAGCTGTGTACCATTGGTATAAACTTAAACCAAACCTTAGATTCTTCCTCTGTGAAAAGGGAATAATTATACTTTATAAAAAAGCTACTGTGACATGTTCATTGAAGCACTATTTGTAATAGCAAAACCATAAAAAAAAAAAATCTCACCACTGCTGTTCAACATAGTACTATAAGCCATAGCCTCAGCAATCAGTTGTATTGTATTCACTTCCAGTTGTATTCATCAGATGTTGACACAGTAATGCATGTAAAAAAGCGTCTCCAAACTCAGCTATCTGCAATAGCAAGCATTTATTCTAATGCTCATGTGTCTGCAGATCAACTGTGATTGGCTGATTTAGACGAGGCTTGACTGGGCTGCTCTCTGGTGACTGTATTTGGCTCCAAGGTCCAGTTTGGGTTCAAATCTGTTCCAGATGTGCTTATTTGGGGGCCCAAGCTGAGAGAACCAGCGTCTATCTACAGTGAGTCATCAAGGCATTAGAGCCAAACCAATTTGGGCAAGCACAATTATCATCTCTGCATAAAACTCGTTAATTTCCATTGGCCAAAATAAATTGCATGGCCAAGCCTGACATCAACAGTGTTAGAAAGTCATCTGCAATCAGGGGGAGAAAAGCAAATATTTGCTGTTTAATAATCTAAACTATCACAGTAGCTAAGTAGTGTTTCAATGATTAAGCAAGATTCATGTGATAAAGGCTATCTATCATTAAAAAAATAAAAGTGTCATAGGGAAAAAATGATTGGCATAGTAATATGCTTATAATCTATTTTCAACGGAAAATGCACTATAAAAAGACATCTGTGTGGAAAATTATAGGAAGATTTTGGAACAAAATATTAACTAATAGTGGTTATCTTTGAGGAATGAGATACTGGATGATTTTACATGTTTTTCAGTGCTTTCCAAGTCAGCTGGATTGATTACATATTATTTTTGTCATTTTAAACACTTGTTTTCCAACTTTAGGAAGACATAACTTCTTATTTGGGGCAAGAGTATCACTGCATTACTATATAGCTCAAGTGGGAAAAGAAGTGAGAGAATATATTGTAAATTATAAAGCAGAACAAAATGCAGGAGATTATTTTTATAATTTAGATTATGTCTCAAATTCCAGTATTCTATATTTCAAATATTTTTTCTTTGGAATATGAAACATGTTTTCATTTCATCCTTATTCCCAAAAGATAGTTCTACTGAGTATAAAATTCTAAGCTGACATTTCTTTAATTTCAGAGCTTTGAAGATATTTTGGCTTCCAGTGTTATTATTGAGAAGTCTGCTTTGGTTTAATTTTTATTTGAAATTATTTTATCTTGTTTCTCTTTTAGGATCTTCTTTTTGTCTTTGGTGTTATGCTTGACAATATATCTAGATGTGTTTTTTATATTTGGACTTCCTAAAGCTAAAAGTTGATATCTATCAGTGATAGTTGAAAATTCCAAATCATTAACAATTTGAATGTTTCCTTGTTTACATTCTTTCTCTCTTCTCTGTCTCTCTATCTCTATCTCTCTTTCTCCACCTGAAACATCAATCACCTTCTCTATCTTCTGTTTTGCTTAACTCTAGTTCATATTTTTAAACTCTGTCTCAGTACTATATTCTGCCTAATGCCTTTATTTTTAGATTCATTATTTGGTTCTTTTTTTTCACGTGCATCTAGTGACTTTTGAAAAATTTCTTGTTCTTGATCATCTTGATGTCTTGCTTCTTGAAAGATGTGGCTGATATTCGTTTCATAGTCTGTGCATGTCTTTTCAAAAGCTACAATATTTTGAGTTTGATTATTTTGGTGATTCTCATTCACAGTTGTTTGTATGGCTTTAATCTCCTTCTGAGACTACTCTTTCCTAGTTCATTTACTGAGATGTTACCATTTTCAGGCTGTTGGTTTGGATTTTTTTTCTCTGATATCTCCCCTTGCATAGACTCCAGACTTTGTCTCTACTTTGCCCATGCAGGTGTGGGTCACCAAGTATGGCAGATGCCCTCAAGGCGAACAATGATTTTGGAACTAATCTACTAACCTCTTACTATCTACCCATCAAGATTCCCTTGTCTTTCTCATCAGTTTAGACAAGTAATACAAAAATATATTATTTTACAAACACTTATTCGGTAGTTTTAGGTATTATTTTCTGAAAGAGTTTTTCTGGACAACTATCCTACCATATTTTCAAAAATAAAAGTACCCAGTCATCTTTTAAATTACCTGCTTACCTGCAGACAAATGAAAGCTCTTTATGGATATGTGCTATGATATGAATGTAGAAATCCCTGATCTAATCCCATACCTGGCGCGTATAAGACAATGAAGGAATAAAGAAGAAATGAATGGAATCAATTATATAATCTTACAAAACCTTTGAAAACTAACTACAAAGTCATAAGTGTAAGATGTCACTATTTTCCCTAAGGATTTGGAATTCATTGAACATTTCTCATTTTACTATAAAGATGCCTGAAAGAGATTTCATTGCCCAATGAAAATGTTAGTTATCTGAGAAAATTAGAAAGTCAAAATATTGTTAAATATCTATAATTTATGCATAACTACCAATTTTTAAAAATTAATGGCAACCAGCAGAGAAACTACAATTTGATATCAGGCCACTATACTTTAATTGCCTAGTTTTAACTTGTTTGCAGCCAAGAACAAGGCAACCTGATGGGTGTTTTTATCCCTACTTTATTTGGGAGAAATTTTCTGTCTTCTACACAAATGAGCCTAAATTGTAGAGGGGGGAAAAGACAATGAATGCTAAAAAATACCTATATTTTAGGAAAAAATTCAGAGCCTGGATCCTAGAGGAAGACTTGAGGCATAGTAACTTATTTTTTATGTTAATCAGCTGTATATGGTCAGATCATAAAAACCTGAATTCCGTGGCTTGTATTTTATATTATTTTTGGGCTTTCTTTTGCTTTGTTTTTTGAATATTCACAATATTTGTAAAGCCAAGCATTTAAACGTGGAGGAAAATATGAAATTTTTATATACTTTTACTGGGATGTTAATTAGCTTTCTTTAAAAAACTACACTGATGAAAATTCCCAGGAAAAGGGCAGACCTGTGTTAGTGTGTGTGCGCGTGTGTGTGTGTACGTGTGTTGTGTCTACCTGTGTGTTTACACTTGTTTGTGGTTCACATATTTTGTGGTTAAATTATCCAGTTTGTTCCCTCCCTTCTGATGAAGACTTGCATTCCAGCTTCACTGCACTGTGCAGTTCTTCTGTGTGGTTTGCTTTTTCTTGCATCTGAAAATAATTTGGGAGAAACAGAAACATAAAATTTGATTTGGCCTGAAAAAAATTTTTCTTCATTTCTTTTTAAAATGTGACCAGTCCAGCCATTTCTATATAAGGATAAAGAGTCAAAGACTGGCTAATCCAGGAAAAATGTGAACCTGAAGACTTCTTCACATCCGATATTTGGATGAACCAATCCTAAAATATCCAAGACTTAGTCCTTGGCTCTGAGACTTACAACATCATAAGGATAGCTCTTTTCCCATTATTGGCAGTTCTTTTGCTTGTTCGCGCTTTGCCATTGAGATTTTCTTAAGATTCTTCCTGAAAAAGTGTAAGTAGAATGAATCCTGCACTCCTAAAGTCACAAGAGATGAAAGACAAAATGATTTTATTTTCAGGCATCAGTGTAAAATATTTAAGTCTGGAGGATTTCACTCTAAAATTAGACCAAAAATAGAAACCATTTTCTAAACTATGGAACATCCAATTCAATAAAACACCACCCAGGCATATTTACAAAAGTTTTTGCAACTATGGTATGTGTTTATTATAAAAATTAAATGGAAAAGTAAGCTCTGAAATTAAAACTGTCACTTTTCTAAGTTCAGTGAGTGTAGGTATTTTATGATTTTATTTCTGTATTATTGATGTATTAGTTATTTTGAAGGGGTAGTGTGTTAAGGTAGAACAGTTTTCCAGAAACCTAGATTCTGATTCTGTTCTTTAACATCTAGTCATGAGAGCTTTATACTGGAATATGTATGGTCCAAAAGTACTTTTATCCTGAAACTGTATTTCATTCACACTTTATTCTGGTGATTTATAGAAAATGTATTTTCTACTTTGCTTACATTATGTAAGGAATCAGAAAGCTATTTAGAAATGTATTTGTAGTGACAGATGTCACAAATCACATTTTTCACTTTGAAGTGACATTTCAGATGCAAACATTTGCCTTGATGACCAAAAAGTGGCTGGATCTCACGGGCTTTAAGGTGATTGCTCTGCTTAATGCGGAGAAGAAGCACCAATATGTGATACTGACAGAGTACAAACAAAGGTGGGTTAGAAACCATTGATTTAATTAATTTCTATGTGTTAGTTTGTCCCATGCAAAGGCACATTTATCTAACTGTTAGAGATATTGCTAAAAATCCTCAGGCTGTAGTAGGTACTAATCATAGTAAATACTTAATATGAAATTATATGCCTAATAACTGAGTATGTTTTCCCTCAACCCAAATTTTTACATTATCATACTCAGTTAACATAGTTCTGAAAGAAAACCATGGAAGTTTCCAGAAGTTTTAACTCTAATGTATACCCTGGTTCCAATTTTTAAGCTGACATAATCCAGTTTTCAGCGTGAATGTAGAATGTGCCTTCAGTCCATTAGAAGTTATATGTTTTTCTATTCTTTACTGTATTTCAATAGAAATGCTTTTCCCTTTAATCAAAGGCTGATACATTTACCTTCAAAGTAACCTATCAAAGGCTGATACAAGTACCTTCAAGTAATATCTTCTGTGGATATGATTTCTTAGAAGGTTTTTGGAAAATGTTATAAAATAGCCTACAGAAGACCACAAACATTCCCCTGCAACATAGTGCAAATTATATGCAAGTCTCATGAACAGCCTACCTATTTAAATTATCCAGTAGAGAATTCTAACAGTGGTTTGTGAAACTGTAGCCTGTGCCATTTAAGGCAGACCAATTGCCTTAACTGTTTTAAGAGCACATTTGTCTTGACCAGTCTGGTTGAATTTTTTCAAGGAGAAAGTCATTTTTCAAGCAGTAAACATTCATATGGATATGAAATCCATGTGGAACCCTGAGCATTGTCAAGCAAATACTGGTGGATATTTTGAAAGGCCATGGTTATCACTCAATCAGATTCAGATGGGTTTTATTCAAGATGATTATAGACTTTATATTTTAGTTGAATGAGGCTAATGAACAAAATTTTAGGTAAAAACAAATATTGTTGTTTTATTGTGTCTGATTAAAGTTTTCAACATTCTGTATTATACATACTGACTGACCTAGCTTGGGTAATGGGCTTACCACATCCTTTAGGAAGCACAGATCTCTAAAGCAAAACTGGGGTACTATTACCAGATGAATGGAAATGAAATTGGAGAAGGCAAAACAAACAAACAAACAAATCCAGTGCTTTTTATTTTCCTTGTATCTTAAGGTAGAACCAATGAGGTATATGCATGAAAAATATTAGTTTTCCCTACTAATGCTAATTATTTGAATTGTTTTTTCTCTTTCATTCTCTTTTTTTTCCCTTCTTCCCTCCCTCCCTTCCTCACGCCTTCCTTATTTCCTTCCTTTTGCCTTTCTGTCATTCTACCCTTTTCCCCTGCTTCCTTACTCCCCCCTTTTTTCCCTTCTTCCCTTCCTTCTATCATGGCCATACTGTCATTCCAAAGCACAATATTGGAGGTACAGGCCTAGTGAAAGTTGGCAGTTGGCAGTCAGAATCAAATCACACATCAATTAATTTGTCATGGCTTTTTCAGTTCCTACTTGGTACAAAGTCATTTAGATATGTGTGAAGAATTTAGCTATTCTTTTCTTATAATAAAATAGTAATTGCTCTTTCAAAACTTAAAAAGATAGATTTTTTTCAACTTTCAAGTATTCTTCCATAGATATTAACTGAAAACCCTATGCTCTGCTGTAATAAAATAATTATACAGTTAGAAAAGTATTTTTAAAAGAAAAAAATTGTGGAAATAGGTCTAGGACCATTGACTTGCTTCTTAGCATGCTCAGGGCTACTTTTTGATGTTAAATAAATAATATTTTCTTATATTAAAATTGGTTCAAATGTATAATGACATCAAAGATATGTATTTTAAAGTAGTGCCCCCTCAAACACTAGAAATTTTCTGCTCTGCAGGTGAGCAAGGAAACTTTTGTGCATTGGCACAAAACCTTTCCCAAAGGTGCTGCTAGAAGTTGCACTTTCCCCTACCTACAATTTAGTCTATTATAAGTTTCATGATTAAAATTTTTTCTGTTTTTCTTTTATCCCCTTCTTCAAATCATTTTCTGAAAGTCCAGCTAATAATATGCATCTTACATATTGGCTGAATTTGCCATATTAGATTAGAAGATGCTGTATATGCATGGTTCAGGGCTTGTCTGTGATTATGCATCACTGATCCAGTAGAATCCTCCCAAAGACAACAGGGTAATCTTTCTTGATTGCAGTTAAGATGATTCGTATTTTTTAAAATCTAAGAATATATAGAGAGAGATCATTTTATAGTGAAGTAATACAGTCAGTGGAGCTGATTTCAAACTATCTCTTTAAAATGCAGATGCTTATAGAGGGAGGTAAGAGTTCAATTAAAATTTCAGTAAGAAGAGACTTCCACTCCCAAGAAGATGGAGTAGATATGTTTTTCCTTATTCCTCCTGCTATAGGAGGAATAAAAATCATACAAACAAATATAAGAAGGCTGAAAGATAAGAGAAGAAGGTAGACTGACTAGGGATCTCAGAATCTAATAAATGACACAGTGGTGAATTCCTTGTATTTTATTTTTGCCTCATATATCCCAGACTTGGAACTAAAGAAACTGGTAACTAAGAAATACAAGTGGATACAGACCAAAAAAGCCACAACCAAAGTCTGCTCTACCTAGCTAAAGGGTCTGGAATAGAAAAGTCTAGCAAGAAAGAAAACTTTTAGAAAATAACAATTGTGCTTTAGCTACATACCACAGGAAAACAACAATATGGCCCCACCCCCATCCATGCCTGCAAATGCCAACAGGGAAGTCTAGACTTCCACCATCATCATGCTATGAGTAGTGCCCTCCAACATTGGGGTATTGACAGGGAAGCCTAGTGAAGCATCAGGATTTTCACCACCATCCAGGAGTAGTGAAGTCATTTTCCCACTCTCTGGAGTCACGTGCAGAGCAGTAGGATGGACTCCTTTTTCTAGGATGGCATCAAAGGATGCTTAGTGATGAGTCTGAATTCTCACCAACATCTACCAGTAATAAGGAGCCCTTCTCTCTCAGAAGTCAATAGTAACTGAAAGGGAAATCAGAAACACATCTAGCAGTAGTGAGGTAATGCCCACACTTTATCTACCATGGTGGTGTGAAGGGAGCTAAACCTAAAGCAAATAAATTACCAGATACATGAAGGGACACTACATAATGTCAGTTCACCAAAAAGACTTACCAATTCTAAATGTATATGCACCAAAGAATACAGCAAAATATGGGAAGCAAAAACTGATAGAACTGAAAAGAGACATAAAGGAGTCCACAGTTATAGTTGGAGAGTTCAGTATCCTTCTCTCAATAATTGATAAAACAACCCGACAGAAAATCAGCACATATGTAGAAGAACTCAACACCACCATCCGTCAGCTCACAGGCTTGAAAACTGCCCCAACACTGGCAGAATATACATTCTTTTCAAGAATTCATGGAACTTTGCTGACATAGACTATATCCTGGGCAGTAACACAAGCTACAGCACATTGAAAATAATTGAAATTATATAAAGTGTAGTCTTAGTCCATATTGGAATCAAACTAGGTACCAATTGCAAAAAGATAACAGGAAAGCTTCTAACCATTTGGAAAGTAAACAACGCATTTATAGCCATAAGTCAAAGAGAATGTCTCAAGGAAACTTTAAAAAAATACATTGAATTGAATGAATATTTAAAAAAGCAACAACATATCAAACTGTGGGACATAGCCAATGCAGTTCTGAGGGAAAAATTTATATCACTAAATGCTTATATTAGGAGAGAGGAGATGTCTCAGATCAATAATCTACACAAATAAGTTTGATAACTTAGGAAAAATGGACCAAATCTTAAAAAACACAAGCTACAGCTCACCCTATATGATATAGATAATTAGAATAATTGCAATAGAACTAACTAGAACTATTAAGGAAATTAAATTTATAATTTTAAAACTATACAGATATTTAACAGCTAACATCAATTATACACAATATTTTCCAACAAAGAATAGAATAGGAGAAAACATTTCTGAGTTAGTTTTATGCAGCTAATATTACCCTGATACCAAGACAAAGGTAGTACAAAAATTAAAAGTAAGGACTAATAACCCTCATTAATATAAAAGCAAAAATCCTTAGCAAAATATTAGCAAATAGAATTCAGCAATATATAAAAATAATGATATGTCATAATGAAGCAGGGTTTATTTCAAGGATGCAAAACTAGTTTATTATTTGAAAAATCAATGATGTTGGCACAAAAACAGACACATAGACCAATGGAATAGAATAGAGATCTCAGAATTGGACCCACAAATGTATGGCCAACTAATCTTTGACAAAGCGGGAAAGAGTATCCAATGGAAAAAAAGACAGCCTCTTTAACAGATGGTGCTGGCAGAACTGGACAGCAACATGTAGAAGAATGAAACTAGATCATTTTCTCATACATACACAAAAATAAACTCAAAATGGATAAAGGACCTAAATGTGAGACAGGAATCCATCAAAACCCTAGAGGAGAAAGCAGGAAACAACCTCCATGACCTCAACCACAGCAGTTCCTTACTTGACACATCCCCAAAGGCAAGGGAATCAAGAGCAAAAATGAACTATTGGGACCTCATCAAGATAAAAAGCTTCTGCACGTCAAAGGAAACAATCAATAAAACTAATAGGCAACTGATGGAATGAGAAAAGATAGTTACAAATGACATATCAGATAAAGGGCTAGTATCCAAAAATCTATACGGAACTCACCAAACTCCACACTCAAAAAACAAATAATCCAGTGATAAAATGGGCAGAAGACATGAACAGACACTTCTCCAAAGAGGACATCCAGGTGGTCAACAGACACATGAAATGATGCTCAGCATCCCTCCTCATCAGGGAAATACAAATCAAAACCACACTGAGATACCACCTCACGCCAGTCAGAGTGGCTAAAATGAACAAATCAGGAGACTCTAGGTGCTGGTGAGGATGTGGAGAAATGTGCACCCTCCTACACTGTTGGTGGGAATGTAAACTGGTGCAGCCCCTCTGGAAAACAGTGTGGAGGTTCCTCAAAAAAATAACAATTGAACTCCCCTATGACCCAGCAATAGCACTGCTAGGAATTTACCCAAGGGATACAGGAGTGCTGATGCATAGGGGCACATGTACCCCAACGTTCATGGCAGCACTCTCAACAATAGCCAAAACATGGAAAGTGCCTAAGTGTCCATCAATGGACGAATGGATCAAGAAGATGTGGTTCATCTATCCAATGGAATACTACATGGCAATGAGAAAGAATGAAATCTGGCCATTTGTAGCAACATGGATGGAACTAGAGGGTGTTATGCTGAGCGAAATAAGTCAGGCAGAGAAGGACAGATACCATATGTTTGCACGTATAAGTGGATTAGGAGGAAGTTAATGGAGGACCATGGGGGAGAAGAAGGGGAAAAATAGTTGGGGAGAGGGAGGGAGGCAAACCATGAGAGAGACTCTTGAATGCTGAGAACAAACTGAGGACTGATGGGGGTAGGGGAGAGGGGAAGGGGGGTGATGGGCACAGAGGAGGGCACTTGTTGGGATGAGCACTGGGTGTTATATGGAAACCAACTTGACAATAATCTATATAAGAAAAAAAAAGAAAATCAATGATGTAATCCATCATATTAATAGGCTGAAGAACAAAAATCACATGATAGTATCAGTTGACACATAAAATGCATTTGACGATAATTCAATATTCATTTATGATAAAATCTCCCAGAAAATTAGGAATAGAGGGGAGATTCCTCAACTTGATAAAGAACATTTTCAAAAACAAAAACAAAATCCCTGCAGCAAAGACAGGCTTGATGAAAGTTTGAATGCTTTCCACTTAAGATCAAGAATAATTCAGGGATATCTGCTCTCAGTGCTCTTATTCAAGTAATAACTAGAAATTCCAGTCAATGCCATATGGCAAGAAAAGGAAATAAAAACCATGGAGATCATTACGCCTCCAAAAGTAAAATATTTAGGTATGATGCTAACAAAATATGTACAAGATGAGAAAAACTACAAAACTCTGATGAATGAAATTTAAAAAGAGAACTGAATGAAGAGATAGTCCATGTTTGTGAACAAAAAGACTCAATATTGTTAAAATGTCAGTTCTTCTCAACTTTATCTATACATTCGGTACAATCCCAATCAAAATCTCAGAGAATTATTTTGTAGATATAAGTAAAGTGGTTCTAAAGTTTATACAGAGACGCAAAAGATCCAGAGAAGCCAACACAGTATCAAAGAACAAGTTAGAGGACAGGCACTACCTGACTTCAAGACTCACTATAAAGTTACAGTAATCAAGACAGAGTGGTATTCGTGAAAGAATAGGTAAATAGATCAATGACACAGAATAGAGTGCGCAGAAGTAGATCCACATAAATATAGTCAACTGATCTTTGATAAGTAAACAAAGGCAATACAATGGAGCAAACATGGTCTTTTCCACAAATGTGCTGGAACAGCTAGACATCCACATGCAAAAAAAAAAAAAAAAAGTGAATCTAGATACATAGACACAGACCTTAGACGCTTCACAAAAAATCAACTCAAAGTGTATTATAGACATAAATATAAAATGCAAAAGTATTAAATTCCTAGAAGATAACATAGGAGAAAAATCTAGATGATCTTGGGTATGGCAATTGCTTTTTAGGTACAACACTAAAGGATGATCCATGAAAAGAGTAATTGATAAACTGGTACTTCATTAAAATTAAAAACTGCTTCACACAAGATGATATCAAGAGAATGAGAAGATAAGTCACAGACTGGGGGAAAATATTTGTAAAAGACATATCTGATACACTACTACCCAAAACATACAAAGAACTCTTAAAACTTAGCAGTGAGAAAACAAATAACCCAAATAAAAAATGGGCCAAAGGTCTTAGCAGATACGTCACCAAGATATACAGATAGCAAATAAGCCTATGAAAATACGCTCCATATCATATGTCATATGGGAAATGCTAATTAAAACAAGATACTGTTGCACATCAAATAGAATGGCCAAAATCCAGAACACTAACATTAGATGCTGATGAGGATGTGGAGCCACAGGGACTCTCATTCATTGCTGATGAGAATGAAATGGCACAACACTTTGGGAGACACTCTGGCAGTTTCTTACAAAACTAAACACACTCTTACCAGGCAATCCAGCAATTGCACTCCTTGGTATTTACCCAAAGAGTTTAAAGCTTATGTCCACACAAAGACTTTACACAGATGTTTATAGCAGCTTTATTTATAATTGCCCAAACTTGGAAGCAACCAAGATGTCCTTAAGGAGGTGAATGGTTAAAGAAACTATGGTACATCCAGATAATAGAATATTATTCACCTCTAAAAAGAAATGAGCTTTCAAACCATGAGAAGACATGGAGGAAACTTAAATGCATAGTACTAAGTGAAAGAAGCCACTTTGAAAACACTGTGTACTGTGTAATTGCAACTAGGACATCCTATAAATAACTAACTAGGGTGATAGTAAAAAAAGTCAGTAGTTGCCAAGGGTTGGGGGATGGAGTAATGAATAGACATAGCACAGGGTTTTTAAAGCAGTGAAAATACTCTGTTTGATACTATAATAATGTATCCAAGTCAGTATACATTTGTCCAACCAATAGACTGTGTAGCACCAAGAGTGAACTTTAAGGTAAACTATAGACTTTGGACGGGGCCCCTGGGTGGCTTAGTCGGTTAAGCGTCCGACTTTCGCTTAGGTCATGATCTCGCGGTTCGTGGGTTCGAGCCCCGCGTCGGGCTCTGTGCTGACTGCCAGCTCAGAGCCTGGAGCCTGTTTCAGTCTGTGACTCCCTCTCTCTCTCACCCTCCCTGCTCACGCTGTCTCTCTCTCTCTCTCCTAGAAATAAATAAAACGTTAAAAAAAAAAGCTATAGACTTTGGGGTGATAATGGTATGTCAGTGTAGATTCATCAGTTATAATAAAGGTACCTGCTGGTGATGGATGTTGATAATAGGTGAGGCAATGCATGTGTGTAAGCAGGAGGTATATGAAAACGTCTGTGCCTTCCTCTCAATTTTTTTGTGAATCTAAAACTACCCTATAAAGTAAAATCTTAAAAAAAAAACCCACATGGGTTATAAAGGAAAAAATTAAACTGTTTATATTTGTAGATAATATGATGGTCTCTGTAGAAAATCCCAAGGAATCTATAAAAATTACTAGACTTGATAAGTGAGTTCATCAAGATTGCAGGATACTAGAGAAGCGTAAAAAAGTTCATTGTAGGTCTCACACATTGTCGGACCCTGTGTTGGACGGAATCAGCAGGGTCAACAGGATTCGTAGTGTCAGCAGCAGTGTCAGAAGCTGCAGGTGGAAAATGACTGAGTAAAAAGAAATTACACTTTTTGAAAGAGAAGAAGAAGGAATACACAAGTGGGGCAGGGGCAGTGGAAGAGAAACAGAATCTGAAGCAGGCTCCACACCCAGCATAGACCCTGATGTGGGGCTCAATCTCACGACCGTGAGATCATGATCTGAGCCAAAGTTAAGAGTCAGATGCTTAACAAACTGAGCTACCCAAACGCTCCCCCATATTTTTAAATTAAAAAATAATAAAGTAAAAGTGGATCATAATTCTGTATCCTAACAGTGAACACTCAGACACCAAAATTAAAAATACAGTTCTATTTTTGTTCACTTAAACAAAAACAACATTTAGGTATAAATCTAACAAGCACGTATGCTGAAAAATGTAAGATGCTGATGAAAGAGATCAAAAAAGATATAAATAAATATAGACCCAGACGATCTTTGTGAATTAGAAAACTCAACGTAATAAAGACGTCAATTTTCCCCAAATTCCCATACAGGTTTAACGCAATTTCTATCAAAATCCCAGCAAAGATTTTGCATAGCTAGAGGTAAGATTATTCTAAAACATATATGGAAAGGCAAAGGAACTAGAAAACTCTTTTTAAAAAGAGTAAGTGGAAGGAATTTCTCTTCTTTATTTCAAGACTTATTACAATGTGACAGTAATTAGGATTGTGTGATGGTGGTGGAGGAATACACACATTGATCAATGCAATAGAATAAAGAACCCAGAAATAGCTTCACACAATTACACCCAACTGATTTTTGATAAGGGAGCAGAAGCAATGCAATGAAGGAAAAATAACTTTTTCAATCAATGGCACTGGAGTGATTGGATGTCCATAGACAAAAACAAAACAAAACAAAACAAAACAAAACAAAAGACAAAAAAACCCAAAAAACAACAAACCTCAGCCTAATCTTCACACCTTCTGGAAACTATAAATCAAAATGGATCATAGACTTAATCGTAAAATGTAGAACTGTAATACTTTTAGAAAGAAAAGAGAAGTGTTACGGATCTAAGAGTAGGCAAGGACTTCTTGGACTTGATACCACAAGCATGATCTGAAAGAATTAATCAATTGATTTCACCAAAATAATAAAAAAAAAACAACTTCTGCTCTGAGAAAGACCTTGTTGAGATGCTCAAAACAAGCTACAGACTGAGAAGACAAAATTCAAACCACATATCCAACAAAAGATGAATATCCAGAATATAGGAAGACTCAAAACTTAGAAAACAACTCCATTAGAAAACAGGCAAACACGTTTGTGGACAGGATGCACAGATAGCACATAAGGACACAAAAAGACCAACAGCATTAGCTATTGGGGAAAATGAAAATGAAAATCTCAATAAGGTAGCACTACACATCTATCAAAATTACTAAAAGAAAAGAATAGTGACAACCCAAATGCTAGTAAGAATGTGGAGAAACTGGCTCACTTATACATTGCTGGTGGGGATTTAAAATGATTTAACTATTCTAGAGTGCCTTCTTAGCGCAGCGGGCAGCGTGTCAGTCTCATAAAATGATTTAACTATTCTGGAAAACAGTTTATTGGTTTCTCAAAAACCAAACATGTAACTGCCATACAACTCAGCAATTATACTCCTGGTCATTTATTCCAGAGAAATGAAAATTTATGTTCACACAAATCTTGTACACAAATTTTCATAGGAGCAATTTATGTAATATACACTGGAGTGTGCAGGGGAGATACTGTTTAATGGATGAATGATTAAACACACTGTGATATTCATACCATCAAATATAACTTCACAATAACAAGAAATTAACTTGATACACCTAACTTGGATCAATCTTCAAAAAATTATATTACATTAAAAAATGCCAATCTCAAATGTTGTACACTGTAGAATTTCATTTATATAATATTCTTGAAATAACAAAACTGGTGAAATGGGGAACAGATTAGTAGTTTCCAGGAGTTAATAGGTGGGAGGGAACGAGAGACAGGAGAGAAGTAGGGGCTATACTACAAGGGTAAAAATGAGAGATAACGGAAAAGTGCCGTATCTTTTTTTTTAAGTCAAATCTTGTTTAATCTTTTGTATATTGTTTTTTTAACTTAAATTCCAGTTGATGAACATAGAGTGTATTTTAGTTTCAGGTTTACAATATAGTGGTTCAACACTTCCATACAACACCCAGTGCTCCTTGCAATAAGTGCACTACTCCTTAATCCTCATTACCTATTTCACCCATCCCCCCAACCTGTTCTCCCACTACTTTGTTTTCTATAGTTAAGACTCTGTTTCTTGATTTGCCTCTCCCCCCCACCTCTCTCTCTCTCCCTCTCTTTTCCCTCATTGCTTATTTGCTTTGTTTCTTAAATTCCACATGTAAGTAAAATCATATGATGTTTGTCTGACTGATTTATTTTACTTAGCATAATACTTTCTAGCTCCATCTATGTTGTTGCAAATGGCAAGATTTCTTTCTTTTTAATGGATGAGTGATATTCCATTGTGTATATATACCACCTCTTCTTTATCCATTTGTCAGCGGACACTTGGGCTATTTCTATAATTGGCTATTGTAGATAATGTTGCTAGAAACATGCATCCTTTTGAATTAGCATTTTTGTATTCTTTGGATAAATACCTAGTAGAGCAATTGCTGGATTATAGGGTAGTTCTATTTTTAACCTTTTGCGGAACCTCCATACTGGTTTCCATAGTGGCTGCACCAGTTTTCATTCCATATCCTTGCCAACACCTGTTGTTTCTTGTGTTGTTGATTTTAGCCCTTCTGACATGTGTGAGGTGATATCTTTTTATAGTTTTGATTTCTCCTTCCTTGATGATTAGTGATATTGAGGATTTTTTCATGTGTCCGTTGGCTATCTGGATGTCTTCTTTGGCGAAACGTCTGTTTATGTCTTCTGCCTATTTTTAACTGAATTGTTTTGTAGGTGTTGAGTTGTATCAGTTCTTTATATATTTTGGATACTAACCCTTTGTCAGATATGTCTTTGCAAATATCTTCTCCCATTCCATAGATTGCCTTTTGGTTTTGTTGATTATTTCCTTTGCCATGCGGAAACTTTTATTTTGATGTAGCCCCATTAGTTTATTTTTGCTTTTGTTTCCCTTGCCTTAAGAGACACATCTAGAAAAAATTCACTATGGCTGATGTCATAGAAATTACTGCCTGTGCACCCTTCTAGGATTTTTATGGTTTCAGTTATCCCATTTAGTCTTTAATCCATTTTGAGTTTGTTTTTGTGTATGGTATAAGAAAGTGGTCCACTTTCATTCTTTTGCATGTAGCTGTCCAGTTTTCCCAACACCATTTGTTGAAGAGACATTTTCCCCATTGGATATTCTTTCCTGCTTTGTCAAAGATTAATTGGCCATATAATTATGGGTTTGTTTCTGGGTTTTCTATTCTGTTCAGTTGACTTATGTGTCTGTGTTTGTGCCAGAATTGTACTGTTTTGATTACCATATCTATGTAATATAAGTTAAAGTCTGGAATTGTGATGCCTCCAGTTTTGTTTTCCTTTTTTTCAAGGTTGGTTTGTCTATTCCAGGTATTTTGTGGTAAATTTTAGGATTGTTTCTTTTACTGCTGTGAGAAATCCTGTCGGTATTTTGATAGGGATTACACTAAATCTATAGATAGCTTTGGGTACTGTAGACATTTTAACAATATTTATTCTTGCAACTCATGAGCATGGAATGTCTTTCCATTTCTTTTGTCATCTTCAGTTTCTTTCACCAGTGTTTTATAGTTTTCAAAGTATAGATCTTTTCACTTCTTTGGTTAAGTTTATTCCAAGTATTGTAAATAGAATTTATAAAATTTATCTTTCTGCTGCTTCACTATTAGTAGATATAACTGCAACAGATTTCTGTACATTGATTTTGTATCCTGTAATTTTGCTAGTTTTGTATCCTGCAACTTTAGTAGCTATTTGGTGGAGTCTTTCGGGGTTTTTATATATATTATCATGTCATCTGCAAATAGTGAACGTTTTACTTCTTTCTTACCAGTCTGGATGCCTTTTACTCCTTTCTCTTGTCTGATTATCGTGGGTAGGACTGCCAGTACTATGTTGCATGAAAGTGTTGAGTGTGACTTGTGGGGATGAGCACTGAGTGTTATGTGGAAACTAATTTGACAATAAACTATTTGTAAAAAAAAAAAAAAAAAGAAAGTGTTGAGTGTGAACATCCTTGTATCCTTGTCTTGTTCCTGGCCTTAGGGGGGATGCTCTCAGTTTTTCTCCATGGAGTATGGTGTTCACTGTAGGTTTTTTTTATATGAAGCTTTTATTGTGTTGAGGTATGTTCCACTAGACCTACTTTGTTGAGAGTTTTTATCGTGAGTGGATGTTATACTTTGTCAAATTCTTTTTCTGCGTCTATGGAAATAATCATATGGTTTTTATCCTTTCTCTTGGTGTGATGTATCACATTGATGGATCTGTGACTATTGAACCACCCTTGCATACCAGGAATAAATCCCACTTGATTGTGGTGAATGATTGTTTTACTATATTGCTGAATTTTGTTTACTAGTATTTTTTTGAGGATTTTTGCATCTATGTTAATCAGAGATACTGTCCTGTAGTTCTTGTATGTATGTGTGTACGCGTGCATGTGTGGTATCTGTACCTGGTTTTAGTATCAGGGTAATACTCACCTCGTAAAATGAATTTGGAAGTTTTCCTTCCTCTTGCATTTTTTTGGAATAGGTTGAAAAGAATAAATATTAACTCTTCTTTAAATGTTTGGTAGAATTCACTTGTGAAACCTTTTGTTTGTTGGGAGCTCTTTGATTACTGATTCAGTTTTATTACTAGTAATTGGTCTATTCACATTTTCTATTTTTTCCTGCTACAGCTTTTGTGGGTTATATGTTTCCAGGAATTTATCCATTTCTTCTAGATTGTCCAATTTGTTGGCATATAATTTTTCATAATATTCTCTTATAGTTATTTGTATTTCTGCGGTGTTAGTTTTTTTCCTCCTCTTTCATTTGTGATTTTATTTGGGCCCTCTCTTTTTAATTTTTTTATTTTTTATGAGTCTATCTAGATTTTTATCAATTTGGTTGATTTTTTTGAAGAAATACCTCCTGGTTTCATTGTTTTGTTTTAATGTTTTTTAGTTTCCATATCACTTATTTCTGTTCTAGCCTTTATTATTTCCTTCCTTCTGCTGGTTTTATGTTTTGTTTGTTCTTTCTTTTCTAGTTCCTTTAAGTGAAGGTTAGGTTGTTTTATTTGAGATTTTTCTTGCTTCTTGAGGTAGGACTGTATTGTTATCAACTTCCTGCTTAGAGCCACTTTTGCTACATCTCAAAGGTTTTGGATTATTGCATTTAACGTGATACACCTTTACCATGTCCACGTCAATATCTTGGTTGTGATAATCTACTACAGTTTTACAAGATGTTATACTTTGGGGAAAACTGGGTGAAAGGTACATGAGATTTCTATATTATTCCTTACAACTGCTTGCAAATTATCCCCAAATTAAAGGTTAATTTTTTAAAGTGTCCAGTAAGTCACCAAAATTAAGGTTTACAACATCAAATTGCTACTTAAAATTACTTATTTTCAAATTTTAGAGTGTAAATTATGTTTCCTAGAGGTACTTGGGGTTAGGATAATTTCCATTTAAGGTCATGTTATTTTTTGCTGTCAGTTACCTCTCCCATCCTGTATTAAAGAAATTCTTTCAGTGCCATTTATGAAAGTCATTAACAGTCTGAGTTGGGGCTGTGATAGATTCTGGATTTAGTCAATTACTAAATACTCATAAATACTCAGTTATTACCTACTCATATAAATGATTGTGCTATCCCTTTTGTCTAAAAGCATATTTATTAACTTAATATAAAAATTAACATAACTTTTAACTGTATTAAAAGATGGATACTTTCCAATATTGGCAGAATAAAGGACACATACACAGTTGGTGAGAGTACTAGTTGCCACAGATTTTTGGAGAGAAATTTGGTAATAAATAACAAAATATAAAATCTCCCATAGTCTTTGGCTCAGTAGTGACTCATGTAGAAACCAAGCATAAAGAAACAATCGTACACAAGGATAAACAAGTGTGTTCACTATAGCATCAGTTATGATCATGAATACCTAGAAATGATCAATAGTGGGATGATTGGAAAGATTATGTTATATTCACACAGTGGAATATTATAAAGTCATTGAAGAAATAGATCAATATGAATTCCTGATTTCAGGGGCTAGGGGATTTTGCTGTTTCCATTTTTACTTTATATGCTCCTCTGTTATTTGAATATAGTTTCAACAAACATACAGTATTTCTGTAATTTTTTCATGAAAATTAAATGACATTTATGATAGATAAATTATGCTCACTGAAATAGAACTAGCACTGTGAAAATTGTGGAAACATTTATATACTTTTGTGGAAAATAAACTTGCTAAAATCATTTTTACAGTAAATTTCCAATTACTAATATTTGTTAACAGCACAATTATGAGGACAATTACATGTGAGGAAAATTTATATGTGGCTTGGCTTAAGATTTCAAAATTTTAGGGGCGCTTGGGTGGCTCAGTCGGTTAAGCATCCGACTTCGGCTCAGGTCATGATCTTGCAGTCCGTGGGTTCGTGCTCTGCATCAGGCTCTTTGCTGACACCTCAGAGCCTGGAGCCTGCTTCAGATTCTGTGTCTTCCTCTCTCTCTGCCCCTTCCCTGCTCATACTCTGTCTCTCTCTGTCTCTCAAAAATAAATAAACATTAAAAAAATTATTTTAAAGATTTCAAAATTTTAAGTAGATTTAGGAATGTATATAGATGTGTCTTATCACTTGTAAGTTCTGTCTTTAATTAATTAATCAGAGAAGTAAAATAAGACCTAAATTTTAATAATTTTCTAAATATCTGAGAAAAAGCACTATTACCTAAAAGAGGTGAACATGAGTAATGAATGTGTGGGCATTGGACTGGACATTGAACAATTTTCATATACAAAGCACATCTTGTGTTAGCAATGGTATTAAAAGTTTTCACTATATTTAGGTTAAATAAAAAATATGATTCTTGTTTTCAGCTGTTTATTGGAATAAACCTTTAGAAGAAAAAAGTAAATATTTCGAATATTGACATTAAAATCTTTACTATATCATAGATATCTCAGGACTTTGGCTTTCTCACCTTTAAAAAGGAAGGGGAGTGGGATACTAAATCAGTGGTGAGCAACTTCATTACACCAGGTCAAACACAAAAAACAGTATTCACAGGCTACACTTTTAGCAATGGAAATTGTATCTTTTAAAATCAGGAAATGCCATAACTATCAACTGGGCTTAAGTAGTCCTTTATTAATTTGCTGTCACTTGAGGGTTTCAAAATGTTAGCCAATTTTCCAAAAGTTGCATAAAGGATACACACTGTAGTATCCAAGTATAGTGCTGTCACTTAAACAAAATTTGTTTTTGAAAATATTTTTGAAACAAATTATTGTATAATCTGTGTGATGGTTAATTTTATGTGTCAACTCAGATGGGTCACTGTACCTAAATATGTGGTTGAACATTATCCTGGAAGTTTCTATGATGGCATTTTTAGATGAGATTAACATTAAAATTTGTGGACTTTGAGTAGAGCAGTGTAGACAGGCCTCATTCAATCAGTTGAAGGCTTGAAAAACAAAAGACTGAGTTCCCCGAGCATGAGAGAATTTTGCAACAGTCTTTGAACTTGAAAGGCAACATCTGCTCTTCCTTGAGTCTCCAGCCTGACAGTCTTTGGACTTGAACTATAACATTGCTTTTCTCTGAGTTTCCAGCCTACTGGTCCATCCGTCAGATTTTGGACTTGACAGCTTTCATAATAGCATGAGCCAATCCCTTAAAATAAATCTTTAAATATATATAAATCTTTTACATACCTACACACACACAGACACACACACACACACACACACACACACACACACAAATGATTCTGTTTCTCTGAAGAACTGTAAGTAATACAATATGCCTAATTTTCCTAGTGTATTTAACTTTAAAATTGCTTACCCATTGCAAATAAATGAAGCAGCAATCCTCATGTCTCACAATCCTCATTTCAGGGTATCTCTGACTTAGTAACTCTCACTGATCATTTAGTGAATCCATTCTTGAATCTTCTTTCTTTGCAGACCTGACTAAAGTGCACCAAAGTGTTAAAGACCACAGAGGTCCCAAGTGGAACCACGGAACCTGAGTTCTTCCTCTGACACATTAAGCTATATGTGACCAGAACTCTCATGTAGTTCATTTTTAGTTTCTCCCAGAGATATCCTATAGTCCGTAACTCTAAAGGTAACATTTACTATAAATAGGGTGTATAGATGATTGTACAAGTTGGAACGAAAAACTGAGTGGTGGGAGCACCTGGGTGGCTCAGTAGGTTAAACGTCTGACTTCCGCTCAGGTCATGATCTCGCGGTCCGTGAGTTCAATCCCTGCATCAGGCTCTATGCTGACACCTCAGAGCCTAGAGCCTGTTTCAGATTCTGTGTCTCCCTCTCTCTCTGACCCTCCCCTGCTCACCCTGTCTCTCTCTATCTCTCTCAAAAATAAATAAACGTTAAAAAAATTAAGTGAAACTGAGTGGTGAACACTTGAAACAATTGTTGCTGTGATGGGTATGAGATTTTTATTGGCTTTGGAAACATTGGTTTTCTCATAGTAATGATGGTTTAACTGTCCAGGCTGGTGATAAAAAGGAGGATTTGAGGTGTTCATAGATAAGATCATGTAGGAGACCCAGGGTCATAAAGCAAGGGCACAATGGCTGCCAGTGTTTATCATCATTCCAAATACAAAATTATGCTTTTCTCATAGAATTCTACAACTGGAAGAGATTTTATAGAGATGTTATTTCATTCAAACTCTCATTTTTAGAAATTAAGAAATAAGAGTCAAAGAGACATAAATCACACTTTATCAGAACTACCAATCTTAAGATAAAAACAGTATATAAGGATAGGGCACAGGAGGCACCAGAAGGTCCAAGCAAGCAGTGTGGTCTGGAGGCTCAGACTGACACTTCCTCCATCACAGTTGTATGAGGCAAGACCTCTTCACCACTGTTTACTTATTCTGCATAGGATGTCTTACAACAACCGACAAAGAAAAAAAAAGAGCAAAGCTGATTTATGAGCTGTCAGCTCAGTATGAGTGTACAAGCCAAAAATGGATTGGGACTTCATTATAGCCCCTCGCCATGGTGACCTTGAAAGACAGTGATTGGGGAAAATCTTCTCGATAGACAGAGCTCCAAGGGGCACAACTAATTTTGGTGGAAAGAAAATAGCCCAAGATTAAAATTTATGCAAATTCATGGATGGCAAATAGCTTGGAAGGAAAAAGATGGGAAGAGAGGGACAAGAAGGTCTGTTGTCATGGTTCGTGGATGGAATAATGGGGGTGGGCATAAAGTGTGAAGATCTTTGAATTGCATGTTTGTGTCCACAAGAGAACATCTATCCTGGAACAGGCATTAAACAACCAAGTAATTAGAGTAGACAAAACGTCAGCCAGACCATGTCAGCCAACTCTCTCTGTCATCAGAGACCCAGGTGTTTGAACACTGGGTACAAAGAAACAGAGTAACTGTGGTGTCAAGGATGGAGGCTCTGCATGGACCCAACTACATGATCTCCTGTTTACTAAGACTAACATAACTTCTGCCATTGCTGAATGACCAACAGCAAGACAGACAAATGCTAACTCCCATATACGGCACCATCCCTTCAAGAGGCCAACCAGCCATGTAGTGGCAAGTTGAATATATTGGACTCATTCCATACTAGAAGAAGCCTCTGCACATTTTGGATTAACATTTTTTTACTCTATACATATTCTGATATAGACTGGGCTTTCGTGTCTGAAAAACCTCAGACAGCATTATCCATGGGATTACAGAAAGTTTAATCCACCCACATGAATTCCCAAGAACACTGCATCAGACTATGGCAGTAACTAGTTCTTAACCAGGGGCAATTTCCCCCCAGGGGACATTTGGCCAAGTCTGGAGACACTGTTCATTGTCAAAACTGGGAGGATGCTACTGACATCTAGTGGCTAGAGGCCAGAGTTGCTGCTAAATATCCTATAATGTATAGGATAATTCCCCATAAGAAAGAATTATCTCACCCAAAATGTCAATATGCCACTGTTCAAAAACTCTGGACTAAGGAACCCACTTTATGGCACAGGAGGTACAACAGTGGGCCCACAGTCTTAAGATCCACAGGTGCTGTCACATACCGCAGCATCCAAAAGCAGCTGGCATAGAAGAGCAATAGAATAGCTTATAGATGGCACAGATCAGGCACAGGCTCAAAAATGAAAACATGCAAGGATAGGGAGTCATATTGCAGGACATGGTATATACTCAAATCAATGACTATTATGTGATGTTGTGCCATTGGTTAGAATACATGGTGCCGGGAACATAGGGATGAAAGTAGGAATGACCCATAGGGAATTTCTGCTTCCTTTTTCTGAAATTCTGACCTCTCTGTGTTTAGTAGTCTTGGTTACTAAGGTGGAAAACATCCACCAGGGACGTACAAATTATGGCTTATTCCTGTGTATTTCATACTCCTCATGCAAGAAGCCAGCGGCAAGGAAAGGAACACCATATTCACAGAGGAAATTGATCTGATCATTAGGAAGAAGGCTGATATGACATATTGGGGACAGGGAGGAATATGTTTGGTATATGGTTATCTCTTGGTACTTCTTTGTCCTGTTTCAATGGTAAATGGACAAACGTAGTAGCCACAGTCTCAGAAGGTCAGAAGGGCTTAATGACCCCGGGGTTTATGCAATCAGAGATATGACTTTGGGTCATCCCACCAACTAAGCCACCAAGACCAGCACAGGCACAAGCTGTGGGAGACAGGAATCTAGGATAGATTGTGGAATAAGAAGACGATGACTTATCACAGTTGTAGCCTCAAACCCACATGCAGCAGTGAGAGCTAGAGGTTTCCCCATTAATTTTCCTCTAATTAAGTTTACCCTAGGAAAGACAACCACCAAAGTCCCAGAGGAATGACCTTTAGGGCTTAGGTGAAGTAAGAGGAACAAAGAGCAAATGCGGACAGTAATGGATGTTGTGCTACTCTGCTTAGATTCCTCTTCCAAAAATGAAGGACTAATTCCCTCAACTGCTGAGTGTGTTGCTGGCTGATAGCTCTCAGCTGCCTGTCCTCTTTGGGATTTGCTCTCTGCTGAAGAGAGCCACATTGCTCAAGGTCACTCTCCAGAGGGCAAGATGCATCCCAAGACTGGTTGATGTGGGGTATGAAGGCCTGTCTACTTTCCCCAACTCAGGGAATTTCTAAAAGGCCATTCCAACCTCATGGCTCCTCCTTGGGCTTGCCTTCGGTGTTGTTACTGCATTGTTGTTACTGCATTGCTGCACAGTTTCTCCCTCGGCTTAATTCTGCTTCTTTACCATCCTGCACAGGTGTTCATCCTTACAGCAATTCCCCCCAAAACATTGTGAATTCTAAGCTCCATCTCATAGTCAACCTTCTGGTAACTTGCAACTTTAATACATACTCTGCAGTCCATGTAAAGATATAATGAAAGTATGCTGCTTCGACTTGCCAGAACTTTCCTTCTTCGTTGAAAGCTTCCCTTCAAATGTCTGTTCACAGACACACATCATTCTCTTCCTTGCTTTTGCTTATTCTCTTTCATGTTTGGGAAAGTTTTCTGCTAGAAGCCAGAATGGCAATTGTTAGAACTACAAAGAAAAGCACATAAAAGGCTGTCCTTTCCTACTTCATTTTTATCTGCAACAAATACCCTGTGATACAAAGATTGAAAGGAACAATTAGTTTAGTTTAGTTCACCAACCATTTGGCCTGAAGCATTTGTTTATGAAATACAAAACTCACCTTGATCTAGACTCCATTTTACTGGTGATCCTTTTTGCTTCTTCTTTTAAATGCATAGACTTTGTTTATGTCAATGTTGATTTTAATTACCTTCAGGAAGACTATAACTTTGATTTGTTTGTCCAACAGCAGTGTCAGGTTCCTGTGTTTTTCATTTCTCTTGTTGTATGTCAGCCTATATTGGGGGTGGAAATGGGGCCACTGGCTAAAGAAAAGTGTCAGTGTCAAGTGTTAACTGAAGAACAAATGAAGAACCTCAATAATATTACAGCCCATTTGAAATTATAGTCAAATATCTTATTGGCCAGACCTGAGTTCTAAATATTTCTATTCAGCAAATAAGCTTAGACTATTCCCTTAAGTGCACATTTCTATGGGAGAAAAATCAGAAAAAAATTAAATATAATTGGGATAATTTCTTTAAGTGCTTGATAAAATTCACCAGTAAGACCATCTGAGCCCAGCTTTTTCCTGGGGGAAGGAAAAGGAGTTGTTGTGTGTGTGTGTGTGTGTTTAATTCAGATATAACTGACATATAGCATTATATTAAAAGTTCAGGTGTCAACATACTGATTTGATATATGCCTATATTGCAAAGTGATCACTATAATAAATCTAGTTAACATCCATCACCACACTTAATTACAATTTTTTTTCTTGTGATGAGCACTTTTAAGATCTACTTTCTTAGCAACTTTCAAATATACAATACAGTATTGTTAACTAGAGGCACCATTCTATACATTACATCCCTAGGACTTACTTATTTTATAACTGGAGGTTTGTACCTTGTGATTACCTTTTAAGTATGACTTTTATTTACTTAATAGGATTACTCAATTTTTTCTTTCATTTTTATCAATCTGGCTTGGTGTTTTTCTCAAAAAAAGAAATTTCTCTCTTTCATCTGATTTATTTTCATAAAATTTATTACAGTATTTAATGTTTCATTTTTTCTTATATTGTCAAATTTTTACCTGTACCACTTACCATTATCCAAAACACTTCCTCCATCATATCTTACAGTGCATATCTGCTGATCAATGCTTTCCCGAGTTCACAGGTTTCGATTTTTTCTTTAATAAGTTTAAAGATGTTCCATTGTCTTCTGATTTCTCTTTTCTGTTTCTAATGAGGGGTCAGCCTTCTTACTGTTGATTCCTATATTTAAGGTATATTTTCCTCCTGCTTTTTTTATGTACTGTTTATTTGACTTTGGCTTTTAGAAGTTTAAAATAATATGGCTGGGGTTTTTCCCCTGCATGGTGGTGGCTTAGATTCTTATAATTATGGGTGGATTTTTAATAAAATTTTGAAATTTTCCAACCAATATTACCTCGAATAATTTTTCTGCCCTATACTTTTTCCTCCTCTCTTTCTAAGACTTCAGATGCACAAATGTTAGTTTATTTGCTGCTTTTCTACAGGTTACTAATGTTTTGCTTTTGTTTTTTGAAATAATTTTTATGCAAAATTTACTAATAATAATTCTGATAGAAAAATTAAAAATATCAAAAGGTAAACACTATTAACAATTCATCTTTTTTTATAAATGTTTTATTTATTTCTGAGAGAGAGAGAGATAGCGTGAGCAGTGGAGGGTCAGAGAGAGAGGGAGATGCAGAATCTGAAGCAGGCTCCAGGCTCTGAGCTGGCTGTCAGCATAGAGCCTGACGTGGGGCTTGAACCCACGAACCGTGAGATCATGACCTGAGCCAAAGTTGGCCACTTAACCGACTAAGCCACTCAGATGCCCCAACAATTCATCTTATACTGTTGGAAGTGGAAGTTTTTTTCTTCTCTTCCAAAGTTAGTACTTCATTTTCTTTTTAATGTCTGTTAGCTTTGCCAGGACTTGTAGTTTGTATTGATCAAAAGCAAGGATAATAAGCATTTTTATCTTTAATATAATCTTCAGGGGCAAATATCTAAAATTTGACCATAGCGGAACAGTTTGCTAAGATTATTGAAAGATATCTTCAATAAGCCTTAGAGAGTTTCCTAATTTTAAGTATTTTGCTGTTTTTAAGTAAATTTTGAAATTTGTTGCTTTTGTTTTTCTTCAACTCTTGAGAAAATATGGGACAGTCCTCACTAGTGCTAATCTCTAAACATTTCAAAATGTCTCCATTTCTGAATCCATGGAGGATTGCACTTCCTTGTCCCTTAGAAGTCAGATTCGCGGTGTTAGGTGCTTTGGCTTATGGTGTGAGCAGAAGAGATAAGTGTCACTTGTGGGCAGGATTCTTCAAGGCCAATGTGTTGCAGTTTGCCAGGTTCCCTTCTTCTGACTTAGTGACTGTGTAGAATGTGTAGAGAAGGAGCTTCCTTCAGCCTGGCTCCTTCCATGACTATGATGAAGAGAACTTTTTGTCAATGTTCATCGGACGGGTAACATGAGAAAAATTTAATTTTTATCATGATCAACTGCTCAGGTATTATTAGGGTTATTTATTCATGTAGAATAGCCTACCTATCATTTATTCTTATTTTTATACTAAACCATTCTTTTGTTTGAAATACTTACACTTGATCATAATATATTACATATCAATATTTCTTTTATTCCATAGCTTCCTTTTATAGTTAATACCATACCTAGCATACCTAATAGGCTAAACCAGGTAAGTAATGCAGCTTAGGAAATATTTTCTTTACCAAAAAAAGCATTTTCTTCCAAGTTGAATATATAGTTCCTATCCTCAGGGAATACTAGCCAGACAGTTTATTTAAACAAATTAAGTAAGCTTCCAAAGATAATTCTACCTGTGCTATGTGAGCTTGGAGAAAAAAGAAGGAAACTTTTCTAGCCAGAGTGATCCTGAAAGGCTTCCTGGAAAAGGCAACATTTAAACTGAGCTTAAAGGATGAACAGAGTTATGATAAGAAAATTCTAGGTACAGTCCATTAACTAAATATATTATGAGGAAAGTATAAACAAGCTATATTAGCAGAACAGCAAGTTATATACACTTTGCCTTACAATAAATAGTAGAGTTAATCTGTAGGAGTGTGAATTTGATTCTATAGACATCAAAGGCTTTTGAGTAGGGGAGAGAAATTTTTTAGTTTTAAGAAGATGATTAATATTACCATAGGATGAATTGAAAGAGGTAGTTTCTAGAAGTCATGAGAGATTGGGAGGGACAAGGATTTTTCATTATTGAGGTGAGACAGTGAGGGCCTGGACCAGGGGATGGAAAAGAAGGAACAACTTTGAGTTTTGTTGGGCTACATGGTTTACAGGTATATTCGTCTATGACTTAGCACTTGAAAAGCTACCATTCTTGGTTTTTGTATACTGTGAGCCCTATAAATGGAGTCTATAACTAGATACACCTTATTGGATAACCACTTGAAATGTAGTATTTTATGTTATCCATTCCGTATGCTAATGTTTAGTACTAAAGCCAAAAGTGAAAACACAGATGCTTAGGGAAAGAAAAGTTGGCAGCACAAACTTCTGGGAATTAGGTAGAGTATTTTTTGTTTGCTGTTTGTTTTTTGCCTTCTGTTGCACTATAGGCAGTTATGATTCAGGTATCTTTATTTATTCTGATGGGGGAAAAAATCCTCGCACTGAAACTCAGGCGTCATTATAAAGAACTAGCTGTAATCAACAGCACCCTACCTTGCCATGTCTTATATGACAGGAAGGGACTGTTGATCAGACTTTTTGTCGGCTTTTTTAAAGGCCTTTTGGAAATTGTGATATTTTTCATGTTCTAAAGCATCATTTGTCCAAGGGAGAGGGGTTGGGTGTCAAGCATGGGGGTTTTAGAGGTTCTAAAGTGGTCACTTGAGAGTCATTTCATAATATATTTGTCGGCATGTCTTTCTTCCAGTTCTGGTTTTGTTACCTTCTCTCTGTTTTCAATGTAAACAGCGGTACAAAGGGAGCTATCTTCCTGCTGCTCAAAATAACTACTTAGTTGGGTAAAATTTATAATGTTGAATTCTACTTTTAGCCAGGAAATGCAAACAAAGCTTGGAGACTGCTTGTTCCCTGACCCTAAATTCATTCCATGTTGCTATAGCATCACCCCTGAGAAAATGGGCCCGCCTGTTTTCCTCCCCATAGACGCACTCAATGGGCTTTTGTCAGCTCTTGAATTATAGCATTAAAATTTAAACACCAGGGATTTAATGGAGGATTATTATGACACTCCAGTGCATTCTTTCTGTTGCCACTAGCAACAACCCAAGGATGAAATAAAATAATTGTTTTAAGAGATGCTGTTTTCCTAAGAGATGAAGGCTCTACTTCACATTCTTGGAGTTTTATAAACTGGTTTCTGTGGGACTATTACCATGAGAAGAGTACTGATAGCATATAAGACCAATCCAATGATTGAGGGTATTTTTTTTTTCTTTTGGTTCACCAATCTACAAAAGCAAAAGATATTTTCACAGGCCCCCAGAAGATGAACTTCAATCTGCTGCTCCCAAACACATTCTCTACTGTCTGGAAGATGTGCAAAGGCAATGGTGCAGCATTCTCCATCTCAAATCCTTCAAAGTGCTGTGAGAATAAAAGAATCTCTGCCAAAAGCCCCAGAGAGATCGGTCTGTCTGTATAGTATGGTAATGACAGGCTAGTCCAGATAGGATTCTGGGAGAAACCCAGCTATTCAAACTTAATGAATGGAACTGTTACAATACTGTTTGTTTCTACGATTGGTCATATCCTCGGATCTAAGAAGACATCAAAATACATCATAAAAGCAAGATACTGTCGGACTGGTCTTTGAATTCCCAGTGGTTATATATTCTGAGCAATTTTCTTATGGGTAATTTTGCATCTAGATTTATTTTCTCTACCAGCCATTTGCCTACTAATTGTGTGACATTCTTACTTCTTCCCTGTTCTGATGTCAGAATTCAGGTTAATATTCAGGATTGTATTTTTCTTTTCAGCAACGAAGATTACAACAACTTTTGTTGCACTCCCAGCTACCAAAATAAGGAAGTATCCTTTCTTCCCCATTTTCAAAATAATTGTAATTTTTTAGTCTTTGAAATAAATTTAAGTTCATTATATAAATAACACAAAATGAGTAACAGGCAGTAAATAAATAAAGAGTCCTTTGGATTTTCACCACCCAGAGATAATACTTCTTAACCTAAGTGTGATTCTTCATATATAGCGGTAAAAATAAGTCTTATTTTCACCACTTTTCAGGGTTCCCTTGTCCTGTTTTCAGAAGCAACCCTATCACCAGGGCCTGTGTTTTCTTTCACAGGTAATCCATGCAAACATCCTTATGTGTACTATTTTTTGCATGAAAATAATCACTTTTATATTTTTCAACTCCTTGCCTTTTTATGTAATAATAAATCTTGAAACCAGAATTTGTACGGGGGACCATAGAGGTGGTATTGTTGTGGGACCGGAGGGTTTGTGGTTTGAGGGAGGAGTGTAAGGGATTTGCCTTAAAGCTGCCCTTTTAAGCAAGAACACTATTATTTGCTGGGTTGTATGTAGCCAGTCAATAAATGGAAAAGGTTATGAACAGGGCTCTTGTTCATACTTTACATAACACAGAGAAAATATTGTCCATAAAAACAAAAAAGTGCTGATTACTTTTATTCATCATGTTTTGGGATAATTTGACATGGTTTGTATTGAACAACTAGTTTCTCTGTCTAGTCCCTCAATTAGAGATTTTTAATAGTTCCCCGTCATTTGCTATCAAAAACAATCCTTGCAAATGTGACTGTATGCAAACATATCAATATACTTGTACTCTAAATTACTAGAAGTTGAATTACTTAGGTCAAAACATAATGTCCACAGATGTTCACCATTAGGGAACTAGACCAGGCATTTATGAGAACCTCTGTGAATTGAGGGCCACTTTGAACCAGTGGTGTCACTTTGGAAAGCACAGTGGGAAATGGAATTTCCCCAAGAGGACAGCTGCCACTTTTCATATCAAGCTGAGATATAGCTGGGCCAGGCTGACTGTGCTCTTAAATATATCATTTTCACCCAACAAATGTTATTTATTTGGCTGTTCTCCTCATTAGGCTATTCTCACCTTTTTGGTCATTGAGTTCTAGTTGACCCACCCAAAAAATGGGACTGTCAAGCCAGAAAGTCACAAGACTTCCATGAATCAGGTGTTTAGCTTTTCCAAGAGCCCAGTAACAGCTGTAACTGGTTTCCAAAAGCCATACCTGGTAACTATGCCAGAGAGGGGAAGAGTCTGAAAGCCCAGTGTCCCTCAGGGTAGAGGCTGCCTCCCTTTGCCAGAAACCCCAACTGCTTGAAACTTGAGCTCAAAGCTGTCATTAGGGTTGTGTGTTCAATTAGCACTTATCTATATGAAGTTTCCATGATTGGGAGAATCCCTTTAGCACTTTTGGGATGAGGATGTACATTCAAATATAGAAGCAACAACAACAATACATTGAATTGGCCCAAATTTCTCAACCCCCAAAGTCACATTAGCTTTCCCCCACACACACTTTGAACCCTGCCCAAACTCCATTCACTGAATCTGGTTGCCCACTCACCCAGCAAGACTGGGTAAGAGAGTGACTTGGACAGTTGTATTCAGCAGAGTTCCTCAGTATAATGAGTGAGATGATCTTTATATGATCTTTGGTCTTTTTTGGGGACAGGGAGACCTCTCTGTAAAGTAGCTGAGATCACTATAGAAGGGAAGAGAGTAATGAGAGAGTATGGAGGGAGACAGGGGCTTTATGCCACTAAATAAAGCATTGCATTCAATTTGAGTGGGTTTTAAGCACGTACTAGCTTATAGCTCAACAAAAAGAACTTCTAACGATTTTGGTGTGCCCAAAGCTCTGTGTTGAGTAGCAAGATCCTCAGCACTGACACCAGTAATTTTGGCTTTGGAGCCTCTTTGGTTCATCAGTTGTCGCCTCACAACTTTAGCTGAGGCTGTAGGGCTTGCCGCCCCATTGTCATGGTAACATTAGCTCATCTACCTTCCCGGAGGAGAATGAGTAAAAATCAAGGCATCATTTGGACAGCTTCATTCAATCCCACCTCTTGCTTCTCTAAACATTTATTAACAGACAGGGCGGTAGGGGAGCTTTCCCACACCACTTGCCACTTGCCCAAAATTTGCTGTCACATCCCAGAGAGTCTTGTCACATTTCCAGACCTGGCCTATGGGACTCTTTCCATTCTCTTCCAGAAGTCGGCATCCCACCCTCATCACCAAAACTGTTAAGAATTTTGAAGTATCTGATATGTTCTCTTATTTGCAAACTAAAAAGTTAGAATGTGTATGAAGGAACATATGGGTGATATTCTTGTGGGACCAGAGGGTTGGGGGCTTTCGGGAGAAGACTAAGGGGCACCTTGATAAGCATGATTAGCAACATGAACAACAGCTATTTTTGAGAGCTCCTTTTGCTCCCAGGTCCTGTGGAGGTGACACGGATGGACTCAGATATAGCCAACATATACCGTGGTTTGCATTCCAAAAGAGAAACCCTTAGCATAAAGAAGGTCAGTATTTTATAATAGCAGTAAGCATGTCTGCTCTTTGATCCAGAGGGAGATATTATCTTTATTATAATAGATAATAAGCATGCCTGCAATTTGTTCCAGTGGGAAACACTATCTCTACCAGTCAAAGGTATTCATTATGCATTCTTAAAAAGGTAGTCCTGAAAGGGTGCCTGGGTGACTCAGTCTGTTAAGCTTCTGACTCTCGGTTTTGGCTCAGGTCATGATCTCACAGTTTGTGAGTTCAAGCCCCAGGTCGGGCTCTGTGCTGACAGCGTGGAGTCTGCTTTGGATTCTCTCTGTCTCTCCCTTGCTCTTAGCCTTTCCCCCACTCACACTGTCTCTGTCTCTCTCAAAATAAATTTTAGAAATTCTAAAAAAAATTTTAAAAAAGGTAATCTTGAAGAAAAAAGTCAGTGCCTCTATTCTTAAGATGTTCCAAACTGTGAGACCCATGGAAAACTGTTTCCCAATGCATTCCATGGTTTGGATGTATTTAAATGTATTCAACTTGCCACTCTCCACTCCCCCACTGGTAGACATTCTTTTATTAAAAGCCAGTACCAGCTGCTGTAAATAATTCCTATGTATTGTTTATTTCTTCTGGATTATTTCCCAGGTAGAATGATTAGGTAGATGTGGATACATTTATCCTCTACCAAAAGGTTGTTAATATTAACATTTGAACAGGTGTGTCCAAGAATGACTCACTCCCTAATGTGGAAAAAATTTTAATGACTACCTTCATATTCATTAATTTAATCTCTCCTAGACAAGTAACTAAACACAGACTATAGAATTTAATTAGAACTTCTTAGTCCATTTGGGATGCTGAAACAAAAACAGATTTTTAAATGACAGGAATTTATTTTTCACAGTTCTGGAGACTTTTTCACAGTGCTTTGACCTGACTGATACAATGTCTGGTGAGGATCTACTTCCTGGTTTTTAGAGACCCATCTTTTCACTGGATCATCAAATTGTGGAACAGATAAGGGAGTCTTCAAGGTCCATTTTACGAAGGCATTAATCCCATTCATGTAGGCTTCATCATCATGACATAAGTACTTCCCAAATTCCTACCTCCAATATCATCACCTTGGGGATCAGGTTTCCACAATGAATTTTAGAGGGACACAAACATTCAGTCCATAGCAAAATAATAATAAAGAATCTTAAATATAACAAGTAGACAATTGATACAGTTGCTTTGAAAAGACAAAGCTCTCATATAGTCATTATATCTTATTAGGACAATGAGAAAGGCTAGAAAAGTTTACATGCTTGTTTCCATAAAATTAACGTAAGTCTACACTTAGTCTATAGCTCATCATTATGAAAATTGAGTTTTTGTCAAAAGTTTATTTAAAAAGGACAAAAAGTTTTTTCTTAAGAGATTCTAAGGACTTTTCATTTGTAATTCCAGGCATATATTTTTTAAAATAATACAGTACATTTGTTAATATTTCTTGTAAAACACTGTATTGACTTGTTTTTAATTATGTTTCTTGTATGAGATGGAGATTACCTGGTTACCTGCTAGTCTTATAATAATTAGCTGATTCCAAGACCTCACTGGTTTATTCTGTAATTGCCTTGGTAATGCTTAAACTTAGTAGCATCAAAAACATACTGAGAATTTTCTTTTTTTTTAGAGTTTATTTATTTATTTACCTATTTATTTATTTAGAGAGAATGAATGGGGGAGGGGCAGAGAGAGAGAATCCCCTCTGCACTCTGAAAGCACCCCCAACTGTGGTACTCCATCTAACGAACTGTGATAAATAAAATAAAATAAATAAATAAATAATAAATAAATGCTTTTTAAAAAAGAAAGAAAATGTAATTTTTTAAAATTTGTCAATAAAAATCGAAAGAGCCCTCCATTTCTACAAATGGCGGGAAACATTTTATTCTACCCTCTAATTTAAAAAAATTGTTAAAGTTTATTTATTTTTGAGATTTAGACCATGAGCAGAGGAGGGGCAGGGAAAGGGAGACAGAATCTGAAGCAGGCTCCAGGCTCTGAGCTGTCAGCACAGAGCCCGAGGTGGGACTTGAACCGAAGAACCTGGAGGAGAGATCATGACCTGAGCAGAAGTCTTAACTGACCGAACCACTTAGGAGCCTCTCATTTTGCCCTTTTAAGGTAACTCAGACATCTCCAGTTTATTTTTATTTTATTTTATTTTATTTTATTTTATTTCAAATATTTTTATTTATTTCTAGGAGAGAGAGAGACAGCGTGAGCAGGGGAGGGTCAGAGAGAGAGGGAGTCACAGACTGAAACAGGCTCCAGGCTCTGAGCTGGCAGTCGGCACAGAGCCAGACGCGGGGCTCGAACCCACGAACCGCGAGATGATGACCTAAGCGAAAGTCGGACGCTTAACCTACTAAGCCACCCAGGCGCCCCAGACAGCTCCAGTTTAAAAGCTCATCTCTTTGGCAAAAATAACTGAAGTGTGGCAGAATATCCCACCCCTAAATGGGGCACTTTGGCGTAAGGATTATCTTACACTGAAGGCAATTAAGAAGCAGCTGCAAGAAAAGCTCCCTCCCCTACCCTCTTTGCCTAAAATCAGGACTCACATCTACAAAGGTGTCTCTCTTCTTTCTACTAAGAAGGACAAAAGTTAATCTCTGGGGACTTGAGAGCTATCAGCCTGGAGATAGCTCCAGAGGAATCTGTATAACAAACTTCACTACTACCTAGCGCTGATCTAACATTAGTGTCCCATATATTTACCTCCACAATTTGCCACCCCCGGAGACCAAAGGTCCTCTTCCTGTGTCTTGTCACTTCTCTAAAATTTTTTGTTCCTTTGCTAAGATATAAAGTTCTAACCAAACCTTTGAGTTGCTGAGGAGGGTGACTCCCATGTATTACATGCATGATACACATGTCAATAAACTGTTTTCTCTTGATGAATGAGTAATAAACAAACAAACAAACAAACAAACACATTTATTACTTTGCAGTCCTAGAGGTCAGAAACCTGACCCAGATCTCACCAGAGTAAGGTCAGGGTGTGAGTGGGGCTCAGGGGAGATTTTTAAAGGCTGCTTATGTCTCCAGGTGTATGGTTTCTGCCGTCTTCAAAGCCAGAAGTGGTGGGCTGAGTTCTTACCCTGTCTCTCTCTCCTTTTCCACAGCTGGGAAATGTTCTGTGCTTTTAAGAACCAAAAAGATTAAATTGGATCTCTCTGGGTAATCCAGGCTACCCTTCCCTTCTCAAGATCCTTAATGTTAATCATATTTGCAAAGTTCCTTTTCCTAAATGACTTAGATTCCAGAGATTAGGATGTGAACATCATTGGGGAGTAGGGGGCGGGGGTTGGAAATTATTCTGCCTACCACACCCAACAAGTAAATATGAGAAAGGAAAATTAAACATCATGAACATATATGCAAGCATTTTAAACAATATTTTGGCAAAAGACTGCTTTGGAAATCTTAACCCATAATCATATTATGATCAAGAAATTCAACATTGTTGAATTGCTTAGAAAATTTATAACTATAATTCAGTGTGCTAAAAGAAAAATACCTAATCATCTCAGTAGCTACAACAGTTGCTTGAATTCAACAACTGTTTATGATCTTAAAACCTCTAAGCAACCTAGTAATAAAAGAATTTCCATTATCTTATAAAAGAGGTCAACGAAAAACCTATATTAAACACCAACTTTTGAGATAAAATATTCCCTTTAACATGGAAGCATAAGATAGTCAAGATGAAAGAAAGATAAATTATAGAATTTATAAAATTTGGGGAAAAAAACTAAAAACTAAAGTCTTTATGAATTCACAGATGAAAAAACTCCAAAGAATCAACAGAATGAATAAGACAGTATGGCCACTTTCTTGGAAAAAGTTAATATCAAGAAAGCTGGGGGCTCCTGGGAGGCTCAGTCAATTAAACATCCAACTTCAGCTCAGGTCGTGATCTCCAGGTTCATGAGTTTGACAGCATTGGGCTGTCAGACCCTGTCTCCCTCTCTCTCTGCCTCTCCTCTGCTCACGCATACAGGCTCTCTCTCCCTCTCAAAAAAATAAATTTTAAAAATTATGAAAAAAAGAACAAAGCTGTATATAGTTGCAATGGTGTTAAAATTAATTTTAAAATAGATATCATTTTTTTAAATGTTTTATTTATTTCTAGGAGAGAGAGAGAGAGAGACAGCGTGAGCAGGGGAGGGTCAGAGAGAGAGGGAGTCACAGACTGAAACAGGCTCCAGGCTCTGAGCTGGCAGTCAGCACAGAGCCAGACGCGGGGCTCGAACCCACGAACCGCGAGATCATGACCTAAGCGAAAGTCGGACGCTTAACCGACTAAGCCACCCAGGCGCCCCTAGATATCATTTTTTATGTCAACTCAGAGTACATTGAAATATATCCAATGGAAATGTGTAAAGCCTTCATGGAGAAGACCTTTAAATATTATTGAGACACTTTTAAAAGGAAGTAAGTAAATGTAAAACTTTGCCATCTTCAATGAACACTTTGATGTCTGCAGACATCAGTATCCCCAGCTATTCCACAAATTATCATGAAGAGTAACCGTTTTATCTCTGGATCTTGAGACAAGTGTAATAATTTTCTGACAATATTATTCATATAAAAATACTTGAAACTTAAATGACTGTAAACAGAAAACATTATAAATAAATAGGGTAGAGTGATCAACTGGAATATTATACAGAAGTGAAAATAATGAAGCTTTAAACACATGGGAAAAGGTGATAAAACATTACATATATGACTCAATTTTATAAAACTCAAAAAGCAAGAAAAACTGAGTATAGTTTGGAAAACTTTTAAAGAATGAGCAATAAATTCAAAATTCAGGAGAATGGTTACCTTTGGTGACAGGAAGGTAAAATGTGAAAAATTGTTGTATATATTAAAACACTATATAATAAAAATTTTAGAAGTTACACATTATAAATAAGAAGAATAATATTATTACAATAAAACAAAATACAACAACTATAATGTTCTCACCATCAATGATAACTTTGACTACTATTTTGTTGTATTTACTTTTATTACTCTAAAATAAATAAACTCCAAAAAAAAATTGAAAATTCTCAGTGTGATTTTGATGCTACTAAGTTTAAGCATTACCAAGGCAATTACTTGGTAAGAATAAACCAGTGAGGTCTTAGAATCAGCTAATTATTATAAGACTGGCAGGTAACCTCCATCTCATACAAGAAACATAATTAAAAACAAGTCAATATGGTGTTTTACAAGAAACATTAACAAATGTACTGTCTTATTTTAAAAAATATATGCCTGGAATCACAAATGAAAAGTCCTTAGAATCTCTTAAGAAAAAACTTTTTGTTCTTTTTAAATAAACTTTTGACAAAAACTCAATTTTCATAATGATGAGCTATAGACTAAGTGTAGACTTACGTTAATTTTATGGAAACAAGCATGTAAACATTTTCTAGCCTTTTCTCATTGTCCTAATAAGATATAATGACTATATGAGAGCTTTGTCTTTTCAAAGCAACTGTATCAATTGTCTATTTGTTATATTTAAGGATGTTTATTGTTATTAATAAAATTGCACAAGTGTATACAGGTGGTTCCAAAGCTGTTAGCAATACTCTAGTTTATAAATCTGGAAGTTGATTAATTGTTTTTTACACTGACATTGCATTCTTGTATTGTTATGATTTACACTAATACAAATTAAATTAAAAAAAAAACAAACAAACAAACCACTATAGATCACCAAGTATTGAGAGAAAACCAAAAGAGCAAAGAAGGAAACGATACGCTAGGCAAAAGAGAGAATTCTTATCAAAGGAAAATTTAAAACAATCATCCTAAAAAAGTTTTCAGAGACTGTTTTATCAATAAAACAAAAATATGTTGCTTTGAAAAAAAAAGCCGGAAAACCAAAAGGATCTTGGAACTTAAAACTATGCTTCCAGAAATAAATATATGTTAAAGCCATGATTGTGGAAATAAAATGATTCATAAAGAGATTAAATAAAAAATAGTCCTGATACAAGAACCTAGTCACATGAGGAAAATTTCCCAGAATGAAAAGCAAAAAGAGATTGGATTATGGATGTGAAAGTGTTTTGGATATTAAACTTTAAACTACTTGGGGCTCCTGGGTGGCTCAGGTCATGATCTCACAGTTCATGGATTAGAGCCCCACGTCAGGCTCTGCACTGACAGCTAGCTCATAGCCTGGAGCCTGCTTCAGATTCTTTGTCTCCCTCTCTCTCTGACCGTCCCCTGCTCATGCTGCCTCTCTCTCTCTCTCAGAAATAAATAAAACATTAAAAATAAATAAATAAATAAACTACTGTATACATCTAAGGTAGCATTAGTAATGGGTAGTGGAATGTAATATACAATGGAAGAATTCTAAATATTTAGACAGAAGATTGGGGCAAATATATTTAACTAATATATAAGGCTGTGAGAATATCCATGTGTATGTATCTGATTGAACAGTTGAGTAATACAGTTTAACAGTTTAATGTAATACTACTAAATCACTTTCTCTTTCAGGTGACACCTTTTATTATAGAATTATTTCCCAGCATTGTGGAAATACATAGGTTCCTAAAGGTTACAAGGCGGAATTTTATTCAGGCTGCAAACATGGGTAGCATGGAGTTCCGTGCATGTTCTGATACTTCTGTGATTGCAGGAAAGCAGTGCTTGGGTAGGGATACACCAGAGACCAAAAATCGTCATCAGGGAACACGGGTCAATTTTACCAACTTCTTCAAGGGTTGATTTAAGGTCAGACTTACAACAAGGATCCTGCATAGTTGTCATTTCATCTCAGCTCAATTTTCCTTTTTAGCGGCCTTAAAACCAAACACCACACATAATTTCATTTGCATGTCAAACTCTCTGTAATACATTTAGGTTTTCATTAGTATGCAATTTGAGTGTCTGCACGTGGATTTTCCATAAAGACATGTGCTTCCTACAAGATAAAAATGCTCAACTTGATGGTCCCAAGCTCCTAAAATAGGACCCCAAACATACCTGAAACCCAACAGTAATTCCAGGAAGTCTGCTAATACCCATGCTTTCAAACCACAGATACATGCTACTCAGTGAAAAAGCACCTTTAGCCTAGTCTCGCATCTTAGTAACGAGAGGTTAGGTTGGTGGCATACACCATTTCCAACAAAATGAGGAAACTTAAACCACTGACGACCGTTGTTAACTCCAGAAATTGGGATTAGGTTATGGAGAAAATAAAAATATTAAAGGAAGTGACCCTGATAAATATTGACATTCTGGCAAGTTTGGATCTTTTCATGCTAAATAAAAATATGAGGTTTCTTAGTGACACTTGACCTATGAAGTCATCTCCAATAATGTTATAATACATTGGACAAGAATTGCAAAACAAATGATTCCCCTAACTGAGCCAAATTATTACAACAGCCTTTGACTAATTCTCTCCATATTATGCTTTCCTTTTGCCAATTACCACTCACTTACTCCATATGGCTTTCCTAGTTTATAGGAATTCCAGGCTGTTCATATCATAAACTTAAAGAACAATGACCACAGACAGACAGTGTAAACAGAATGTAGTAATAATTCAATATCTTAATATGGGATATAAAGGTGAAAAAACACAAAATTACTGGAAAATGTACAAGAAATGAGATAAATTGTCTTGGTTGAGTTAAGTTTAAAGAATTAGACTCTGACAATTCTATTTTCCAACTCATTTCTGACTTCTCATAAACAGAAGTCAGTCTGTTTCCATAGAATTTTCCTCTTTCTCCTCTCCTAAATTAGGCTTAGTTCAATTTGTCATCATAATCTTCTATAGGAAGTGACCACTGTTAACACAGTAATTTTATGCTTGACACAGGTATGTCTCCAAGTAAATAATATCATGTATAATATAAATTTTGATCATGTGTATGCCAGACAAAAAGCACAATGGCTGTGAACACGTTATGGTGTATGGAAGAATGAATGTAAATACGAAAAATAATGCATGGTCCTTGTACTCATAAAAACTTGCCAAACACAAGAGGAAAAAGACCTGTTCAAAAAAGGTCCAGGAGTCATGAGTGTAAACAAAGAGGTAAAGGGGGTCTGGGGGAACTAAGCTCATTCTGGGTTTAAAATTACGTTTTGACATTTGAATGCTGATTTTATGGCTTGGCATGAACTTTTAAAAAGTCCTATTCTGCTGCCATGGTTGAGTGCCCTTCCAGATCTGGGAGAGAAGGTCACTTTTAAATACTGAACCATGGTATCACATAGGATGTTCTCCTGACTGGATTTCAGGAAAGCCAGCTACACATGGAGTCAAGATGTGTATATCTAGCTCCCCCATACTGGATGTAATCCATAGCTCAAAAAAATGCCATGTACTCTCTTTACATCAAAAACTCTGACTTTAATATCGACAAAATAATTGTTTCAATTTATCAAAGTAAAACAATCCACCATAAAATTTTCTTATGATGCTACGGAGATAAAACGATTGTTCGGTTGATGGATGAAACTCACTTTTCAACCAACTGGTTTTATAGAAACATGATCCTGGCTTCATAACCCTCTTTTTTTCCAGTTCAATTTATGATTCATTTAATGACCATGAGAACGTAGTAAGCTAGTAGCCCACTTATCAACGGTTTAATGATCATTTCTTTGGAGATACTGAATAAATCAGTAGATATTCCACTGGAGCAAAAGGAATATACAAATGCAAAATAATCCCTAAACAGGCCTGCATTCTTTTCTATCCTACTGTCCAACACGCTGCGTTTCTCTGGGCAAGTCGCTTCGACATGTCAAGAGGGAGGTCTGGTAAGTATAAGCTTGCCAATACCTGTTTCCTCTGGCCACATTATAAAGGAATTATATTACCGTAGGGTACTCAAGGTTCATTTTGTTTTATTGTATTTTGTTTTAATCAAGAAGGCAGAAAAGTGCGTCATAGGTTTGGTTCTGCCTCCTGGTAACTGTATGACATTATGCACATTTCACTCCCTTTTTGTGCCTCAGTCTTATTTGTAAAATTGAAGTCAGACTAAATCCTCTCTCTGGTTCTTTCTAGCTCAAAATTCTATTATTGGAAAAAAAAAAGTGCCTCTAGGCTTCTAATTCGAATGCCAGGTTTCAGCCTAATGCGAATTAAACTGTCTGGGTTATAAACCAACTAACTACAAAACAAGGTTTATAATGGAAACAACAAGTGACCCTTGGCTGCGGCAAAGCTAACAGTTCCCGCTATAATATTCGGTTACCGCTCATATCCCTGGGCAGCGACTAGAGTGTTATGTAACAGTGACTATTGCAGGATTACCCAATCCTTTCACCTAACCCTAATTGTACAGTCTGCTTGTGGTTCCTTTAATACCTGGTTCTCTTCAATGACAAGCTCCAGGGTAGATGTGGCTGCCACCACTAAACCCAGCTCTTGCTGGTTTAAAATAACAGTTACATGCAACTTGCAAGTACTGTCCTTTTTAGAGTACATTATTTTTGCTTTCCCTTCTGCCTCTTTTCTAGCTGGCACCGACTTCTTGCCCAAAATGACCTAGCACTAGGAAAAATTCTAACAAATAATAAAATGCTCCAGTACAGGTAGAGTACATACCGTCCTCTGACTTAAGGCACAGACCTAGTAAGGAGGTCCAGCTGGAAAGACCTGGAGGAAAGGCAGAGAGAGAGATGATTTATGTTAACTACAACAAATCTTAAATCGAATGGAATTGACTCTTTGCGTTTGCTTCTAGCCTGTACTCCCTTTATTATATACAAATGTTTTAACCTTCAGGAAAAAAAATTGATGGCCAATTTAGAAGGAAGAGAACATTTTTTAACTGAAGTGCAATTGACATCATTTTTATAACACAGAAGAGAAATGGATATCTAGGTAAATATCAAGTCTGACACTTAAAATGAAACAATAGATTTATTTCAAGATTTGCATATCATCTAAAAGTTTTATGATTAGAGACAACATAAACATATGTTCCTCAACACAGCACAATCCAACAACCTGTTTCTCAAAACATATTAATTTTTCCTGCTTACAAAATTTTTACATTCCTATCTTTGAAAACACAGGTCAGCAGAAAAACCAAAGTAAGAATCAAAGCAGATAACACTTTTTCATCTCATGATTATGTTAACATAATATAGTATATGTATAAACTTTGCATGTGTTTATGTTTAGCAATCATATAAACATTGGTATTATTTAAATCTTATGAATAATATAAAAAATGAGTATGTATTTTGTTGTTATAATGTATTCTGTTTGAATTTTAAATTATATCCAATTTTTATATGTATTTTGTATGAATGATACAACAGATGTACTTTTGCAAACATTTTTGCCTGAATTTCTGATTATTTTATTCCTTAAGCTATATGCCTTAAGCTATTTATATAGACTGACAACTAAATCTAAAAGCCACTGCTAAAATATTAAATTATTTTTCATCCACTAGAGGGAAACCCTAATGCCAAATAAATGTATACTATAAAGACAGAAACTGCAAAAGGTAAAAATTAAGTCTGTATGTGATGCAAAGTGTCTATATACCTGGGCACTTTATATCTCAAAACCATGTTATACTGTGCTGAGTTCTAAAAACTATCCAGAAAGTGAAAATTCATTTAATTACATTAATTATATTAAATAAAAGTATTCATGTAAAACCAGGTTTATGGATGACAATCATAAAGAGACTTGGCTGTGGATAGATTTTTAAATATCATGATACAAAACAAAACTTACTGGTAAAATGAGAACTTCCCACTACTGAAATTACATATGTACCTGCGATCACAAACCATCCTGTTGTCTGTTTTATATACATATACAGTGGGAGGAGTGCTTCTCTTCCCATCTGAAGTTAATTCTTCCACTTATTGTCTGGGCCTCAGCACCCCTCTCCCCTTCTTTCAGGGAGTTTGCTCTATTCATTGTTTATCTCCTCTCCTGTATCTAAAGTTCCTTATTCTCTACTGGGTTTTTTCCATCAATATTTTAAATATGTATAAGTCTCTTCCATTTTTAAGATCTTTTCAGTTTCCACTTTCTCCCCTAGTTATTCCCTATATCTCTTTCCTTCCTTTAACAGTCAAATAGGTTGGTTTTTTTTAATATATATTTGTCCATGCTGACTCTCTTCCTGATTGTCCCGTCACATCTTAAGTAGCTGTAAAAGGGATCCCACTTCTATCATTCAATGGCCCTGTCAACCCCTTAATTGTCCTATTATGTCTCATCTCTGGCCAGTCTTTTACTGTCTCTTTGGGCTCTCCTTCTTTTCACTCTTGTGTAAGGCTGTTCCTCAGGCTTTGTCTTTTAAGTCATGTCAGTTTATTACCTTCTGTCTTTGAATTTTGAATACTATATTGTTATTTAAGCAACACAATCGACTTCATAAATACGTATTAATAAACTTTTTCATCATCAGTATCCATTCAGTTTGTATTCACAGTCATACATCCCCTTAGCTTCCAGTCTTTACTTTTTTTTCTTAATCCTGCTGCTGGAGCTAGAAAATCCCCCATTTAAATCCATTTTCAAAATCCTAGAATTTTCTAAATCAAATAGCAAATTTACAAGGTTAAAAAAATGTTATTTTAAAAGAGCACGTCTATCTATTTGCTAGGGAAGAAACGATCCTTGAAAGCAAGCAAACAGCTTTCTAAAATTTATTTCTACCATGCGTAGAGATGGAGGAAAACCCTGAGAGGCTTGGCTGTCCAGTGGACAGCAGCCTTCTCGTCAGAGGTGCCTGATACTGGCACCAGAGATGCCCTGCCTTGTATGCTTCAGACTTGACTCAGCAACTGGCGTACACTGGCCATGCACAGGCACAGTGAAGTGAAGAAAAGAAGACTCCAAGCTGACAGCTTATAGCTGGACCTCCTCTCTCAAAGCTGCTCCTGAGAACGTTGGATTGTGTTTAGTCAGGTGCATATAGGACCAGTGAAGAACTGCCTGTTCTTCACGTTCTCTAACATACTGTACTTTAGTTCTTTCAAAGGAATTTGTATATCTAAGAAGTTTAAAATCAACATGGTAAGATACTGCTTTAAATTTAACATCGACATGGTGAGATGAGCTTGTTTCTAACAATGAGCTTGATTAATGCCATGGTCTTGTAACACATTTAGGCTTTCTAATTGAATTTTTGTACTGATGTGGCTTGAAAGCAGTTTACTTTGTGTGCATGCATTTGAACTCTAATTTTAGTGAATTACCTGATAATAAGGAACAGAAGAACTGGTATCTTCTGGCAAATTCTTAAGTAAGGGAGCTACTCTGAGAAGTAGATCACCTCTGAATGCATGATTCTGAACATGTGGGTGCCTATTGTTTTGTTGTGTATATTTTATTTTTAATACAAATTTTTGTGAGTTCATTAAAAGTCTTCTCAAAAGTAACACTGAGAAGACCTCTATAATGTACATAAAACAGTGTGCTTTAAGGCCAAAATAAAATTGTTATTTGGACTTGTAAAATAAAAACTAGACAAGCTACATGTAAGGATAAAATTCTGAGAGTGGGAAACAGAGCCCAAACACCAAAAACTCTACAACAGATCAACAATTGGTAAAATTATGCTCTTGTTTGGCACAGATCAAACATTCCCAAAAGTTGTACAGCCACATAGTGGAAATCAGACATAAAACAGCCTTAGCCATTGGGTGAATTTTATTACTTATCCAAGTAAAAAAAGCACATTTTTAGGGCATGACAGACTGAAATGTAAGAACATACAGTACAAACTGTACACTAATAAAATTTTGCCTTGTGTGTGGGTTGGAAGCATGAATTTTCATGGCTAGACCAAGTTATAATCATATTCTTTGGTTTGGGATTTTTCCTTTTTTAATAGTTCAAGGATAACCTTCTATTTTGTAATTTTTTTCTTAAAATATGGATTATAGAGAAAAAATGGAAGTGGTAATATTGCAATAAAAGAGTCTAAATAAACCTTTGGCAAACAGAAGGCCATTTCCCAAATGATTAGTCAGAAGTCTATCTTAATTTGGAACAGATTTCTGCCTAAGACATTGGAAGAAAACACATACACACACGCGCGCGCGTGCACACACACACACACACGCCCATACACACACCAAAAGACAAACAATGATGATGTATATCCAGCACTACTTAGGTTTATATTTGTGTAGGGTAAGCCATTTAATATAGGAACTGACAATGCTTATTAAGCCAACCAAGATATTAAGCAAAGTACCATAGCCAAAGCCAGGATGCCATCAATTATAAAACACTTCCTTCATATATATCAGGTAATATCACTGGGGATAATGTAATTGTGAACACAGTGCTTATTCAAATAAAAATCCACTGTAGATCACCTGTAATAACTTTGTTTATTGTAAGATGAGATGGGAAAAATCAAGCCCCAAATATCTCCTGAGCACAAATACCCCTAAAAATATTTGGGTAGGTCTCTATAGATTTCTCATCTATACTGTCAAGCTTAGCTTGGGAAACAATGTTTTATTTTGTTTTACCTCCAACACAGAGCATAATGTCTTTCTTATTGAATTTCTAAACAAAAGTTTATTCAACTTAACTTGCTAAGAATTTGAAAGGTTTTTTTAAATGTTTATTTATTTTTGAGAGAGACAGAGCACGAGTGGGGGAGGGGCAGAGAAAGAAGGAGAAACAGGATCCAAAGCAGGCTCCACGCTCTGAGCAGTCAGCACAGAGCTCGAAGTGGAGCTCAAACCCATGAACTGCGAGATCATGACCTGAGCTGAAGTCAGAGGCTTACCCGATTGAGCCGCCCAGGTGCCCCAAGAATTTGGAAGATTAGATAAAGTAGCTCTCAGAATGACTCTAGAAGAGTGTTTGGGAGATCTCTTTAATAGGGTATTATTTATAGCCTCAAGTTGAAAGGATCATTAAATCAAAGCATGGCTGGGACACAAAAGAAATTAATACATTAAATAGGCAGAGGCTATGAATAATCAAAGAACTAAGTAAATGGAGAGATAATTCATGTTCATAGATAGGAAGACTCAATATTGCCAAGATATTAAGTCTTCCCAACTTAATTACAGATTCAGTCCAATCCCAACCCAAATCTCAGAAGATTATTTTATGTATATCAACAAAGATTCTAAAGCTTATATGGAGAGGCAAAAGACCCAGAATAGCCAACATATTATTGAAGGACAAGGACAAAGGTGAAGGTGGGACACTCTCTTACTTCAAGATTTACTATAAAGCTACAGGAACCAAGACAATGTGGTATTGGAGAAAGAACAGACAAACAGATCAGTGTAATAGAATAGAGATTCCAGAAACAGACCCACATAATCAACTGATCTTTGAAAGAAACAAAGAAACAAAGGCAATACATGGAGCTAAGATGACCTTTTCAACAAATGGTGCTGGAAAGCCTGGATACCCACATGCAAAAAAAAAAAAAAAAAATTCTAGACACAGACCTTATATACTCTTCACAAAAACTAACTTAAAATGCAAAACTATAAATTCCTAGAGGATAACAGAAGAGAAATCCTAGGTGACCTTGGATATGAGCAATGACTCTTTAGATACAACACTAAAGGCATGATCCATGAAAGAAGTAATTGAAAAATTGGATTTCATTAAATTAAACTTCCATTTTGCACAAAGCAATAGGAGAATGAGAAACAAATCACAGACTGGGAGAAAATATGTGTGAAAGACCCATCTGATAAAGGATTGGTATCCAAAGTATATAAAGAACTGAAATTCAATAATAAAAACATGATTTAAAAATGGACCAAAGACCTTAACAGACACCTCATCAAGAAAGATATGCAGAGGACAAATAAGTGTGGGAAAAGATGCTCTGAATCATGTAATCAGAGCAATACTAACGAAAATGACAATGAGGTGCCATTACACATTTAGTAGAATGGCCAAAGTCCAGAACACAGACACCACCACATACTGGAGAGGATGTAGAGCAGCAGGAACTCTCATTCATTGCTGTGGGAATGCAAAATGGTACAGCTACTTTGGGAGACAATTTTATTTAAAAAAATAAAGTAAATAAACATACTCTTACCATATAATCCAGCAATTGCACTCCTTGGTATTTATCCGAAGAGTTGAAAGCTTATGTCCACTAAACAAAACCTGTACGCAGATGTTTTATAGAAGTTTTATTCATAATTACCAAAACTTCAAAGCAACCAAGGTATACTTCAGAAGGTGAATGGATAAGCCGCAGTACATCTCAATAGTGGAATACTATTCAGCTCTTCATGCCATCAAGCCATGAAAAGGCATGGAGGAAACTTAATATGCATATTACTAAGGAAGAAAAGCCACTTTAAAAAGGCTACATACTGTATGATTCCAACCATGTGATGTTCTGGAAATAGCCAAACTGTGGAGACAATAAAAGATCAGTGGTCATCAAGTGTTGGCTGGCGGGGGGGGGGGGGGGGGGGGGGGGGGGGGGGGGGGGGTGTGCAAAATGAGTAGTCAGAGCAAAGGGATTTTTAAGGCAGTGACAATAGTTTGTATGACATCATAATGATGGATACATGTCATTATATATTTGTCCAAACCCATAGAATGTACAACACCAAGAAAAAAACCTAAGGTAAACCTCGGACTTTGGGTGATCATGATGTGTCAATATGGCTTCATCAATTGTAAAAAAACTACATCATCTAGTGGAGGATGTTCATAATAGGGGAGGCTATGCCTGTGTGGGGTCAGGAAGGATGTAGAAAATCTCTGTACCAATCCTCTCAATTTCGCTGTGAACCTAAAACTGCTTTAAAAAAATAAAGTCTTTTTAAAATTTTTTTTAATGTTTTTCTTTATTTCTGAGAGAGAGACAGCATGAACAGAGGAGGGTCAGAGAAAGAGGGAGACACAGAATCTGAAGCAAACTCCAGGCTCTGAGCTAGCTGTCAGCACAGAGCTCAATGCGGGGCTTGAACCCTCGAACCGTGACATCATGATCTGAGCTGAAGTCAGATGCTCAACCGACTGAGCCACCCAGGTGCCCCTAAAAAAATAAAGTCTTAAAAAAAAAAGGTACTTAGACTGTCATGATGTGAAACTTTACCCAGGTCTATTAACGTGTGTGAGCCACAGTTCCTTATTGATATTAAAAACTCTTCCAAATCTAAAAGTCCAGGACTCTATGAAATGAGTGATCTCAGCTGGAGATGACCATATGCCAACACCATTTACCTTAATCCTTTTGCTGCTTCAAGTCAATTAGATGGAGTCCCTATGATTTCTTATTTCTAAACATAATCAAGTTCATTCTTCACAAGCTAGAAACATCTCAGATACATTGAAGCACCCACCTCATTCTGTTTGTCTCTGAAGCAGATAAATGGTTATATCCAAGAAAATTATAATGTCCCTTCCCTTGTCCCATTTCGCAAAATCTTACTTTCTCAATTCTCCAAATTAGTCTTGTTAAATAAATTCTTTTCCGCTAAGGTGAGGACGTCTAGCAAACAAAGCAAATGTAAACATTGGATGTCCAACTAGTTATCTTAGTACAGTATAAACAAAGCCAAAAACAACCTCTTTATTGCATTGTTAACCTTACACAGTCTTTAGAAAGTTTTCATTTCACGAATGGATCTTTGGTAAAGCATGCCCATGTTGGCTGTTTAGGAATTCAAAACTTTTAAGACGTGTAATTTTTCCTACTGGAAAATACTGATTTTCAAAAAAAATCCATCAGTTTTAGTTGCTCTAAAAGAGTAAAAATTACTATTTTCATGAAAATAGTAAAAATAAACAAACATTTATAGGTTTAAAATACAATCCCCTTGCACAATCCAAAATCCCGTAAGGCCTGGATGCTATAGCCATGACCTCTTCAGGACCTCGTCAGCAAGGAAACTCACTGAATTTACTTCGGACTTGTCCTTCATTCCAGCATCTTCAGGGCAACGTTACTTCATAGGTCAGGGATCTGCTATCAGGGAATGCACCACAGTCACTGGCAGAACAATCAGAGGCACCACCAGGAACAGTTGGGGAGGTGGCAGGCTTGTTTATGTCAAAAGCTCTTGGTGCTAGACACCAAAAGGAACTCCTTTAGAATTTGTTCCCATCATAGTCCCCAAGGTAATGACGCATAGCTGTGGAGAGGAAATAAGCTTTTTAATTTGCTAACCATGCCCAGAAAAGAAGAAAACAAAATGCTCAAAAGAGACTATAAAGAGTTCTTTTTCAAGTCTTCTCCAGAAAGAGCTAAAACCAAAATATCAGTACAAACTCCCCCCACCGCCACCAGTCACACAAAATGTATGTATCTATGGCTTGTTTGTTCCTTCATATGCAGCCAAACTTTGATTTGAATCTAATGAAATCTTTTCTTCTGGCTTCTCAATTGCACCTTTTCCTAATGACCACACTGTCTCAACACTGCTACTGTTAGACTCCCGAATCATTACTGCTGAAAGAGCCCATTTGGAAAAATTCAGCAAGTCGGGGAAAACAGACCTAAACTTTTATCCAAAAGACTGAGTTTAAGAATGTGATTTCCTTAAAATGAGGGTCCCAGGTTTTTAGAACAAGAAGTTAAATATTTTAATCCAACTCCACCCTTGCCCAAGCTCTTTCTTTTTAAGAATTGTTTCCAGTTTCTTAGCTTTTCAATGCATTTATTTGGGTTATCATGAAATATTTCAAGTACATATCAAGTACGATAGTACCATAGCAAGTGTCTAGAACCAAGACTCACCTACCAACCTCCATCAAGTTATAACAGTTTATCATACTTGCCTCAACTTTAATTTTTTTGTGAAGAAACAGCTCATTACAAGTATGACTGACACTCCCTGACCACCTCTCTCCATCTCATGGCATTTACTTCATTCTCTGCCTTCCGAGAGATAAGCATCAACCTGAATTCGGTTATTATTCTCAAACATGTTTACACTGTTAACAACACAATGTCCAGAGTCGTTGGGCATGTTTTAAGATTTTATAGAAATGGTATCATGATGTATGCATCCTTCAGTCATGTGCTTTCTTCCATTAATGTGTTTGAGACTCAGTCAATTTGTTATGTGCAGCTGTAGTTCATTCATTTTCTCTCATGTACCATATCTATTCACAAGATTTTTCCACAATTTATCTGCCCAATGTTTGTCAGTTTTTTGCTATTACTCTTGACACTATAAACATTTTCATACATATCTCTTTGAGCACATATAGCACAGATTCTCTAGATTTCAACTGTATTTGATATTGTCATATTTCAAATTGGATGCAACAATTTACATTTCTACCAGGCTCCACACCTTAGCAACACAAGTGATTGCCAACAATAGATATAATTTTTGTTATGTGAAGTATGGTTTGCAAGTGTGAATTTCTTTGTTTTTGAGCATTTTTATCATATTTATGAGATTTAAGTTTCTATTCCAATCCGTTGCTGGATTTTGCTTTATTTATGGGAGTTATTAATTATTTCTATATAGTTAGCCTTTGTTGGGTATCAGCATTATGAATATCCACTCCAAAGTGTAGATTCGTCAAAACGTTGTTCATAGGTATTTTTTTTACTGAATAGATGTTTTTCAAATTAATACCCTCCTATTTATCCATAGTAAACTCCTTCCCCATCCTGAGTTCATCAAGATATTCTCTTAAATTTTCTTTTAACAGTATTAAGTTGATCACATAATGTTTCTTTTCAGCCTACTAAGTCCTTAATAAACATTATACTTAATTTCTTCGTACTTCATTTAAATTTTCATCTCTGAAAACTGTCTTTGTTTGGCTTTGGTATTAATACAGAACCAGTTGCTATTTTCATTCCTTTCACAGTCTACACATAGTAGAGGTTATGCATTCTTTGAATGTTTTATAAAACTTACTTCTAAAATTTTTCAGCCCTTATTTGGAGAGAAAGGCCAGAATCCCCTAAAATACTGAAACAATTGCTTTAATTATGCCAAGGGCTAATACTTATTTTCTTTGATTTTTTTTTCTATTTCTTTTTAACACGATTCTTGGCAATTCTTTTTTAAATTATGCATTTAATTGTTTAAATATATGGGACAAAAATTGTTATTAGCATGCACAAATGATTTTTAAAGTTGCATTGATCTAAATTTATGTCTTATTTTATTTATGTTATTTATGTCCTTTTTTACTATATCCATCATATAAAATATTTGCCATATGAGTATAAAGAACACTTGTGTTGAGCACTTGGTGTTATATGTAAGTGATAAATTACTAAATTCTACTTCTGAAACCAATATTACACTATATGTTAACTAACTAGAATTTAAATAAAATTTTGAAAAGAAAATAAAAACCAAGGGCACTTGGGTGGCTCAGTTGTCTAAACAGCCAACTCTTGATCTTAGCTCAGGTATTGATATCAGGGTCATGAGTTCAAGCCCAGCACTGGGCTCCAAACTGGGCATGGCGCCTACTTAAAACAACAAACAGGCATGCCTGGGTGTCTCAGTCTATTAAGTACCTGACTCTTGATTTAGGCTCAGATCATGATCTCAGGGCCCTGGGTTAGGCTCAGCTCTCGGTGGGGAACAGGCTTAAGATTCTTTCTCTCTCCTTATCCCTCTTCCCCTCCCCCTACACCCTCTTTTTCTTTCTTTCTCTCAAAACAAAACAAAACAACAGATTTAGTGACAGATATAGTATTTCTTTGTCATTTCATGGATTTCTGCTTTTCCATATATAATATCCTTTCTTACTTCTTTAGGTATTTTTGTTCTTTTTCTAGCTTCTTGAATTAAAAGCTCATCTATTTTCCAAACACTCTTATTTTCTAATAAATGCATTTAAAAATTTAACTTTCCCTTTAAACAGTCACTCATTAGTTTTATCCTCAGACTCATTTTAGGAGGAAGATTTTGATTTTTTTCTCTTCTCCTCACTCTCTGTCACCATTTTATGTAATAGTCTTGCTTCCATGGGTGACATCTGGTTTTTTTCCCCTTTGTTTCTTGTTCCAGAGTTAGGGATAGTTCCATTCTGGAGACAACCAGAATATAGTAAAATTTAAAAATTACATATGTTTACATTTCTGATCAGTCATTAGTAATAATACTCAAATTGTTAAGAAAATTACTATTTATTCCCTGTCTTATGAAAAATGGATACACAAACCTTTACTTATAAAGAGAAAGAACTTGAGAGGGAGTGATCCACATGAAATGATAAAATGTTTGCCTTGATGGTAATGTCCTGTTATGCTTCTCCAATATTTTATAGGTATCTGTTGATAATTAACCACTTGAATGGGATGATAGGGCAGAGAAAAAACCCTAGAGCTAGAATCCATTGGCAGTGGAAAATAATCAGGCACTGTTTTGGGGCATTTCCAGTAGAAAAACAAGACAAAACGAAACATGGTTTCTAACAATAAGGGGTTCACTGTCTAGTTAAACTAAAGCAATCTTTAATAATTTTTAATGTTTATTTATTCTTTTTGAGAGAGAGAAAGAGACAGAGCACAAGCAGGGGAGGGGCAGAGCGAGAGGGAGACACAGAATCCGAAGCAGGCTCCAGGCTCCAAGCTGTCAGCAGAGAGCCTGACGCGGGGCTCGAACTCACAGACCATGAGATCACGGCCTGAGCCGAAGTCAGATGCTTAACCTACTGAGCCACTCAGGTGCTCCTAAAGCAATCTTTAAATCATAATTTATGTAAATGAGGAAATAAAACCCACTTTAGAAAATCACATATTTAAACAACTCTTTGGATTATATCTATGTGAAAGAGGCCTTCAGTAATAGAAAATAATAGAAAATAATGATAGACATAACTGAGAAAATGGAAGTGTGAAAAATACATTTGTATTAAAAATGCAAGAAATAGCATATATTTATTTTTTTTTCTGATGCTTTTTTTTTTTTTACAAATAGTTTACTGTCAAATTAGTTTCCACATAACACTCAGTGCTCATCCACACAAGTGTCCTCCTCCATGCCCATCCCCCCTCCCCCCCACATCCATCAGTCCTCAGTTTTTGTCAGCATTCAAGAGTCTCTCATGGTTTGCCTCTCTCCCTTTCCCCCACCATTTCCGCCCTTCTTCTCCCCCTTGTTCCTCCGTCAAGTTCCTCCTAATCCTCCTATACGTGCAAACATATGATATTTGTCCTTCTCTGCCTGACTTATTTCGCTCAGCATAACACCCTCAAGGTCCATCCATGTTGCTACACATGGCCAGATTTCATTGTTTCTCATTGCCATGTAGTATTCCATGGTATTGATAAACCACATCTTCTTGATCCATTCATCTGTTGATGGACACTTAGGCTCTTTCCATGTTTTAGCTATTGTGGAGAGTGCTGAAGAAATAGCGTATATTTAAATTATTAAAAACTCGTTTAAAAGCATTACAAGAAACATAATTTAGAGAACTTAAATCTGGACCTTTGGTTTTGGTTTTGTTTTTTGTTTTTTTTGCTTTCATTAGAAATTTTATAATTTAGTGCTCTTGAACTTCAAATTACTTTATTTTTTTAAAATATAGGTGAAATTTTACTTTAATTATTATACTCTTTTTTACATTTACAGAGCTTTGAAATATTCTCTCATTAACTTTCAGTTATTACAGGAGCCATGTACTGATTTATCTTTCAAAAGGTTTGCACAAATTGTCAACAACACAATAATTCAAAATGCTATTACAATGCACTATGTATCATGAAAAGATGATGTAAACTATCAAAATACAATAACCATCGTCTCTTCCACATAATCAGTTTAGTAATTTGACCTTTCACTGAATATATGTGCTTTTATTCAGTGTAAAAATTTAATACATACAAATGTTTAAAAATCAATGATTTAATCAGTTTTAATGCAATTGTTCTTTCTCTTTAGTTTTTTCCCCCTTTTTATGATTTTCTTTCTAAAGTCTACTCCCAACAATTTTTGGTTTACTGTTATATATTAAGTCATTTATAGAAATAAAACTGTTATTAAATGAGGAACAGATAACAGTGTTAATGCTAATAGTAAAGGTCCAGGAAACAACATAATGATATACATGCTTTCATTCACTTAACTGTCTAATGGGTATTTGTTACAGGCACTGTTGTAAATTATAATGATGTTACAAGACGTGTCAAAACACAGGTCTACTTTTCTTAGCTTAAATAACAATAATGAAGAAAGTGTAACATTAAAAATAAAGACAGATTCAGGGGCGCCTGGGTGGCTTAGTCGGTTAAGCGTCCGACTTTCGCTTAGTTCATCATCTCGCGGTTCGTGGGTTCGAGCCCCGCGTCGGGCTCTATGCTGACTGCCAGCTCAGAGCCTGGAGCCTGTTTCAGAGTCTGTGACTCCCTCTCTCTCTGACCCTCCCCTGCTCACGCTGTTTCTCTCTCTCCTAGAAATAAATAAAACATTAAAAAAAAATAAAGACAGATTTAAATTGATGTTATTCAGTAATAATAAAAGTCTTGAAATAAAGTATGGAAGTTTTATATATAATTTATGCAGTGAAGAAGACTAATAAATTTCTTACATTTTCTTAATTAACTCAAACTATTATTGAAAAAATTTCATAAAACATGCATTGTGTATTTAATTTTATATAAATATTATGTAACAGTATTATAATATTCCTTCTTTTTTATTATTTTTTTTCAAATTACTTTAATCCCTTTTATTTACAGGTTTTTATGGTACTTTCCACAACTTGTGAACCAATGTTTTAGCATCTATTCTTACAGTAGCATTATAAAGAAGAAATACTAATACAGAAATCTAGAGACCTAGCTTTCTATGTACTACAGTGGAAAGAATACTTTTGAAATTTGACACATTTTTGATATCTGCCTCTGCCACTTACTTTTGTCATTAGAAATTTCACTATGTGATGTCCACATATGGAATTTTGGTGTTACTGGTAGTTTACCTATCTAGCTAGCTCTACCTACTTATGTATTGTCAAAAGCTTATGAAAAACCCAGAAGTGAAACCAACAAATCACTTAAGTAAAAATTAGGAAAAATGTATTATGTATACACCAAAACAACAGTTTACAAACCAGAAGCACTCAAATCAAAACAGAGTTCAATGAAGCATGGAGTTGTATTGTTTTAAGACAGCTTACATAGTACGAAGGTAGTGAGTGTTTACTTTTTATAGTCGTTGGTTACAGTATTAGAATTTTCTTAAATGAAAATTTTCTTAAATTATTTTAAACAAGAGGGTCTCAAGTGGTATTTCCTTGCTGCTGATCTGATTCAAAAAACAAGGCTTTTGGATACTCCATCACTGAGGCTCACCAGTTGGATACTGTCGAGGTTAATAATAGTAAGTGCTCAGTAAATGTTACTTGCTATTACTATTGTTATTGTTACTACTTTGAGTAGATATTGTGATATGTGTTCGTTATGTGGCCATTGTGCCACCCGTTACTACCCATGTGACCTTGGACAAGTTACTCAACAACTTTAATCCTCACATTTGTCATTAGCAAATTCAGATAACAATACCTGTCTCATCAGGCTAGATTGCTATGGAGATTAGAAATAATCCATTTAGTTGTACAATTATGGTGATTTTTCAATAAACCGTAGTTCTTATAATTATAACAAGTAAGTATACTATTCTGGCTCAAATGATTAAAATATCTGTTGGAAAACACAACTCTCCCTGGATTTGCCTATGACCAGCTGCCCCATCGGGTGGAAAGATTGTGTTGTTCCGATAAATGCAACATGACTTAGTGCTCAATGTAATAGCTCATTTATTGGTCCAGCAGGCACTGTTTATACATCATTCTTTTGGGTTATTTCCACTGCTGCAGTTTCCAGTATTGTCAGATAGGGCATTATTCTGAGCGATGTCACCTCAGAGTAGTGCGAATCAGGCGTCACAGAAGAACTAAACGGTAACCTAGAACAGTGACCCTTCAATTGGGATAATGTGGGCTGATGCAGAAACCTAATAAATAGTGGGAGGCACAGTTTTAAGACAGTACATTTTTAGGTCTTTAGTTCAATTTGTACCCTTTCCTCAACATGATCTACCTGAGGACCCAAGAAAGTTTCTTGATGGAAGTGGACCCTCCGCTTCCTGTTCTATCGCCTCCTCTCTTTTCATTTTACGAAAGAAACACACACCCACAGGGATGCATACTTCAAGGATGTCAAACAGAAGGACGCTTTGGGACAGTAGTATTTTCGGGTGACATTACATTGCCAGTCAGGTAGTTTTAATACTCAACTTCCAGCAAAACTGAAGAAGAACACAAAGAATCGATTAACTGATGGATTATTAAAATTCTTTCAAGGACTGATAACAATGTGATATTGCTAGTTCAACAAGTGAATGCTAGTGCTCCAAAAGTCCCCTTCACATTTTTATTTACGTGATTAAGTTTTTTAGTTTACATCTTATGAAAGTTTTTAAATGAAACAGAATTGAAACTGAACTCTCTCTCATTCTAGCAAAAAATAATATTCCCCCAGGGATAGGTGACTTAATAAAAATAAGAAAAGCCTCATTCATCTCACTGAGAACTGCATTTTTTTATGTTTTTAAATGTTTGTTTATTTTTTTAGAGATAGAGAGTAGGAGAGGGCCAGAGAGAGAGGGAGACACAGAATCCGAAGCAGGCTCCAGGCCCTGAACTGTCAACACAGTGCCTGACGCGGGGCTTGAACTCACAGACCGTAAGATCATGGCCTGAGCGGAAGTCAGATGCTTAACAGACTAGCCACCCAGGCACCCTGAAAACCGCATTTCTAACATTTTACTTCTTGTATTAATTACCAACATTTTAGTGTATTTTATGTTGTTTTAAAAATTGTGTATTGATAATAACAGTCATGAGAACTCAGTCTAGACAAAACATTTAAAACATAGAGTCTCATGGTCATAGAAAAGTTGAAAACTTTTGAGTTTCACTTTCATTTATTCAAAAAGTTTAGTCAACACTTACTCTTATTAGGCCTTGTCTCAAGTGCTAGGAAGTCATCAGTGACAAAACAGAAAAGAAACTTCTGTCCATATGAAGTTTGCATTCTAGTCAAATAAGATTCAGATAAAAACCATATAACAAATGCATAGAAATTTAATATTTTTGTGCCAAAAAAAAGTGGCAGAGTGTTTAATGATTCCAAGCATGAAATATTTTAGGATATTTGGTGGGGAAAAACATGATTTAAGGGGAAAAAAATGAACATTAATAGGAAAGGCTAGATCATGCCTTTTTAAAATGGGTAATGGTGAGAATCATATGGCTAAAACCTTAGATCCCACTGAAATATTAAAAAGACTAATATAATAGTACCCTAAATTTTATTTTATATCATTTTTTTTACAAGACACTAGAAATCTCATTCTTCAAAATATGAAAAAATGTAGATATTGTCTTTCAAATGTATGAGTGTACAGTTTTACAAAACCAGGTGAAGCAAGTTTGAGGACCACTAGATAGAGTGCTTATTAGGGGAGGGCAAAGGAGTTTACTAGAATGTAAAGTAGACAACACAGTTTTGATTTTATTAAATATATTTCAGTCGTGTGATGAAATATCACTTAAAAACCAGGATATGAATTCTTGTTAATATCTCCTAAACATGCTCTTTATGTTTACATCAAAGCAAACAATTGTTTGAAATTTGAACAGAGAATGTTCTTTTAATAAATATAGTGATTGAACAACTATTTCTGATGTTTAACCAAAAACCAATTTGACAAAACCTCAAGACAAATAAACAAAAACAGTGAATTCTGAAGATTTTGATAAATTATGTATCAAAAGAAAAGAGATCTGCCTTTATAATAGTCATTATTAGTTTGAGTTATTTCTAATAATAGTAGAAAATATTTGTGAAAACATTCCTCTGACTTAATAGCTCCTGAGACCTGGGGTAATTGACACCTAATATATATATATTATATATATTTATATATATAATTATTATTATTATTTCGAGCATCGAGTACTGCACTAACCCTTGTTTCTTGTTTCTACTCACAATTAGAAACCCATCATAGGTACAGTTAGGAGGGCTTGTCTCCATCTAGTGGTCAGTATATTGTACTAATACTGTTATTCTAAAATCAAAATATTATGGGTGTTTTATTTTCTTAACTACAGTGAAAAATGACTGTAACCAACATACTATTGCTATTTTCTAATCAAGTCTGTCAAATTTGACTACAATCAGCTAGAAGATAAAAATCTTAACATAGATACATTGATATATATGGCTTAAATATATTGCCCACCCAAAATTCCATTAAGTTGTTTCTCTGTTCAAAAAAAAAAAAAACTCTATTAAATGTAATTTCATAGTTTTTCCAGGTACTTTATTTTCATATTAGGCATTTCATTTTGACACCAACATGTACAACAATATTCATTAACATATATGGAAGATTAATGACATTGGTTAGGGCTGTTCTTAACTAACAGAAAGAGTATTGTATCTAACTACATTTAAAATATTATTTACCAAATAAAAAGACTAATTCCTAATGGGTCTATCATACCTAGTATTTTCTTTGTCAAAATGCACCATTCTTCATAATGACTTTTTTCTTTCTTTTTTGTAAATCCATGAGAGATAAGAATATAAATCACATAGAGAAACTGTATTATAAGTATAATACTACTTTTCTTTTTTGGTCTTATACAGTTTATATTATCATCTTTATTTAACAAAGGCGTCGGTTGACTTTCCCATCCCATTAAGACCTTAATAAGATGGGCTTATGCATTAATTTATGCCTGTAGAAGTCCAAAGCTCTGACTCAAGATTTCTGCACAGGTCCAGAGGGTTCCCACTCTCAAAGCCATCTCCATCTCTGGACTTCTGCATTCTTGCGATGCATCTCTTATCTGCAATATGGCAAACAAGACATGAAACTGGACCCATTCTTAATTTCCAAAAAAATACCAATTCAGCCCTGGCACACATGAGTACAGTAAGTGTTGCTGAAGACTAGAAGGAACGAAAGTAAGACAGACAAGTTTAGTCACATCATTCAAACTTCAACTTGAACATTAGGCAGGTAAGTTCCGAAGATGTCCTTTTATCTCTCCCCCACTGGGCAACTTACAATGGTCCTTCTCTCCACCAGCTCCTCCGACTCCACCAAAGTCATTATGACAGATAGGATGATCTCTTTACAAAGGAATTGCAAGCACTTTTTTTCTAATGTAGAAAAAGGGAAACTGATGTGAAGATGCAGTTTCACAGGAATACTGTGCTAAGTATTTGAAACACAGGTAACTAAAGATGCCCCTGAGGTCTCAAAACTTTATATTCTGTTTAAACTTTAAAAAAACAATCAGAAAAAATTCTAGGCCTAACAGGTGAGAAGTTATTTCCTATATAAACTGTGGATTTAATGTGCAAACAACTCAAATAGAGGTCTACCTAGAAGAGGAAGAGGAAAAAAAAGTGTCTTTGTCTTTAAGCCATTTATGACATAATCAGATGATTACAGTTTTATTTTGTAACATAGAAATTGCTTGCCTGAAGCTCTAAAGTATGTGGCAAAGGGGGTCTTTATACCTAAATTAAAAATTCAAAGAACTAAACATGAAAGTAACACCCTGATTTCACTTTCATTCGCAGTAAAAAATAGGTGATCTCATATGAATTATTACAGGTTAGGTTTGCCTTATTTTTTAAAATTTTTAATGTTTATTTATTTTTGAGAGACAGAGAGACCGAGCATGAATGGGGGATGGGCACAGAGAGAGAGAGAGAGAGAGAGAGAGACAGAATCCAAAGCAGGCTCCAGGCTCTGAGCTGTCAGCACAGAGCCCAACGAAAGGCTTGAACCCAGGAACTGTAAGATCATGACCTGAGGTGAAGTCGGACACTTAACTGACTGAGCCACCAGTCACCCCAAGTTTGCCTTATTTTAAAAAGTCATGCTGTTCGGAAGATGTCCCCCTCAGCTTTCTCTGACCTTTGACTTGGCCCTGATTACCAGGAGAAATAGAGAGGAGCTTAATCAGCAGAATAAATGGATAAGATTAGAGCCTTGCCTCAAGTTAAGAAAAGGGCTTCATACTATGAAAAAAGGTAACATAGTATGGGAAAATGATAGAGACCAGTTAGTACTAACTCATTATGTTGACAAGGTTGACAAATATAGGCTATACAGGTCTTTCATGTTATAACAAAATATTTGTTCTACAGGTTAAACCTGGCTTGATTTACTGGGTTTGATAAGCTAAAAGATTTCTGAGACATTAGGACAAGGGTCAAATGGCAACAGATCATGGCCAGTGACTTTCATGGTTTCTTCCTCCCTTTGGGAATTGGGAAAATGTATAGACTTCTTAGGAGAAAAAATGGCTAGGTATATTCAGAGAAATCTTACCAATAGTAACTCTCAAATGACAAGTAGAATTCATATTGGATAAAGATAAAGGAGACAAATATATCATGTATCTCACTGCCACAAAGTGTAGAACAGCGAAGCTCTCTAATTCCTCAAAAAAACCATGTTCTCCTTGTTGAGACTCAGTTTCTCCTCTTTTCCCCATCACCTGCTGAGGTAGCTGCTCTCCATAAATGGCTCCCCAAAGAGCCTTGCCTCCTTTTACTCATCATCTTATGTGCCTTTGCCCCTTGAATCTGGCTTTCCCTGTGACTCATTAGGAAGCAATATAAAGCTGAAGAAGTGATGCTAGAGAGTAGATGAACCTTGGTTAGGGAACACCTTACTGATTTCATCTTAGTCTCTCATGTCCTCTCTGTGAGCCTTGAGCCACTATGGAAAAAAAAAAAAAAGCAACTCCAGTTGGGACAGGGCTTGGAACATAACACACTGTATGAATATTACACAGAGCACAGGAATCTCCCTGTCCAGCCCTGCCCAAATTCCTTACCCATAAAATTGTAACATACAATATCATGGTTGCATAAAGCCTCTAAGCTTGGGGGTAGATGGTTTTGTAGTCAGAACACTTAGTTCCCTTCAGATCACTTTCCAGGACTCAACACAGATTTTGTACCTTTAGGGAAGCCTTTTCCAACCTCTTAGTCTAGGCTGGGCATCCCTTCTAGGTACTGCCTAATCCTAGTAGTTTACATATTGTATTATAATTGTCCACATACTCTTGTCTGAGATTAGGGAGAGCTAGGATCATGTCTTAACTGATTGTTATTGTACCCCCAGTACCAACAGTGCTTGGTATTATAGTAGCTATAAACAAAGATGCCCCATTGAATCAATGGATGCATTTCTTATGCAAATAAACGCTGATCTCTTACTCTGCTGGAAATAAGCCCCTTGCCTGTTATACTATTTGATAGTCAGCTTCCAGTAAAAGCAACCATGTAAAATATATCTCAGCAAACTGTAAGAGGAACATGCAGTGCACAAGCCACAAAGCCACTCGAATTATTAAAATACATGGAGGTTTAAGAAATAGATTTGGGCAGTCGACTTTCTTTTCTAAATATTCACTGAACTCCATTGTTCTTGATTTGACCAAAGTTTGTTTTATCTTGGATCAGTGCTATTCTCATAGCTTTTATGGGTAAGGAGAATTTTAAGACTGTGAAGGCTCATGATTCTCTGTATTCTAAATGAAGAAAAATATCTTCTTGTATCCTATAAATAAGACATCTGTGAATTGGCAAACGCTGGCGCAAACAAGTTCATTTTGTGACAGTAAAACTGTCACGGACATGTTTAAACTGAAAATATACAACTAGGAAAAGTTTACAAGATGCAGATGTCATGCAAGGCAGAGAATTGAGCCAAATGACCCAAAAGTTGTAATGGACAGGAGTTTTTACGAAATGAATAAGAAATCAGAGAAAGTGAAACACAGGTACACCATAGGATGACCCTCACTATTATGTCACTTGGTGGGTTCTCGGAGTCCTCTGTAAAGTGGATTATTTTTCCACGAGTATCTGACCTTGATTGAAGAATTACCAAGAAAAAGGCCAAAGGCATTACCACGCACCCATCTCAGTCATTAGCTTTGGTCAGTCTCAATTCCTGGTAGTTGTTTATAACTTCTTGTGAGACCTACCTCAGTGCTTTTGTATCGCTGTGAGTCTGAGAAGGTACTCTGGGATAAACGGTATTACAGCCTCTGCCACACACAGCAGCCCCCACACATAGCCTTCTCTGTGGAATTCTTTAGGAAATGAAATTCCAATGCACTGACATCTCAGTTAGAGCTGAATTTTTCCTACAGCATTCCTTACCAAGAATTTCCTATCAAATAAAAGTGCAACATGAGAACACCCGACCAATGTGACTTCATACATTTTTTTTCTGACCTACTGCAAAATGTAATCTTATTTTTTATATCCTAATTTAGTTTTTCACTTGCCTTTAAGGTCTTGGATTGTCAACTGCATTTTGTATTATTTAAACATTATCTGTATTATTTAAACATTACACACAGGAAGGGAACCCCCTCTGAAGTCAGTATTATTATCCTAGTTTCTCCCAAGGGGAAAAATTAAGATAGGATTGAGAGGTTACATGTCACAAATTAGAAAAGAATACAAGTACCACATAATAAATTGAACCTCTTTTTCTTCCATAACCCATCCATTTCCCTGTATTCAGAATTATATAAATTAGAAATCAGCATGACCTTAGACAGTGTAGTCAGAAGTTCTTATTTTAAAGTCAAGGCCTAGCATAGGAGCACATGTACCCCAGTGTTCATAGCAGCACTCTCAACAATAGCTAGAACATGGAAAGAGCCTAAGTGCCCATCAACGGACGAATGGATCAAGAAGATGTGGTTTATCTATACCATGGAATACTACATGGCAATGAGAAACAATGAAATCTGGCCATGTGTAGCAATAAACTATTTGTAAGAGAAAAATAAATAAAATGTTGACAAAAAAAATAAAAATAAAGTCAAGGCCTAGAAAGCTTAACTAAATTGCTCAGATTCACAGCTGGTGGCAAAGCAGGAATTATCTGCTAATGTTATTATGAGTTTGTTTGACATTAATTTATTTCTCTATGAGACCCAGATACTCAAACTTCTGAACCACGTAGAAAGTAAAATGTCCTTGAAGAGGAGGCAGAATGGTTTCTAAATCCTGCATTCCAAATAACTAAGTGCAATTCATGGGGATACACTACTTCCCCCAAAAGATTTGATTTGCCCTCTAAGTGACATGGGAAAAAATAAGAATTCCCAAATAACAGCAGCCATGAATAGTCAGATATTTTTCCAATATGTATCTCTCTTGATCAAGTACAATATTTTTACTTCCTGCAAGGGGAAAAAAGTGAGCCAGTAATAAAGTGGTTTAAGAAAGCTGATTTAAGAAGCAAGTACTCATTTTCTTCTTTAGTGAAGAAAATGGAAATACAGAAGTAGTCTTTTGGCTGGCAGGAGAAGTATGGAGGAAAAAGGCTGAAATGGGAAGAGACCAGGAATATAAAAGAAAAGTATCTCTTTAAGGGAATCAAATACATAATTATTTGAGCATAATAATACCAAAGAAAAGCTCTGGCACAATTTCACTTAGCATACCACCCTGCTTCTGACTTTGATCTACTGATCATGTTTTCCTATCCAGTAAATCCTTAGCCATTAGGAAATACTCTTACAATGACAACAGATTACTTGTATAAGGCATAAAATCAGTTTAAAAATAGAGTTTTAATTGGTTTCTCATACCAAAGATCAGTAGTAATCCTTTCCCAAGGTTGTGTTTTCTTTATGTCCTCGCTGTCTAACATTTCTATTGACTTCCTGAACTCAAATATCAAACAAACAAAATGGCAGCCAGCAGGCCCTACAACAGAGGAGAGTAAGGATAAATCCATGGACAAGCCAGATATCTCACATGCTTAGGACCTCACTGGTTTCCATCACACCTCATTATCAAGCCACCCAATGTAGGTGTTCTTATTGGGGTCAAAGAAGTTGATCAAAGAACACATATTTAGGGAAAAAAGGATGATCACATGAAGCTTGAGGTTTCTTTCTTAGAAGTAAAGTAAGAAAAGAGGGAAAGATTTATATATTTCCAAAATTGAACACTGTGTTGGGCTAGGGCTCTTAATGAAACACAGCTGCTAAAATTTGCTCCAGAGTTTAAAACAATAAACCTCTGATATTCCATAGAAATGATAACTCTGTTGAAGTGCTCTTCCCAGGGCCAAATCCAGAGCATGGGATTGAAAATACCAGGGCTCAGAGAATGCTGAAAGATGAAAACTATTTCCATATAGAGCACACATCTCACAAATCAAGGATTAATTCATTTAGGCTGGGAAGGAAGGTTAAACATCCAAATTACTTCACTTATGCTTTGCTGACATCAGCATATTACTGTAGGTACTCATTAGGATGTTAACATAATGTTTACATTTTCTTTCTGTGGTTCTTTTAACCAAATTAATCAGAAACTTTCCAAATTAATCAGAAACATCACAAAATCTTAGATGGTCATGCTGTCACTTGTCTTTCATACTTAGGAAATCCAGCAGATGATCTTTGGGAGAGCATCTTTATGCAGAACTCAGGATAGCTTTATCCATGTGGAGATCATCATGAAGAAATTATTGCAAACATATATTCATAAGTTATGTACTGTAAATAATTGTATAAATGACTTCTTTAGAATTTGAACAAGATTCACTGATTTTTCAAAAGAAGGAGAAAAAAAAAACATAAACAAAGCCCAGACTGTCTTCTTACTAAAGACTATTTTTGTTTGGTTCATTGGTGGGTAGGTGGGTGAGGTAGACTTTTTTCCCCCTTAGAAGAAGAGTAACACTGCCCCAGGTCTGGTCCCCGAGATAGTTTTGGGGTTTCCCTGGATGACAGTAAGTAAAACTGGTCTGGGAGACAATATATTTTGAAGACATCCTTCTCCATGTGAAGACACTGCAGGAACTATACTTTGTGCTTCATGCTCTTTAATTTTATTTAGTTTTCACAGCATCCCCATGACATATGTATTTTATGATTCTCAGTTTATAGTAAGAAATTTGAGGTTCATAAAACTGGAGACTTGAATAGGGTTTTTTAGAGTTTTGGAAAGAAACATTTTCTTACACAATTTACCCCCAGCAGAATTTTCTAGTGAATCACTTACAAATCTGTTCATAAAATTTTCTCTCCCCTGTGAAACAACTATACTATTTCTTATTTTATTGATGTATTCAGTAAATCTTTATGAATTACCCGCTATGTGCCAAGTACTATTCAAAGCACTGAGGATGCAGGAGTGAAGTAAGCATGGAGCATAATTCTAATAAAGGCAGACAATGCAAAGAAACAAATAAGTGAAATGTATAGTTGTGTCAGGTGGTTTTAAATTCTATGTAGTAAAAAGACAAAAGGAGGGAATGTAGAATTCCAGGATGCAAGAAGAGTACAATAGATTAGTAATGGAAGGTCTTATTGAAAAAGTGAATTTAAGAAAAGATAACCTTAGAGAAGTCACCAGCATTGCTGGTATCTGGGGCAAGAGAATTCCGATTAGAGAGAACAGCTGGAATAAAGGCCTTAAAGCCACATGTGTTTGAGGAACAGCAAGCATATCAATGTCACTAGAATAGTAAGAAAACTTAAGAGAGATTCTTAGGGTTATGTCACAGAGAACCTTATAAGCTCTGGTAAGGCTTTGGCTTTGGATTTGAGTGAGATGAGAAGTCACAATTGGTTTCGAATGGGATTGTCATTATCTGATTTACGTTTTCAAAGAATCCCTCTGGACGCTATATTGAGATTAGCTTATGGAGGAACATAGGTGGAAGTTGTGTAAAAGACTAAAGGATCATTCTACTTGCTGGGATAAGATTCACTAATGGGGAGCCATGTTGGAAATAGTCAGTGTGGCTTGTTTATGTGATTCCCCATGCATCTCTGCCTTCCCAGTTCTTAAGACTTAGTCTCAAATGGTGTCCATGGAAACTCACCTTGAAGTCCATACAGCTCATTCCCATAGTAATAGAGTAGGAGGTTTTTATTTGTAAGCCATTTTAGTGGTGCTACTTGTTATGGGAAAGTTGCTCCATCAGCATTGATTTTCTGCGTCATTCCTTCCCTCCATCTTCACATACCCCTATTTGACCTTCTCTGTTTTGGTTGCTCTTGTTTTTTGTTTGTTGTTTGGTTGGTTGGTTGGTTGGTTTTGGTATGTGTGTGTATATGTCTCAAAGCTACATTGAGGATAGAGATTGTCTTCTGTTTATCATTGTTCGTATGACTTCTGGATGATTTTCTTTCTGATGGTCCTTATTTACTCCTGCCAATCACAGTTTTCACAAATATCTCCTTCCCTTCTACTGAAGAACTCATAATGTTTCTTAAAGTTCGTATTTGCTGAAAACGAATTTTCTCAGCATGGATTTTTTTTTGTTCATTTTAATATGATATTGTCTTTTTTTTCCCTTCAGTCCTTTGAAGTTGTCTTTCTGTATTCTGGCCTCTGTTGTTTCCAATAAGAACTTACCCTCCAGTCTTATTGGTATTTCCTGGAGTATAATATTTCAAGATTACTTCATCCTTAGCATTTAGCAGATTGACTATGATGTACTTAGTTTTGGTTTCCTTTATATTTATCTTGCTTGAGGTTCACTAAACTTGAATCTGTTAAGTACCACAGATATCAGACACTGATCAGTTTGTGGATTTTTCTCTTTCCTTTTGGCATTATTTTTTCCTTTGTGCTTCAGTGTACATAAATATTATTGGTCTATCTTTAAATTAAAATTCACTGATCCTTTTTCAGCAGTGTCCTGTCTACTGTTAAGCCCATTATATGAATTCATTTCTGTTACTGAATTTTCCATTCTATAATTCCATTTAGTTCCTTCTTGTAGTTCCCATTTTTCTGATAAAATGTCTCACCTTGACATATGTGAGTCTTCTTGTATTGACTGATTCTTCTTTTGATTTTGGATTACATCTTCCAGTTTCTTTGCATGTCTTATAATTTTTCTTTGCTGGACATGCTGTGTCACTGTCTCTTTTCAGCTACATTTTCACTTGATCCATAGGTTTAGTTTATTTATTCACTGCCAGCACCTTTCTTCCCTTTGTCTTTCCTTTGTTATTATGTCTCCCCTTGCTTTTTATCACATTTGTGTTTTTTGAATGCCTCTGGGGAGTAATGAGCTAATTTATTGTGAGATAACCAAGTCCTTGATTCACTAAACACTAGCAATTTTTTAAAGTTGTAGAAAAACAAATGCTTCAATTCTTCTATTTTGGAGAATTCTGGTTCATACCAGTAAATATTGAGATCAGGGTGGATAAGAGTGGTCAGGGGAGGTATTATGAAGGACAAGGACTTGAAGAGTAGGTTATTGATGAACAGAGAGGGAGGAGGAAAGAGCATTTTTGTCAGAGAAAACAAAGAGCTAAGAGATAAAGAAAAATAAATAGGACATTTGCAAATCTCTGAAGAGATGAATATGAGAACTAAGGTTATGTGAGATCAGAAAAAAATCATCATGAAAGAAAATTTTTAAATTTATCTTTCCTCCTTGTTATTTATTCTTTTATGATTAAATTATATGAGTAGTATAATATCTTCTATAGTATTCCATTACTTCTCTACAAAGAGCTATCAATGCTTTTTCCTGCCTTATATCTTTATGCTCTACCCTCTATGTTCGATAACTTTATCAAAATACAACTAGGATGTTTTCTATTTAGATTTGACCTTTCCTCACCATCATAGATTAATTCTTATCTCCAAAGTCAAATAATAGAAAAGTGAAAAGTGAATTGTTAAACAAATGAACATTTCATCTGTGAGGGATGAAACCACCAGTATGAATAATTATTTTGGTGAATTTATTGATTTTTACAAAACTTTCCAATAAATATAGTTAAAATAATTGAAGTATCTATATTAACAACAATGAATCATGAGACCCAAACTCCTAATTATCATTTTTCATTTTGTCAATTGCCAAACTAGAAACTATTCTCTCCCCTATAAACCTTTAAATTCTCTTCAAATTCTCTTTTATGACCTTTAAATTCTCAACTCTGTTGGACTTCTAACACATCAAAAACTTCATCAGTATTCTACAAAGAACAAATAATCACAAAAAGTGTCTGCTCTGTGGTAAAAGAAATTCCTGACAGGTTCCTCCCTAAATAAAAATAAATGGAATGACTCCCATAAAATTCATGTGGTCTACACAAAAATAGTTGGACTTCATCAAGACCTCAAAAATGTCTGGTTAAAAACACAAGAACCACATTAGGATAAACTTCCTATTGATGAGATCTCTCAAATCATGGAATCCCCATTAAGACAGGCTTATCACTGGAAACCCTGAAAAACACACTGAACAAAATACTAAGCGGTGAAAGTAGCAATCACATATTATGTGAAGGCAGACCAATAATCCGTCTTACCCTCAAATACTAAGATCCTCAGAGATTCATGTAATGTTTGCATTTTTTCCCTGCTATCTAAAGTTGCTTCTTCAGTTAGAAATTATATAGGCATATCTTGCCTCTGTGGTTTGGTTCAACATTTTTGACTTGTTAGATTGTTGATAATCAATGAAATAAAATGAAAATGTTCTTCAGAAACCACTGTCTCTAAGTCATAGGGTTTCTGCAATGTGCTCAGTGTTGGTGGTAGAACTCTATTTTGACTCTCTATCCAACCTACTGTGAGGCAAAAGACTTACATTTATGAGAGGGCTGGCCAGGTCAGAGCTGCTTTCCCTGGCCTTGGTGGGGAGAAGAAAGTTACTTAGGTTGCCAGAGATTGAACTCATAACCTATTCTTCATTAATTTTATTCTATTCCTAACATGAAATGTAGAACTAAATTGCCATGTAATAAACTAGTGTAAGCATAAGTAGTATTTAAGATATCTATGTAGTATGTAAATTTAAACAACTGATATGACAAAGTTTGATGATAAAATGATTAAAATCATGATATTGTAGGGAAAAATATGACTGTGAAGATGCAGATAATAGTGATAATCTCCAATAAAGATGCTTTATTTGAATAGTGACCCCACACTAAAAGAGCAAGTAATGTTTTACACTCTTGGAATTTTTTAACCCAGAAACTCTACTCTGGTTGCATGCTTCTTTTAACTAGGCTACATAAGCATCCATAAGAAATATGAGTTAAGTATACCCCTTATATAAGTACCTGAAAATGATGTTGTGTCACCTTTCAATCTATCTCCCCTCTTAGATTTGGGAGAGGGATTATTTCTTTGCATAGTTGCATCTCAAATCCTACTCCATTCCATTGTGTCCTTGAATGAGCACTTTGAGTGCAATGCCTAAGAAACTGAAAATTCAGTACCTGGCTTATTTGCTTCTGTTTGCCATATATAAAAATAATGCAGGGAAATAGAGCTGAAGTAAACAAGATGAAGGAAACATATTATAAAATATGCTAATCAATTGATGATCCCACGTGGAACTGGTTAAGGCTTCTAAATACCTTCACTGAGCCACTAACCGTTAATAAGCCATAATTTATATAATCCGAGATCTCTAAATATATAAATCATATAAAAGATTTCTAAAAGAGAGAATGATGTATCTGACTTAATTGATCTCTAAATTGTCTTGGCTTTATTCCTATGAGTGGAATGATTGGTAGAATTTTATTCCTTATTGGTTGCATAATACAACCTAGCTTGTGTGGTTCTAGTGTTTTATAATATATTTTATGTGGTTGGCATGTGATTCTCTTAACAGCCTGTACACCAGTTATGGATCATTAGTGTGGTTCTTGTGTTGTTCACACAATGTTTCTGAAGCTCAGATACAATTCATGTTTTATTGATGTGATCTGTCCATGTCTTAAAGAATCTTTTTCATTTGTTGTTGTTGTTATTGTATTTTGTTTTGTTTGTTCTTTTTTCAAGGAGGGACTCATTCGGAATTCTTTACTCTGCAGGGTTTGGGGTTTTCTGATGGTTTCCAGCATTGAAGAGAACAACTTTGTCATATTAGGAGAGGAGGAACCGCTGTCTTTGATGGCAGGTTGACAAAGGCACTTTGTCCCTGGAGTCATTTTATTATATGACTACTGTGTTCTGCCAAGAAGGCTGAGACCACCTACCTGCACATTGAAAAACACAGCTGAGATCTGTCTTTGTGACCCAGACACATGGCCTCTCAACTTCTCTCTGTACTGAAGGAAAACATCATAGCTCCAGCCAGATGAAAACAAGCACTCCCCCCCGCCCCCACTTTTTCTGTGGGAAAGATGAGCTGAAACCAAAGGTAATATATTTGAAAAATCTAGGAAAAAAACAGAACAGATTTTTTAGAAGTCATTCCTTTAGCCCCATCGGTATGCTACTTGAAGGAGTCTTACAAAGAAAACGTCTGTTGGAGTGAAAAACACTGAACGAAACCCATGTTATGTGAGAGTTTAATTCCCTGGAGCTGAGAAAGGTGAAAGAATCAGGTCCCTATACTCTTGGACTGTTTTCATTAGTTACCAACAATGTTTATGCAATCAGTTTTAGCTACTTCATTAGGAATCCCCTTCATCTGTTTGATAGAGTTAACACAAATCATTTGAGGCTAATTTTAAAAGAACTACTATTGTAGTATATACAGCACATTTGTGAGGACAAAGATGTAGAAGAGGAAGAATTTGCTTGTTCTGTTTATTTTTTTAAATGTTTTTTATTCACCAACTGTATATCTGAGCACGTGTCAACAATGCAGCCTGGCACGTGTGCACTGAATCAACTAGATAATGAAATTTAGGTCTTAATGCTTTCATCTTGGAAGGGGTATGCTTGCCACAAAATACCTGATTTTACACAATGAACTCATAGAAACTGAGCCAATCTTGTGAAGCCATCGGCTCATGTAAAGCTAAATCACTTAACATAATTCCTGCATACAGCCTCTTCCATATTTTTAACCACCACATTACTGGCAAATTTAATGCAACAATACCAAAATGAAAACTGCTGGGCCATTAGGTATTTTACATAATGAACCTTCCCCTTTCTACCAAGAGCAGAGTTTCATTTCTATCAGACTAAACAAATTAACAGAGTGGACTTTAGCTCAGTGCTTCTTTAGCTTTTTGGAGTGCGATTCACATTAAGAAATACAGCTTACACCAGGATATAAATATAAAAAAGTAAATATGTAAAATATATATATTCCATCCAAATATACAAATATATAATCTGAAACAAATTTTCATGAAATACTCATGCTTATTTTTTCCCCAAGAACTGAATTTATTATTTTTAAATCTTATTTATTGTTATTAGTGTTTTTTTCTTTTTGTTGTGGTTTGAACACTTAATATAGATTTACCCTTTGAACCCATTTTTAAGTATACAGTACAATATTGTTAACTATAGGCACCATGCTGTGTGCTATACTCATGCTTATTTTATATGGTGGTCTTCGATATTTTCTGTTCTATTCTGTTTCATTAATGTGAATTTTATTTTCACTACCCAGTTTTCTGTCATGAATATTAATTTGAAACACATGGCTTTTGATGATATTCACTCTGGAGTTGAAAGCCAGGCACAGAATAAAATTGCATCTAAAACAATAAATAATAGCAAACTCTTACTGAATACTAAGCTAAGTACTTGCTTTCATTTATTCGCTAGCCTGTAAATCTCCATGATAACCATATAACCATTTTATAGCATAAAGGCATAGATGGGCAGGTATCTTGCCAAGGGTTACATAGCTAGTTACTGGCTGTTGATATGAACCCAGGACTACGTATGCTCTTAGCCACTACATTAACACCTAGACAGACGGCTGAGTTTTGGGTCATATCCTTGACTTCGGAATATTTGGTTGACCCCAAACTCTTCAAATCACAGAAGATATTTGGAACACTTTATATGGTTCTCATCGCTTCTTGGACTTTTGGCTAAGATCAAGTGTAGTATCTGTTCGTATCAGGAACACTTTATATGGTTCTCAGAGGATCTCCATAGTTCTAGAATATTTATGGTCTCTTCAGCACTCTTTTAAATTGCATATGAACTTTAGTGGGAAGGCAGTGAGAGCTCTTTGCCTGGGATTGACCTTTGCATAAGTCAATTTATTCTAAGGCCTCGGGGAATAAATGTACTGGATGACTTGTTCTAGAACTAACAAAAGGGAACAGTAGCCTGTAGTACAGGCCTACAATCAACCTTGGGGATAAGGAGGTAGGTAGGATCATAGCTTGGAGCCTTTTCTTTTCAGCAACTGGAGTGATCAAAACACTAAAGTCACTTCAGATATAGAAGAGAGATTCATAGATGCTGTTCCCCTATATTGACAAGGTCAATTTTGTTTGACCCCTGACCTCTATAACAGGCTTTGGGACTGTTACTAGCTGACTCATCAACCATAGTCTTTCACTACTGTTAATAGATGGGACAGCAATGAACAACTCAAATTTGTTGAAGAACAACCTTATCATGATGTCCAGAGTTCAGTTAAACAAGGGTCTACCCTCATAGACTACTAGATTATTGTATTCTGATCAAGTCAGACTAATATATGACCAAGTAGTTAATGGGTTCACAGAGTGGTCAAAATGAATAGGTAACTTGACAGAAATAACTAAAACAGTGCCTAAAGTTTTAACATAATCCTGTGTTTAATTCAATCAAAAAATGACTATAGATATTGGTAAAGGAGCAAATAAGGGCATAGAGCAGGCCTAGCTGTGAGGCTACAGGATGAGGAATAGATCTGTTATAGGCAGGCACTTATTACAATTTTTCATTCATTTGTTATTTTTTGACGGGGGGGCAGGGGGCAAAATCCTTCTTACCTTAAGGTTTTTTGGTTTTTCTTTACTGACTTCTCTGGAATGTCTACAAAGAATTAAAAATAATTTTAAATTATGCCTGCTATGTGCTTTTTTATCCTTGGAAAAAAATAAATATAGTCACAGCTAAATTTCAGGACCACAGTCTTCATAGCATAAATATGCTCTTACATGATATGTGCTCTTGCCTTCCATTCCCAGAATGGAAACTCCATGGATGCTAGACTTTGGTCTGTCTTTTCTCATTGCTATATTCCAGCACTCAATTTCCTAGAATTTTTCAGCTACTTATTTTCTAAATGGTTACTTTTTTTAAGTAAAAAAAAAATATTTTTTAAGGTTTATTTATTTTAGAAAGAGAGAGAGCAGGGGAGGGGCATAGAGAGGGAGGGAGAAAGAGAGAATCCCAAACAGGCTCCACAGTACAGATCCCGATGTGGGGCTTGAACTCACACAAAGTTAGTATCTACAATATAAGCTGAATACAGAGTCTGCATACAGTTAAAGAAGTTCAGATCATCAAAACGTCAGTGAAAGATGCTACAGTGTTCTTTTCAACTTTAGAACCCAGGGGTCTGTTTTTTGAGGAAGCATCTTGTGATACATTTGTTTTTGTCAATGGTGAGCAAAAATTATTATTGAACAACAGTTCTTACAGTAATTGTAAATCATTTTTAAAACAGTTAGTGATGAATTAATAATGAAGTACAAGAGCCAGGTGACTAAACTTTTCCCTAAGGGGAAAATGCTCCTCTATGAGAGAAATTTTTCCTAAACTAGATGTTGGTAACAATGCCAGTCTCATACACAGGGTTTCTAATTACTCAAGTCACCGATCAAGTAGAAACAAGTCTATGAACTCCTTGTGGAGATGGAGTATTCTGGAATATTCTGACCCAGGAATACCCAGGAAAACAACATCCTACACCAAAAGTCTTTTCAGAGATGCAAAACGTGCATGGCATTTGTTTGTGCATGAAGTTGTAAACCAGACCTCTAGAAAAATCAGAACTCTCCTTACACTAACCACAGGGATAATTACATTGAAAGGTAATTATTATCTAGGCCTAGAAAACAGTTTCTTATGTTTCTCCCAGTTCATGTACATCTGTATATCTTTCATAGACCTCATGGTCTGTAGGTCATAACGATATTCAGTTTGCACACAGACATTTAGATCCTATTCAGCTCATTGGCAAGACAAATTAGGGCTCTCTTCTGAACCCTGAAACCATCATTCACTTATGAAAACATTTTTGCTTTAATGGTTAATTCTATAACAAAAACGTCTTTCATGTGTTCAAGTCAATAGTTACATTTCAGGATAAAGTATGTGTGCATGTGTGTATATATACTATAAATAAATTTATATCCTAGTATATATAGGTATATATGTGTTTATACTATAAATGGGGATAAATTTACATCATATGTGTATGTGTGTGTGTATTCAGTAAATTATATATCTTTACATCTCATAAGCTCAAACCCACCAGATTTTACTGACCACGCTTAGGATGAAAGCAAAATTTAGGACACCCTTCTGGGTTTTTATTTCACTTAGTATTTGCCTTCTAATTATCCTTTCTTTTATTGCCAGGTTATTGATGTATTTGTCTTACTCAGCTTTTTAGTTGTTTTCAGCAGAAAGTTGGTCAGAAAACCTTGTCTATCATACTGCCATGATCATTAGCTGTGTTTCATGGTTTCTTTTTTTTTTTAAGTTAAACCATTAAATGTCACATCCAAAGTTGTATAATTAGTTCACTATTCTATCTCCACTTATATGTAAATATATCTCACCTCCATTATGCATTCCCTTTGTGACAGGGCAAGTTATTTAACCTTTATGTCTCACTTAGAAATGAGGATAACTATAGATCCTCTTCCATAGGTTTGCAGTACACTTTAAATAAACTAATGCACATGAAGTAGTATAAGTGCTTGACACCGTGTGAAAAGTTGATAAGCGGTGCCTGGGTGGCTCAGTCAGTTAAGTGCCTGACTTCAGCTCAGGTCATGATTTCAAGGTTCATGAGTTCAAGAACCCAAATCAGACTCTATGCCTGGAGCCTGCTTCAGATTGTTTCCTTATCTCTCTGTCCCTCCCCTGCTTACACACACACACACACACTCTTTCTCTCTCTCTCTCTCTCTCTCAAAAAAAATGAATAAACATTAAAAGGACTGGTAAATTTTTTTATGCCTATACCTATTCAGGTATTATTTTTATGTCTATACCTATTCAGAAAAACAAGCTTTTATGTGACTAGTATAGCTGGGTGTGAATGGCTAGAAAAGCCCTGCTCAAAGACACATGGCCACTTACAAATTTGAGACAAACAGAAGTCTTGACAAAGTTTGAGAGTGTTTTGTTGACAGAATGCCAGAAATTTTAATTAGTGGTAAAAACAGTGAATATATATGTAATGTGCACTCAAAATCAAGTAGTAATAGTATTATAAAGGAAAAATCATAGTATGCCATAACAAACAAGTGGAAGAAGTTAATAAAGATTAACACATTATTCCAGAATAGTTGTTACATGAGCTGTGTAGGCCTGGTGTGAAGGCAGCTAGACTTTCTACATAAGACTTTTAACTACTTTAATATGGTGGTGCTTGCCTCTGCCTCACCGCCCTTAAAAAGTCAAATGCTCTGCCACTGAGCTATACCCCCAATTCATATCCCTTCTGGATTCAAACTATCGTGATACCTTATATTTGGTGAACCTGGGGATTTGAACAGGTGATTTGTGAATAATTCTAAGCTGTGAGATTTATGTCAACAAAGTATAACTATACTCAGTAATGGGTAGAGAATTAATTTTGAGAACCATTTGAATCTAGACTCCTGACTAATACATTTATAACAACAAGGATAGCAATAAATCGATATTCTGAGAATTGCAAAAAATCAATAAAGACTTAAATTCTCTGGATGCTCCGTTGTCATTTGCTGCCTCTGCCATTGTGGTTGTTGATGATACCAATGACAAGGAAAGTCTTATTCTCCTTGGGTAACCTTGATCATTAATATATAAAATACACCTCTTCAGCATTTTTTTTTCTTAATTTTTAAAATGAGTCTTCAATGGGTGAAAGGTGATTTAGGGACGGTATCTCTGGAGGCAGAGGGCTGTTTGTTCTCAGGTTGGGGACAAGCCTGTGTGGCTTGCATTTGCAGCTTCCCACAATGTTATGGAAACACAAGTTAGCCTTGGCCTGGAAAAATGGCTCTCTGTCATTCTCTGGATGTGTGCATCTTCAGGATACAGGCTGCCAAAACAAACAGGCACCATCAGATTCCTTTCCACCTCCCACATAAGAGTGGCCTTATTGAGGGTGACCTCTAGAATGATGAGAAAGGATTCATTCACCCTTCACTGCCTTTGCCCTCTCCAAATTCTTAGACCCCTCACTTGAACCCTGTGGGGGGTGCAGACAATCAGCAAAGGAATGTTTTTATAAACACCATTTTTCAGACAGTTTTTCATCAGTGAAATATGAAGACACACTGGAGCCTTCCTCATCCTGTACTGCTATGGACTGGTTCAGTAAAATGCCACCTTGCTGTTGATCATGGGTTTTAGAGACCTACATATACATGCAAATGTACTTAATCTGAAGGTACTCATTAGCATAATCTGAGATTTGCTCTTGCTGTTCACTGAAAGGTGCAGAAGGTTAAAAAGCTAGAAAATATCTTAGAGATTAATTAATCCAACCCCTCTTTCCATATAAAACCTGCCTTGCTTGTGACTCAAGGATTCATAGCCACTCAACAAATACTTCCTATGGGAAATATCTTGGATAATTTTACAAATTTGCCTATCATTCCCTTTGAAAACATTTATTTTAAAGGACAATGAGTCCAAGTAACCTATTAATAATTACACTGAGAAATTCATTCTGATATTTACACATTGTAAGATCAATGAGAAAATACTTTAAATTGCAGGGAAGAAAAATATGTTATGAAGTATCGGCAATGTAAGTATCCTTATTATAATCATCTGATTCTAAGAATATTTTTTTCTGGTGGTGTTTTCAAGTGAATAAGCCAAAAGCAAGTATGTGTCTCATGGCCTGATATGTTTCTAAGCTCTAAACTTGGTGTCTTAAAGCACATGAACACACTACCCAACAGCAGGGAATTGGGGTGAAAGGGAGATCAAGGGTAGTTGGGGAAAACTTTACAGAAGAGATGGGATTTGAGTTTGGGTATGGTTACAAGGGGAAGTCTTTTGTTTTTACTTCATTTAGCGTGGAACTTCCTAAGCATGAATTGGCATTAAAGAGCTATTTGTGACCGCTCCACTGAATGAAATGGCCAGCAAGGGAATAATGTGGCTTTTACAGACCACACATCCACTAGTCATTAATGGGATCTTCTGGTCCCTAAATGGAAGGGTTTCACTTACCAGGTCTGTTTTATAAGTTTAAATACAGTATCTGGTGGAAAGAAATGTAGGGTCTAGAAACACTGGTAACACAGTGAAGTGAAAATCATGACTTCTTCAATCATGCTATTTCATAGTGACTTAGTCCCTATATCCTCAGTAGACTTTTCACATTTTCCCATATTAATTCTTTCATCAGTAGTTGGTATATAAAAAAAAATAAATGTCTGCAATTTATTGATGATGTGACAACAGGAACAGTAAAATCAAACTCATAGAACAGACGGCCTTGACTAAAGTTTGTTCAGCAGAAAAGCACAGTGTATAAAGGAAAGCATTGGTGGGGTGCCTAGGTAGCTCAATTGGTTAAGCATCTGACTCCAGCACAGGCCATGATCTCATGGTTCATGAGTTCGAGCCCCATGTCAGGCTCTGTGCTGATGACTCAGAGCCTGGAACCTGCTTCATATTCTGTCTCCCTCTCTCTCTGCCTCTCCCCTGCTCACACTCTGTCTTTTTCTCAAAAATAAATAAACATAAAAATTTTAAAAACGCTTTAAAGGAAAGCATTGGCTGCTCTACCATATTAAAATACTTATAAAGTTATACCATTCACGTGTAGACACAAGTTAGCATACTCGTCACTCGACCAAAAAAATTTTCAAAATTTTTTCAGATGTAGCCTTTTAATAATTCACCCAAAGGCAGATTGCATTCATCACTTTTTATGAAACAAAAAGATATGTAATTAGCTGAAACCAAGGCTAATTATAATATATATTATAATATAATATATATAATAGCATATAAATCTTTTTATAGTACATACCCACATGCCTGCACACACACTTTTTCCTGAACTGTAAGGATTGACTTGAATACATGAAAAACCTTTTTGTTATACAATTCACCATTAAAGCAAATATGTTGCTTACAAGTAAATGATGGTTTCAGAAAGCTTCAGAAGAAATCTCTAATTTATCTTGCAAATGAGTTAGGACTTAAAAGTCTGTGTGTATCTACGAGCATCTATATGACCTATAGACCAAGTCTATGACATATGGTAAACTATAGCATTAGTGATCTATTAGTGATCTACTCCAAAACACATACTTAAACCAACAATAATTATTTATTATCTCTCAGTTTCTATAGGTTGTGAGGTTGCACAAAGAAAGGAGATACAGCTTGTCTCTATTCTACAATGTTGGGGCTTCAACTGGAAGATTGAAAGCTAGCAATGGAATTATCTGGGAGTCTCCTTCACACATGTGTCTGAGGTTTCCCTGCTGGTATTGGCCATTAGCTCAGCTAAAGCTGTCAACGAGAACATCAAACATCTGCACGTGGCCTGGCTTTTTCCTGGGGACTGGTCTCTCAGGGAGAGTGTCCTGAAAGAGAATCCAGACAGAAGTCACAGCTCTTTTATGAGCTAGCTTCAAGCAGTTACACAGCATCATTTCCACAAACTACATCGATTGGGACCTTTACGAGCCTCTGCCTGGGTTCGAGTAACAACAGTCATAAATACAGATTGGTGTTCTTCTGGTTGAGAAGGAAAGAGAAGCTCATTCTCTGGAAGGGCTTTCAGGGTTCTTCTGAAGCAATGAGTAATGTTCTAGGTTTGAACTGGGACAAAGGGATCATGTGCGTGTTCTCCGTGTGACTCTTCTCAAACCTCTCAAAATATAGCTCATCAGATCCATGCAAGGAATCACTATTGTTCTAAAATTGAGGTTTAACATTCTCCATATGTCCTAGCAGACGGTGTACCCTCCAGACCCTGCCTATATCATCAGTTTTATCTTTCACTTTCTTACACCTGATTTTTATTACATGGCAAAGTTTTAATTGTTTAAAAAAAACCAAGTAGGCCCACACCAGTTATGATTAGAAGTCAGGGACCCCAAAACCGTTCCATTTTGGACTGGTCTATATAAAGCCTTGGCCTTTTGTATCAGAACTGTCCATTTGTGTACTTGGCTTGTGTTGTTGTTCTTCTTCTTGACTTTCCTTTGTCTATTCCTTGAGAGTAAGGCCACAAAAACAATTCCTGAAATGATGCTGATTCTTCAAGTCTCTCCTGGAAACTAAAGAGGAAAAATGTGTTTTGCACATTTGAAAAGCTGGAAATAGCTATTCAGGATCTGGGTTTATTCAAACCACTGATTTCTAATTTGTAAAATTCTTCAGATGGTGTTGGACATAGAAAGCTCTACTAAAATTGTTGAAGATGTTTACTCCTCTGAATTACGTATGTGTTTTTGGCCATTTCCTTGAAGGACATGGTGAGTTAGCATGGCTTGTGCTTGACATTCCCCTTAGCTAAAGATGCATCCCTGACCTGACTTTTCTGTCACATCATATTCCTCATGTGCCAGACTGTCAACAAGAATTTGTTGTGTGATTCTCACATGCCAGGCACCATGCTAGATCCCTCCTACACCATGGTAAACAAGCTTCCCATTGTTCCGGCCACTGTAAATTTATAATCTGGTGATTATGCAGCTTCCTTTATTTTTGAGAAAATGTTATTTTTTACCTACATAGAGTAAACATAACATTTAATAAGAATCTGTCACAGTTGATAGAGTATCAATGTCTTTTGATGCCAAAAGGGACCAGTGAGTTGGTTATAAAATAACTATAGATATTTATAGTTGCAAAGATGAAGAAATCTATACTGCAGGATTTTTATATTTATATGTTCGAGAGACACGTGATATCTGTGTCGGTTGTATAAGCAAATAAAATAGCTTAAATATTATTTATTTACTTATGTATTTATTTTATTTTTTAGAGAGAGAGTGTGGCAGCAGGAGAGAGGGACAGAGGAAGAGAGAGAGAGTAGGGAGGGGACAGAGGGGAAGAGGGAGAGAAAGAGAGAGAAAGAATCTTAAGTAGGCTCCATGCTCAACGCGGAGCCTGATGCAGGGCTCAATCCCACAACCCTGGAACGGTGACCTGAGCCAGAATCAAAAGTAAGGTGCTCAACTGACTGAGCGACACAGGTGCCCCACCAATACAAGCTTAAATGATTCTCACTTATGACTCTTCTTTTCCCAGCTACAAGCAATACTGCTTCTAAATGCTCTTCCAAGCAGTGGAAGGAAACAATGGTGCCCCATAAGTCTGATTGCTTGTAGCAATCCTAAATGTATCCACTCATTATTTCTTTTCCAAGATTATTGTAAAATAAACAACATCTACTAAGTTTTGGAAATATAAGTGGTTCTCAAGAAATGTTCCCTAAGGTAAAAACAACATAAAACAGAACGAAAGTCTTCTTACAAATCACTATTTGACTGGTTTTACTCTCCTATAAAAACAGAACTTGTAGAAAATTGACCTGAATTCAATATTTAAACCATTTTTCATATAGAGATAACTTTCCAAGTAACCTTGAAGTAATTTGGAACATATTTCTCCTGCAATTAATTTTCCTAAGAATGTTGTGGAAATGTTAACCTTCTTAAAGTGAGATATATACCACAGTTTTTTTCTAATTACCTATTTATACACACTGTATGTGTATGTGAGTGTATATATATGTGTCTGTGTATGTAGATACAATAATTATTTATGAAAGAACAAGGCAGATCTGGGACAGGAAAATGGACTGTTTATTTTGCAGTCTCTACTTCTGAACACTATGAAAACATCCTCCTTTGCTGCCTATTCAAACATTGGCAAATTACTTAGCAACAAGAGCATATATTTGGGGTATATTTTTTAGTCACCACATCAGTGTCAAGGATAAGAAATATTATCAGGCATGTACCTTCCAAAAATACCACATTATCAAAAAAAATAAAATCGCACCAAGTAGGTCAACCATTCATTAAAGTCTAGGGTAACGGCAGTCAAAAAAAAGTAGGTCTGGCACAGCATAGAGAAAAGCACTTTGTCTGCAGAAGAATAAATACTAAAATTTGGGTATGGAAGAGGAAATCGCTTCCTCTTCAGGTTTTTTTTAAATCTTTAAGTATTCATTTGTTCAATAAATATTTATTAAGTGTCTACATTAAAGACTTCAAGGCCTGGGGGGTGGGAGAAATGGAGAGGTGTTCAGTGGGTATAAAATTTCAGTTATGTGAGATGAATATGTTGTAGAGATCTCCTGTACAGCATGGTGCTTATATAGTTAATAATAAGGTATTGTGTACTGCCAAATTTGCTTAGAGAGTAGATCTCATGTTAAGTGTTCTCACCATAAAAACAAAACAACACAAAAAATATAAAAATAAATGAGCACAAGGAAACTTTGGAAGGTGTTGGCTTATGTCTGTTGTAATTGTGGTGATGGCATCATGGTGTTTGCACATGTTCAAACTCATCAAATTGTCCACGTTAAATATAGTTCTTTGTATATTGATTATACCTCAATAAAGCAGGTAAAAAAATTTTTTTAAAGAAAAAAGGCATTGTTCTAGGCATTCAGGATGTAGCAGTAACAAACAAGTATCTGCACGGATCTTAGTTCTAGAAGAGGAGACAAAAAATAAACATAATAGAATATCAGTTAGTGATATCTTATCATTGCAGGTGACATATCTTCAGTCTAAAGTTTATCAACGTCACCATCAAATACATCCACATTAACATCGGAGTGACCACCTTAAAATGACTTTTATTCAACACTCTTAGAATAATCACTAGGCCAAATGCTATGCAGATCAAGTTAAAAGACACTATCCCTACACTCTGGAAGCTGTCTAATACAGATGAAATTGGCACAAGCCAACAAAGGAACATCTATGAGTTACACAAAGTTAATTTCTAATCAACAATTGGTATTACGGAATGTGGGTATTACAATTATAGAAGGAATTTGAAGTGATATGCAGATTGCTTGTCTTGTTCCATGGGTCCATAAACAGACTTTAAATTTTCCCCATCAAAGGAACAGACTTTCATTTAACTCATGGAATTGCCATGATATTTTTTCCCTACTCAATTATTCTAGGAATGCCTAGGTAATCCTTTGACACTTTCTGTTACAGCAGAGCCAGAGGTTAACATGAACAAAGTAGACTCCTTCCTACAACCAAGGCATCATCCCCAGGTGATCCTTATTGTTTCCCTCAGTGCCATCTTCCTTGAAAAGAAAGCTCCAGCATGGGGACAGAGTATCACAAAAATCAAAAACAGAAAACAAAGTATAGTTGGGTCTCATGTGAACTGAATGTGAGTTCAGTTCCTAAACCTTCCTAACCACAGCCATTAATCCGTGTTCTACATTATGACCTTGTGAATTCAGACAATAAGAATTGGTGGACTTCTTATTTTTTCTGATAACTAATAAATTTGGCACAATACATCTCTATTTGGGCAGAGCATTTGGTACCATGTGATGTCATAGGGTCTCAGTCAGATAATAGATTACTGTCCTTGGGTCACAGGTCAATGTAATTTCCAATCAGTGATAGCAGTGTGTCCTGTGGTGCACTTTGCTGCAGCTAACTGCTCTGAGTGAGGGGGTTTCTGAGGATGAGGAAGTAAAAGGGAGAGAAAATGAAAAATGTGAGTACCCACATTAAATGAAAATATGTCACCTGGAATTGACCACAGAATAACACACTGAATTCAGATTAATTAACTACCCTACAGTGGATCTCAGGATCTCAAGGTGATGGGAAAGAGAGCAGGTAAATTTAGTTGGAAGGAAGGAGAATAAAAGAGAGATGGGGAAAATTAAATGAGCTATCCAATCCAAGAGTCATGTTCAGGTGGTATGCAAATGGGTGATTCTTTGGGTATACAGAGATAACAGCAGGAGACTGGGTTCGCTGTAGGAGGAGTGTGGTTATCAACATGGAGTCAATATAAAAAACACTCTTTCCTCTTTCTTAATTTTGCTAGAGACCAAATCTCTATGTTTGACATGAAATGGCAGATTTTCAGTCTTCATCTGTAGACTTAACAACATAGTTCCAGTCTTGATGTCCATGAATAATCTGGCAAGGGAAAAGTTGAAAGCATAAAATGCAGAAACCAGCAAAATCCTTCTGAGTCTGAATGAGGAGTGAACTATACTAACGGGAATGAGCTGAACACATCTCCCCACGCCACATAGTCCCTCCTGGAGCTATTCGAAGACTCAACTCCTTGTCTTGTACAGGAAAGGGATATAATGTCTGCCAGTGCAACTACTTACCATGCACTCTACAAGACCCCATCCCTTCCCAGAGGGTCCAGCTCTGTGCTAAAAAGCACAAGGAAAAGCAAATGGTTTGGAAAGAAAACTTGTTGATGTCTCTTTTCCCCAAAGGTACTTCAAGCAGTAAATGAACACACACAATCTGTGTTTATTTTCTTTTAAATATATTTTTGAAAATATTATGCGATCCAAAATATGTGTTTTCAATTTGCTTGCCATTCCCTGGCCATGAGTGATGTATTTTATCCATATTCATAACCATGCACAAACTTTCTATTCATAGCTTACTGCAGTATAAATTCTGGCTGCAGGGAGGAATTTCCTTGTGGGCCGCATATGGTAATCCTTTACCAGAGACCTGGCTCCAAATCAGTGTTTGCATTCCTCTGATGGCTCAGGTTAAATGTAAAGGAGTGAGGTATTTGGGTCTTCCTTCAAAAGATTAACTGCATTTACGTGTCCTGGGAGGATAGGACAGTGTGTTCATAAAGCCTTGCTAGCTTCGGGAATGTCTAACCTCATTTCCTGTCATAAATATTACATTTATGAAAAAAAACACTTTAGAAATACGTCTGTTCAAACTCGGTGCAGACCCTTCCAAAACCAGCTCACCTTGGCAGTGGGAACCCAGCATCATAGTCCCCAGTGACCAATGCCAGGAGGTCATGGGCATCCCCACTGTCCTCCTCTTCATCCTCAGTGTGAAGAAAGTCATGCCCCCTGGGGTTTCTTCTGGGTGGTAGAGGTAGAATTGTTGGTGGTAGCCCAGTGTGTATGCACAGCTTGGAGAAGAGGCATGTTTACTAAGGGATGACTTCAAAGCTGTCTCATAGAGGAAGTATCTGTCCCCCTGTCCACCCCTATTCCAGAGAACTGGGTTTTAGTTTCAGGTAGGAATCTTGGTTGGATCCACCTCCTTTGAGTGACTATGGCCTGCCTCTCTCCTTTGCACTTTGATGAGGTGACACTGGCTAATGACAGGCTCCTTCTGGTGCCCAGCCTTGGAGGGTACTGTGCAATGCGTGCTTGTGGGCTGATATCTGAGATGATCCAGCCTTTGGAAGTGAGTGAAGTTGCCTCCTGCGTTAAAACAGTGAGTCTAGGACATTTCACTTTTCAGAGTTCTTCACCCAGTCACATCTTCCCACTTGGCATTCATTCCTACGGCTGCCAGTGAACTGAAACTGAGAAGCTATGAAAATATACACAGGAGGAAGAGGTAAAGGAAGGCCATGGGCTGCTCCACCGGGCTCCAGTCATCACTTCCTCTGGTTTCTCGTTCTTGATTTTCTTTACTTGGCAGTTTTGCTCTAAAAGAGGTATCCTCCTTCTTCCCCTGATTTATCTTTGTTGGGAATGTAGGGTCAGTGGGGGAGGAAGCAAGGGCTATGTTTAAATCCAAAAGGAAGCAGTCACAGAGCACTCTTTCTTTCTGGGGGGGGAGGGGTGCCGTTCCTCTGAGGTAAAACAGGGGCAGGATTCGGGTGTTGTTATCGTACATTTCCCAGATGGAGTTCTCAGGTTTCCCGCAAGGCAGCTCAAAAAAATTCTGTTTTTACTATTAAACTTGGATTCATTCATGTACAGTTGTTGCAATCACTAATCTGAGTTTTTTTCAAACTGACTGGCATAAAGTTAATAACATAGACCAAGGCCAGCTGTGTCAACAGAGGCCAAGAAATTATTGAATGGCCAATTCATTGATGATGTTTATCGTTCTTATATAGATAATGTGTCAGTAATTATCATAAGCAACAGGTAGTGAAAGTTTGATCTACATTCTGTATACGCCAAAGACAACTACATCAATAACCCTCCTAATAATAACTTGGGTGTGTGTCTTTTCCAAGAACAAGTCTACATTCTGCTTCGTTCACCGATCATATACTCCATTATGTATCTAGGAAAGGATTAATGAACACCTACGTTTTCTGGGAACTCTGTGATACTCAGGGGATACCAGATATGGCTTTCTTTTTTAGCATATCATGAGCAAACATTAAATATAATTAAATGTAATTTGGGGGATGAATAAGCCAATAATTATGATTCAATGCCATAAATATAATTTTGGAGATGTGTTGAAGGTATTATAGAAGTAAAAGGTATAATCTATGTCATGTTGGGAGGTGGGATGTCAGGAAAAAAATTCTTTGTAAAAGAGAATTTTAATTGACTTCTGACTGATGGACAAGATTTATGAAACCAGGATGGGAAGGGAGCATAGTAGGTTGTTCTAGCATATGCAAAGGAATGACTATGAAAGAATATTAGGAATATCAAGGATCCAATAGTTTGCTAAAATTGGAATATAGTATACACTTCGGGGACATGAGAAGTTAACATGGAAGAATTGGGGAGAGGAGCGGTTCATGAAAACTTTGATGCCATTACATGCAATTCACAATTATCCTGACATCGTTACCTTCCCGAGGAAGATAGTGCAAGATTTTATCAGGAGAAATATCTACAGTTATTATTTTAGAAAGATCATTCTGACAGTAACATTGAGGACTGATTAAGAAGAAGAGAAGGGCAAGGCTAGTCTTAGGGACGCTACAGAAATTGGGTTTCAAAGAAAAAGAATTCTAGAGTCTGAAGGGAAAATACAAAGTTCAGTGCCCGATTTAGAAGGATAGGTACATGAGTGAGGGAAATGTCAAAAATTGTAAAAGATGGGAGATTTTACTCTACTTAAGGAGAAACCCATGGAGAACTGTCTCACAACAGACAATTCTTTTCCCCCAAGGAAAAGAAGAAACTAGAATGACTTCTAGTTCTGTGGCATGAGCTCCTAGATGAGAGAGCTGTAATGGAAGCAGGAGGGGATGTTTTGGTTTCACATGGTATCAAAGCCGAAATGGTAAAGTAAAAGGAATCTTCAGTATCACAAGACAGACATATCAAATCATGTATGACAACGGTTAACCTCTAAGTTCATACAGAGCTTAGGGTTCTCATTCAATATTTCAGTGATGAACTTCCTTAACCAGTACGTTCCTCTCTGGAAGAAATTCAGAACTGCTGCCACCTTTGAACTGATGTCCAACTTGGATATCTTGATATGATCCCCATTCTTCTGGCCTTCTAAGAAGACTTGGTGATATTAAGAGAAACCATTATAAGAGAATTAGCAAGAAATGCATGATTCAATCTTTGACACACAGTCAAACTATAGGTTTGACTATAGGTCCTTCTGAATCTTTCCCAGACCAAGGATAGGAACAGTTTTATAGAGACTATTATCATTCACACGGTATCCTCCAAGCACAGAGAAAGACCACTGAGTGTGTTGTGGACTGAACTGTGGTTCGGGGGACCCTCATACATCTATTGCCTCATCCACCACAGCATGGATTTCTCTGAGTTGTAATTCTTTGGTTAGAATTGTTCATCTCTTCCTAAACGATAAGGTTCTTGAAACCACAGAGTATTTTATTCTTCTTTATGTTTTCTCCATGCCCTATCATGTCTGATTATGTTATATAAATTGGAAATGAACAGTTTATTTTAACTTTTGCATTTTAGAAGCTCCTTTGTCCTCCATACCATACAGCTTGGATTCTATCCAATAAGTCAAATTATCTTCCGAATTTAAATATAATGGCTCAAGCAGTTTCTGTAAGGAAGATTTAGAAAATCTTATAACGTGTTATCAATATTTTATTCTTGAATGAACATAATCCCCACACACCAAAAAACGGAATCACTCTAATCATATTTTTCTTCTTAATGCCTTTAACACCTTTGGCTACTTTGATGGAACAATAAGCTGCTTTGTAAAAAAAAAAAATAGTGACATCATTTTATTAAGCCCAAGATTAAGTATAAAATTTTAGTTTCTCTGAATCTTAACAGACCAATTAGCATTTGTCTTGCTGTTAACCTTTTTAGAGAGATATAATCTATTTATACGTGTTAATGTTTTGTAGTTGCTATAGTTTGCCGAGGCCCCAAGGCTTATGTCACTAAAACCATTACAACATTACAAAGTGATTTTGGTGTTACACAGAAAACAGTCAGTGGCTTTGTATACCACCACTGACTTACATTTGAAAATTCAAGGTCCAGAGTTTTATCATAGAGTGAGATGGTAATAATAAAACTCAGCAGGAAAAGAGGAGAGTGTTTCTCAATACCTGGTTAGAATGATTTGGAGCAGGGTTACAGACACATATCAAGATTTTGTTAAATCAGGGGCACCTGGGTGGCTCAGCCGGTTAAGCGCCTGATTTCAGCTCAGGTCGTGATTTCATGGTTCGTGGGTTTGAGTTCCGCATTGGGCTCTGTGCTGACAGCTAGCTCAGAGCCTGGAGCCTGTTTCAGACTCTGTGCTCCCTCTCTCTCTGACCCTCCTCTGCTCACACTGTCTCTCTCTCTCTCTCTCTCCCCCCCCCCTCAGAAATAAATAAAATATTTTTAAAAATTAAAGATTTTGTTAAATCAAATACTACTCTAAAGGGTTCAATTATTGTATTATTTTCTGAGGCTATATTAGGCTGTGAGCAAAGTACCACAAATTCAATGGATTAAACAACAAAAATGTATGTTCTTACAGTCCTGGAGGCTGGAAGGCCAAGGCCAAGATGTCAGCTGGGCTACTTCTTTCTGAGGACTGTGAGGAAGAATGTGTCTCATGCCTCTCTACTCTTCCAGTGGTTTGTTGGAAATCTTTGACATTCCTTGGCATATCACTGCATCTCTGCCTTGATATCCGTATAGGGCTCTCCCTGGGGGTGTGTCTCAACCTCCAATTTCCTCTTCTTAAAAGGATACCAGTCAGCTTGGATTAGGACCTATCCTAATCACCTTGTTTTAACTTGATTACCTCTGTAGAAACTCCATCTTCAAATAAGGTCACATTATGAGGTAGTGGGAGTTAGCTCTTCAACATAGGAAATTTGAGGAGACATAATTCAATCCATAAGAGTTAATAATATCCACGTCCCCACTTTAATAGTCAATCCTCTTTTAATGCATTTGGCTCTCTTCTCCAAAAGCTATAATCTCTTTCAATGACATGCATTAGCCAATAAGGACCTAATAACACTTTAATGAATTTGCTTCATTGGGAAATAATTTATTTCTCGGGGCGCCTGGGTGGCTTAGTCGGTTAAGCGTCCGACTTTCGCTTGGGTCATGATCTCATGGTTCGTGGGTTCGAGCCCCGCGTCGGGCTCTGTGCTGACTGCCAGCTCAGAGCCTGGAGCCTGTTTCAGTCTGTGACTCCCTCTCTCTCTGACCCTCCCCTGCTCACACTGTCTCTCTCTCTCTCTCTCCTAAAAATAAATTTAAAAAAAAAAATTGAAAAAAAAAAAAGAAATAATTTATTTCTCAATTTTTTATTTCAGAACTTTTGGCAATTTATTTTTAACAGAAGCCAGAAATAAAATTCCAATAGGAGTGAAATCATAGTTCGGTGCATCTCCACTCCCAACTTCCGTCTAGAATTTCAAATATCAAGGAAAAGGTACTTAATTATGTGCTTAATTATATGCCAGGATGCCTAGGACTGTTTTTAGTACATTCCAGACCCTTGATAAATATAGTTAACTTTCTTTAAATATATCACTTATAGATTCTAGGCTTAAGAAATAATGCGTTTCTTTACTGTCTACAAAAGAAGCTAAATTCCCTTATAGAGTCTTTATCCATTGGGTCAAAAGGAAATCCCACCTCAATGGGATTCTAATGTCCTCATGCAGACATACCTTGATGAACTAGCTCCATCTCGTTTGTCCAGGGACTGTTCTTTCTAGCTTATAAGGAAATTCCTTCTTTCTTTTCTAATGTTTATTTATTCATTTTGAAAGATACAGCACTTGTGTGGGTGGGGGAGGGGCAGAGAGAGAAAATGGGAAATGGAAGTCGGGCTGCTGTCACGGGATACCACATTGGGTGTCTTCAAAAAACAGCAATGTAGAAATCTTCTGGTGTCCCGGGAAGTGACTTCACTGTGGGAGATAAGGACCAGGCAGAGTTACAAGGACTGCAGAGACTAGGTTGCTGCCACAGCCCACTGCCAGTTTCCCAAGCACACCAGTTGAGCATGAGAAGCTTACACTATGAGAAATCATTCTGTGTCTATGTGGGACATCTTCATCCTTTTGCTTTTATTAAATTAGATCTTATATGGCTTGGTTTGGTGTTACAGGAGACTGCAGGCAAAGTTGAAAGAAGACAATTGGCGTTCCAGAGCACAGGGGACAAGACACTAGAGAGTCAGACAATTGCTGGATGGTAGAAGGGACAGTAGAGTAACCACCGGGACAAGAGGAAGCTGTGTGCAGGGAGTTCGTTAGAGAGGCTCTGCAAGGAAGAGGAGAAAGTCTTCAAATTCCATGGTGATTTGTATGGTAGATTCTTCTTAAAGGGATAGCTGCCAGTAATATTTTGCCACCAACTTGCTGAACATAAAGGGAATCAGACAGAGCTAAGAGTCATTACTCATTCCCAGGGCAAGGTTTCCTCTGTAAGTGTATCATTAATCTATTAAGAAGGAAACTAAGAACATACAGTATACTGGAACCTAAGTGAAGTAAGTGTAAAAGGGCTGATCATTCATGTCAAGTGCTGGTGATAGGTCAGATAAGATGCAGCCCGAGTGGTTACCTGAGATTTATAGCTGCTCTAGTAAAATAAAATCAATTTGTATTTCATATAAGCATCTATTTTATGCCCAGACAGTGCAACATTTGAGCACATAATCAAACACATAAGTTATTCTTTTACTTGGTATTTAATTGTGAGTGGGGGAGGCAACGCCCCCAGCTTATACTATCACTCGGAATAGTAACTTATCCCCACGGTGTTACTCTGCACCCTGTGAGCTCCATCCTCCCTTTGTTATGTACCCTTGGCTTTTGTTCTGAATCATTCTGCCTCTTGGACTTTTCTACCTTACGTTTCTTCAGCCAGAAATGTCTGCCCCCTTGTCCATCCAGTTATCCCTCAACCAAATTTATGTCTTCGTCTACAGGAATAACCTTCTGTTATTGACTGTTTTTGACTAACATTCATTAAGGGCAATTGTATGCTGACACCGAGCTAATATTTTCCGTGCATGATCTCATTTAATCCTCAAAACAACCCAAGGAGGGCGGTTCTGCTATTATTCCCACTTTACACAAAAGGCACAAGAAGATAAATCATTTGCTCAAGGGTCACCAACTGTTAAGCAGTAGTCTAGGATTGCGAGCCAGGTCAGTTGACTGATTCCAGAACTGGAGATCTTAACCTCTCTACCACCCTCTCCTCCCACCGCCTCCTTCTTTCCCTCCCTCTCCACTCCCTGCCCAGACAGCAACGTGCTTCCCCTCAGTGTGCTTGCCTGCCTGCCTTCTTGGCACTATACCCTTGTATCATATGTCCTATGTTGTTTGTTAAGCAGTTTTACATATGTCTATCTCTTCATTAGACTCTGAGTTCCTTCAGGACTTAAACTTTTTTTCTTTTCTTCCTTAGCATATTCTCCTCACGTGGTCTAGGGATGGATATATGGTAGGGTCTGTAGCAAGTCCCTAGTGTCTGTTGACATGTTTCCCTTCTCTAGTAAAGAAAGGCCGTCTATGTATGCTTGTCTTAATATTTGGTTTAACGGCGATGTTTTCTGGTCGTCATCTAAAAACAAGTATATAAATAAGAAGTTTCCTTCTACTTCTTATTTTACCATGTAGTCTCCCAAGATGACATCATTTAACTGCTGTTTTTTTTCTGGATAACTGGATAACTATGATGGGAAAAAACAGCAGAAGAAACAGAGTTTGACTGACATTTTGATGCAGTTGATGTTATTTATAAAGAAGTGCTCATTTTCCAAAACCTGAGGGTTCAGAGTAAGTATGTGAAATACGCGGAATTCTAAGGGAATGTTTTTCACATTTTTTTGTTTCCTATGCAGCAGTAGATAGACTCTTAAACCATCAGTTCTACACTAGGAGGGCTGTGTTTAAGTTAATGAAGGAAAAGTTGCTTATATAAGGGACCTCTGGTCCATTATTAAAATGGTCAGCATTTTAGTTAAAGCTTCCTCACGTGTTGGCAAGACACATCTGGACCCTGAGCCCTTCACCAAAATATAATTTATGAATCTCTGCATGCTAATATGTGAATCATATTTATTTTTAAGCATCTATTATGGTGAAAAAAAAAAGGCTATTTTGAAGTTGGTGTAGACAGAAACCCCACCTCCCATCAGCTCTGACTCTGACTGGGTCTTATAAGCTGGACTTGCTCTGATAGATGCTTCCAGCCCTATGAGAAGGCACTGTGTGCCCAGCAGACACCAGCTCTCCTGTGCAAGGCCATGGTGCTCAGAAGGTCATGCTACCTTCCAAAAGTAAAAAAATACTGTTAATCAACTTCGACCTCATGGACTCCTCAGGGAATGTTGCTATGGAGAGATGAGTATTGGTTCTAAAGTAGAGTATTTATTCCCTAACGTATCATATGTCCATTTCAAAAGTAATTAACTTCAACATAAATCTTCCAAATGGTATTTTATATATTTGTCTTTATGGACAAATCCTATTCTTTTTGAACAGAATAAAAATTGAATACAATTCACCAGTATGGACATCTCTTAATGAGCTCTGTTGCAAGGCTTTGATGGTGCTGAGGTTTATCAAGTTGAAAAGGATTTGGGCTCTTACCTAAATGACCTTACATAACTGATAAAATGTAAGGGTTTTCTTTCCTTTCTGCGTTTCCCCCATGTTTTCCTGTGTACTCACTCCTTTCTGTGAATAATGTCAACGATTGCAGATCTGAATTGCCTTGGCTTTGACAACCATTGATGTCTACAGTGACAACAGAGAAGTTGTGTGATGCGGTCACAACTCTGATGTATGTGCGGTAACAATACATACAGTTGGCGTGAGGGCAAGCTATGCTCTCCCAAGAGTACTGTATCTGTACTTTGGTGCCTGTATTTGGCTTGTCTTTTTTTTCAATGTTTTATTTATTTTTGAGAGGCAGAGACAGCATGAGCAGGAGGAGGGGCAGAAATAGGGAGAAACTGAGGATCCAAAGTGGGCTCCCCATTGACAGCAGCGAGCCCAATGTGGGGCTTGAACCTGCAAACCATGAGATCATGACGTTAGCCCAAGTCGGACACGTAACCGACTGGGCCACCCAGGTGCCCCTGGTTTGTCCTTTTTAACTGCTCACAGCTGCTTTGGTATTTTTTTATTCCTGGCTTGCAATTGTATTCAAAACATGTAAGGTTGCCAAATAGATGAGTTTCTTAATAGACCAGGTGCTGAAGTAATGAGTTCATTTATTTTGTACTTGTACAATTATTTTCATCTGCGGCATTCCAGAGCATGTATTGTGTAGTGGTAACTGGGTTCTGAAACCTTGGCCTTACTACTTGCATTTCCTTTCTGACACACTTAGCAGCTGTGTGACTTTAGGCAAGTTGCTTAACCTTTCTGTGTCAGTATTGTGGTCTCTATAAAACAGAGGTTAATAAGAGTACTTAACTCATGGGGCTATTGCGAAGACTAAATCTCTAGGGTCTATAGCACCATACTTAGCATATACTAAGCACTCATTGAAAGTTAGGTTTTGTTAACATTGCTATTGCAAACCTAAAACCATAGATCTTCTGTGTTAAATTGGATCAACACAGGTGGTCAATATCCCTGATCTATCTGTAATTTTGCTTCCTGCAAAGATCTTTTCTAAGTGTAATCAACCTTCACTTTAAAATACCAAGGGAACTACGACGCCCTTTTCTTTAGGTGCTTACTGTACTGCTGATTGCAGTTAGGGGAAAAAATTAATCTCCAGAGGGCAAGAACTATGGTATTCATTGCCATGACCTAAAGCACAAGCACTCAATCAAAAATTAATTTTGAATGGAGAGCAGACATATATTTATGTATTTGGTAGCTTTTTCACTCAAAAAATATATAAATGCATATAAAATAGCTTAATTGTAAAACACATAGAAATGTATATGTGTGTATAAATTTAAATACAAAATATATTGTGTATATATATAAACATACATATATATAGTGTGTATATGTGTGTGTGTGTGTGTTTATATTTATACAGTGTGTGTGCATGTGTGTGTATAAATTACTTCTTGAGGAACACCCCTGATTAATGATACAGAGGAAAACTTGCCCTGGGAATGAGTAATGTTTACTTGGTAAACAAAATTTTCAAAGTGTTTTTTCAGCTCTGCAAATCGCTAGAGAAACCAAACATCCCAAAGAATGTGACTCTCAGTAATAACAGCAGGACTTTCCTCTCATGTCCAGATCTTTCTCTGGGAAAAGGAAAATCAATACCCTGCAGGGGATTTTCCAGGTTGACTTCCTCCAATGTTGTTTGGCTCTGACGATGCATGTTGACAGCCCAGATGGAAAATGTTGAAACTCTTAGAAGAGCGCTCTTCCAACTACATCAAGCTGAAGCCTGTGGAATATCTCTTTGATATAACTACTCTGTTTCATACCCTTCCAATTCGCTCAAGTTCAGAAGGAAAGCATGTGGATTTACCGTGTACCACTTATCAGTGATATCCAGTCTGTCTGGGTCATTGGTTATCTATTATAGTACTTGCCCAGTGCACGTTCTCTGAAAATATTCACATTCAAATGTGTGTTATGGCTAAAGAAGAAACGTTGTACACTGTAGGGTGTGTGTTTTGTGTCGCTACTTCCAAAGACAAACTTCACCTTTGAAGGCAGCTGGAAAAGAAGAGGAATTCACCTCAGTTAAGCAGGAAGAGGTGGGAGGCAAAGCACAGGAGGACATGAAGTGGCCTCTGCATAAAGTACAGTGGGTGTGCCCCAAGTGTCTCTATGTACAAACATCCCTTACCCACACTCCCACCTCGCTGCTCCTCTTCCCTGCTTTCCCTCCTCTGAGGGGACACTCCCCTTCTTACCTCTCCTTACTACCAGAGAAGCTAGCTTGGACTCTCCGCACCACCTTGTGGCGACAGCTAACAATCTTTTAAGAGTGCTTTTTGTTTCTTTTGCTCAGAAGCTTTCACGCAGCCATTCTTTTTCTAATTAAACAAGTTTTATTTTTTTAACCATGTAGGATCACTAAAAATTTGTTTCATACCATTAAATACTGTCACAGATGCTATTTTATACCTTTGTAGTATAGTGGTTGTTAAGGATGCTTTGTCACCGTTAGTTTTTGCATACTTTTTCTTTTGTGCCAAGGATTAACAATCAACTTGGGGGTGCCTGGGTGGCTCAGTTGGTTAAGCATAAGCGTCTAACTCCTGATTTCAGCTCAGGTCATGATCTCGATCGCACAGTTCATGATTTTGAGCCCCGTGTTGGGCTCTGTGCTCACAGTGCCAAACCTACTTGGGGTTCTTTCTCTTCCTCTCTCTTCCCCTCCCCCACTCGCTCTCTCTTTCTCTCTCTCTCTCTCTCACAATAAATAACTTTAAAAAAATCAACTTGTATAATATAAACATTTTTTTCTGTTAAACATAAAGCAGAACTACCACTGAACCAAAGAAGCAATAATTTTATGAAATAATAATATAAAATGTTAATGTCAGGAAGGATGTGGAGACAGAATCATATTCTGGGCTTACAGAACTCTGCTTAGGGTTTCAAAGCTTCATTCCAACACATCACTAGAAAGCACAAGGGAATTGGTTGCCTTTCTATCTTCATAAGCTAAGGCGTCCTCAAATAGTTTATAGCAGTAATAGGCCTGCTATTATTCACCTCTCTTTCAATACAACTACACATTATTGATATATCTCAGACTCTCCTTTGTTCCTAAAGATTCAGTAACTTGGAAGATAGATAGTGTGTCCTGGTTGAAGAATAAAGTCTCCATATAAAAGAACGGTTGAATTTGAAGAAAACTCTTTGCAGTGCTTGTATTGATCAAATAGAAGGCATATGAACAAATAGCTAAAGGCATGGAGGTGTCCATGGATGAAAAGAAATAGCAAATGAAATGAAATTTTCATCTTCAAAGAAAATAGCAAAGAGAGACTTCTAGGTTTGGAAAGAAACTTCCAAATCCAGATTCATTAGCTGAGAAAAGGAAGAGACATAACCAAGGTCATCCATGCCGCTTTGGAGCAGTGTGGGACAAGAGCCAAGTGTCTCTGATCTCCAGTTAATTGGACCTTCTTGCAACAGAGGACGAGATTCAGGCCGTGCTGAAATAATGTCCATGAAGCTAAGCAGGACAGAGTGTTGTTCTAGGCTGTAATACAGAGAACTGTAGTTTTCTGTATTACTCTGTATTACAGAGTTCTACGTAGAAGAAGAGGAGGATTTGATCAGAACCGTAGGTACACCAAACCACCTTGTCCATATTTCTAGATGACTCCATGAATAAAGAAACAAAGGCTACTTTTGGGTTTCTTGCCAATCACATTAGCAGATTTCAACAGATTGTTAGATTAAAGGTTAATTAGGTAAGTTCTGAAACTGTTTCATGCTTGGGCTTGTAGCAACTACAGACATGGCCCTCCAGTTTGCAATAGGAATTTCTTGAGCAAACTTAGATTGAGGTTCTTGGTGGGTAACATCCCTCTTGGCATATCTTTTTAAAAAAACAAACAAGGATTTTATTTTACGTAATCTCTGCAGCTTAATGTGGGGCTTGAACTCACAACTCTGAGATCAAGAGTCGTATGCTCTACAGACTGTGCCAGCCAAGTGCACCCCTCTTGGCATATCTTATTTCCAAAGAAGCCAAGCTTCCATGTAACTGTTATCTGTTCTAATCTCAGTCATGGATTTCAAGGAAAGTTCTGCTTATGTAAATAGAAAAACATCACATCTGATTTATATCATATTAAGCTAAGGAGGATTTCCCTCCCTCCGATAGAGATCCTCTCTCAGTAGAGCTAGGACACTCTTAGTATTTTTTATGGGATGGTGGCCTTTGCACTTGAGGCATAAGTGACAAGGAAGACACATGGCGTTGGAATGCAACACGCTCCCCCAGCATGTGCTGTGCCGTGATCTGTATCACTTTTGTGGAGCACATCAGAGGCATTCATGCCGGGACATCTGCAGTTGTGTGATGTCAAAGAAAAATTTACAGCAGGCTTTGGCTTGACAAGCTTTGAAATATTTCCCAGCTTTTCAGAGATATTACAATATTTTCCACATATAATGGATTTATTTTCTTTTATGCTGCTGAAATGTGCTCTTTAGGAAAGACACCATGGAAAGTTGCCTATTGTCTACAGGATTCTAGCTCCTGTACATTTCAGTGCTCTACACATACAAGTTAGGGCCTGGGCTGAATAGGGAGAGCAATTATCACTAACACGTTATGTTGCTGAGCTACCAATCTTTATATAAAATGGGGTGTCTAGGTATTCAGACAACGAAGGTGAGATCATACAAAATAGTGGCTAAGGATTTGGCCTCACAGACATTGTTGCTATTATGTAAAATGAGAATAGCTATCCTTTAGATTTGCTGTAAGTTTCAACTGTATAATACAAGTTGAGTACTACTCGTACTTGCACAGATTGAGTGTTCTAGAAATGTTATCTATAATCAGCATGACATGATGCTAATACCTTGGATTGGAAGTGGGAACAAGACAATAATCTACACCTTGTTTAAGTGATTGGGGATATTAAAATATTTGAAGTGACTTGATCAATTGATTTTTTAAAGATTTGGAATAACACAGAATTACGCTTAACTTGCCTTCTTTAAACAGTTCATTTCACATGGAGTGCCTAGCATAGTGCTTTGCATATCATTTTGGAATAATAAATACTTGCAAAATAAATTCAGTTTTAACGGAATGAATAAATGCATTGTTATTTATCACACACATGCAATTTGTTCTTTCACATCCCATGCAAAAACTGCATAGAGATTTATCTTTCACCTTCATTTGCCTGAGAATATATGAGAACTCTAGGAAGATACAAATACAAGACGATGAGTACTCTTACGTTTTGGGCCCTCATTTAAATAAACATGTTCATTCTGAGTGACAATATGCTAGTCATGATGATAATATGTTACTATTATACAGTGTCTTGCAGTTTTTAAAGTACATTCACATGAAATATTTCACTTAGACTTTCTGGGCAAAGGATGTGGAGATGATTGCCATTATTTTACAGAAAAGGAAAAATGTTCAGGCAGAATGACTTGTCTAAGGTCATACAATTAGGAAATGAAAGAGAGAGAAGAGTCTGTGAAGGGCTTTCTCAATACATGTTTCTTGGATGGATGGAAGGATGGATGGGTGGATATGTATACATGAACTAATGAATTAGTTATACATATTCTAAATCTACTGCTTTTTCTACTACAGCAAAACAAAGAGATTAAAGAACTGTATCTTACTGCTTGTATCTATTCCTATTTTTATTTCTTTTCTATTTATGGCAAAATTACCTACCATATTTGAAAAACAAGTTAATCTGTGCGCAAATAATTATTGGCACCTACCAGGCATTAGGTACTGGCAATATAGTTGTAAGAAAAAAAGCAACCTCCTTAAGGAGTTCATATTCTATTTGGGGATTAGAGAGCCCAGAAAAGAAACACTACGATAGAATAAATGTGATCTGCTCAGCTGTTGCTAATTTATGGAGAAGGGAAAATGGAATAATATGATAGGGACTAGAATATAGAACATTACAAGGAGGTTAGTGTTCTTTCAGGGCTAACTGAGAAGGCTTTTCTTCAGAGGTAAATGGGGAGAAAGCAGCTGTGAAGATATTGGGACAGAACCTTACTTTTTCTTTCATTATTTTTATAAATGGCTTTAAGAAATCTATATTTATATGCCTCTCTTTATATTTTTGAATATTAATTATAAGCAGTCTATTAATTCTAAAATCTTCATAACTCTTTATTATTGCTTATAAGCATTCTCTATTAATTTGTTTGTTTATTTTGAGAGAAAGAGAGGGAGAAGGAGAGAATCCCAAGCAGGCTCTACACTGTCAGCGTGGAGCCTGATGTGGGGCTCGAACTCATAAACGGTGAGATCATGACCTGAGCCGAAATCAAGAATTAGACGCTTAATTCACTGAGCTACCCAGGTGCCCCGCAGTCTCTATTAATTTTTCAAGTTATTGCTAATTCTCAGTATTTGTAAAGCTACTTAGATTTTATAGTGAGAAGGTTTATGCTTATATCTTTAAATCATTTTTTATCTTTCTATATTTTGCCTTAATTGGACTGAATCAAATTTGGGGAACTAAAATTTTGCTTTATCTTTTTAAGAAATTCCATTTGTATTAAAACAGTCTGAAGAGAATATGCGGTACCAAATGATTTAAGACAAACTGGAGTAAGACAAGAAAATCATGAGGGCAGGAGCAAATGAAAATTCCCTTTTTCCACAAATTTAATTGGATCCTGGTCATTATTTTTTCCACAAATAATGCTTAGAGGAAATTCATGATTTAAGCAACCACAGTTTAAGAGATGTGGAATCTCTCACCATAGCTAGACTGACGTATAGTAAATCCAAACTAGAACCCTAAGGAAAGTCTTGGAAAGAGCCCAGTAACTTTATTGTTTTTGAAGATAGTTGCAATAAAAATGTGCAGAACATACCAAATTTTGGCGTGACCTCAGATCCTCTCCTGACAAGTCCAATGCATCTCTGTGGGTGCATCACAATGGCAAGTCAGGGGACAGAGTGACAGACCATTATGTGCTGTGAATTTTAGGCAATGAAACAATATGCCGACAAAGGAAGCCATGAATTGTAAAAATGCTATTTGCAATTTTCAAACTCACAGACAATACAATGTTACTCTAACTGTAATGTAATCCAAGTGGTAGAATAGACAATTAAACCATGGTATTTCTGTGTTCAGGAGGAAATAAGCTAAATGCATGTATGTAAATAATATACAAAAATAATTTAAAAAGTGAAAACCAACATGGGGGGTTTGAAAATACAGGCATTTATTCACTAGACAGCTTAAGAAGTTTTTTCTTTTTGCTTTCTTTTTTTATTAAGATGCTTATTTTAATTCCAGTATAGTTAACATGCAACATTATATTAGTTTCGGGTGTACAGTACAGTGAGTCAACAGCTCTATACATTACTCAGTGTTCATTGTGTCAAGTGTACTCTTAATCCCCATCACCGATTTCATCCATTCCTCACCACCACCACCTTGTGGTAACACATCAGTTTGCTCTCTACAGTTACGAGTAGGCTTCTTGGTTAGTCTCTCTATATCTTTTTTCCTTTACTCATTATTTTGTTTCTTAAATTCCACACATGAGTGAGATCATATGGTATTTGTCTTTCTCTGACTGATTTATTTTGTTTAGCATTTTACTCTTTAGCCCCATCTGTGTCATTGCAAAAGGAACAATTTCATTCTATCTAATGGCTGAGTTATATACACACAAACTCACACATACACACCTCATCTTCTTTATCCATTAATCAGTTGATGGACATTCGGACTCTTTCCATAATTTGGCTATTATTGATAAGTACTATAGGTACTGCTATAAACATTGGGGTGCATATGCCCTTTCTAATCAGCATTTCTGTATCCTTTAGATAAATACTTAGTAGTGTAATTTCTGGGTGATAGGGTAGTTCTAGTTATAATTTTTTGAGGAATCTCCATACAGCTCTCCAGAGTGGCTGCACCAGTTTGGATCCAGGAGAACCATCAGTTCTATTTCTACTATACAAAGACTAATGGCATCCACTAGATTAACAGAAGATAAATTTGGACATTTGGAGCTAGAGTGTCATCATAATGTCATACTTACTGTCACAATTAAAAGATATTAGTTTAGATATAATATTTTTAAAAAAGATCTCTCTGGGTTCATGATTAGAATATATAGCTTCATAGATGTTTCCCAGCAGACACATAAAAATGCTGCTATTCTGTCTTTAATATCTTAATAGGAATTCCCAAGGGCATAGCACTGGATTTAAATGAAACATCAGTCATTTTTGGTTGGCAAGTGCCACTTCCTCATTTGAAATTTTAAGTGCTTTCTGAAGACAATGACATTTATAAACTGAAAGGAAACCTGACATGCTTACAAACTGTGAAGAAAGTTAATCTATAGCTTGTGGTAGAGTGTTCTGATTTTTAGCTTATGGTTACAAAACCAAATTTAGTTATCCAACCAATATCTAGTATGCTAAGCCAGTTGAATGGATAGAGTTCTCAGAAAATTAAATGAAACAAAATGAGCTCTTTTAAGGTAGGTAAGTCTTGTACCATAAAAGATAACGGCTTTTCAAATAACACCAATTGGGTTTTTCAATATTACCTATTAGAATTTTGTTTTCTTTCCTTTTTTGGAAATGTTTTAAGTGAAACATAGAACCAAAATCTACAATTTGGCTTTCTTTCCTCCAAGGCATTCTTATGTTCAATTCCCACTATTTTTAGCTTTATTCAGTTGTTCCAATATTTTTTTCTCAGAAAGTAATTTTTTCTCCACCTTCAAAGAGAAAATTTAGGAAAGGTCAGAAAATGCAGACTCCCTAAAAATGTACTTGGCCTACTTCTTCTCAGAACTTAAAAACAATTGGGTTTCTTTAGTTCATTCTCTCCACAGAACAAAAGCAATAACAGAATTTGTTGTTGTAACTATATAACTTGACCAATGGCAGACTATTAAGCTTAGAGCTCAGGACCATCAAACCACTTATGTCTCTACTGGTAAGTAACTTACCTTCCTTTATAGTTGGTCTCTTTTTGTCACTGGTTCTTATAGTCGAGATTGATCTTTATAGCCACATGCATTCACCCAAAAGACTTCACTGGTTTTCTTCAGGTTTCCTGTTCGAAAAAATCAAGAGCTTGGCAGTAGCCGTATGTCTGACCAGTGTGCACTGATCAGGTAGGGTATGCAGAGGTGGCTTTTACAATTCATTATAGGGATTTGATATCATGATATAATGGTAGAATGTAGGGATGTGATATCATGTGATATGTGATATAATGAGTTACAAATAAATAAGAACAAGTGATACCTACAGAATTCCTAGAAAAGCATGAAGCCAAGAAGGAATCCAGGGTAATTCACAGGGATGGAAAGTAGTAAAATGAAAACTGTGGTGATTTCAACTTTCTAGGGAGTTGAGTAGGTGTTTGAATAATATGAAATAAATCTCTATTCTCTTCCTTTCCATGTACAGAAGCTACTGAAGAAGGGGGAAGCCTGAAATGTCAAAACCCCTGCTATATGATGACACCCAGAGTAGATGATTCTTTGTTGAGTGGAGCACATTAGTGAGTCCTTCGGGGCTAAATGTAGTCTCAGAGATGAGTGAATCACCAGTGGCAGATTACCTTGAAAGACATCATAAGGTGATGGGCCAGAAAAATGACGGAGCAGAGTAAGTGAGGTAGGAGAGTCCTTGAGAAGGGGACAGGCTGAGTAACACGATCAGGGAAGTAGCTTAAAGACTTAAGAACAAGGATAGGCAATAATTCATTTTGTGTTATTTGCATCCCATCACTGTAGAAAATCACTGTGTTGCATCTCAACTGTGGTAAAAAAAATTTTTTTTAATGTTTTATTTATTTCTAGGAGAGAGAGAGAGAGCGTGAGCAGGGGAGGGTCAGAGAGAGAGGGAGTCACAGACTGAAACAGGCTCCAGGCTCTGAGCTGGCAGTCAGCACAGAGCCCCACGCGGGGCTCAAACCCACGAACCGTGAGATCATGACCTAAGCAAAAGTCGGACGCTTAACCGACTAAGCCACCCAGGTGCCCCTCAACTGTGGTAAAATTTGAAACAAACACAGAGCTGCAAGTCTGGTGAACTCAGTCATTTTTAAGATTTGGCTCAAATGTTACCCCCTCTTCATATCTTCACCTGACCCACCCATACCTCAAGAAGTCCATCAGAGAAAAGCAATTTCCTCTTGCTCTATGTTCATAGAGTACTCCATACATAACTTCTAGAACTTACCTACTGAATTATATAGAGTTGCTTTGAAAATGTGTCTCCTCCATTAGACTATGAGCTATGTTAAGTGAGGGCCCTTTTTGATTCATCCCTGTAGCCCCCAAATATTAACACCATGCTAGGCTTGGTCCCAATAACCATTCAAAAAAATCTGGATTGAAATAAATCAGTCAAAGCAGTTTTCTAAGAATGAATCAATTTTTTAAAAAGAAATTAACAGATAAAAATAGAAAGTTTCAACAACTTGTTGATCACATAGCTGGGTAAATAGAGAGGTACTATAATTAACTGTATTATAGTAGCAGTTGGTATGGACTTCTAAAGTTTTTCAGAAGAAAACCATGTCACTTCCAGAACACATGGCACTTTGTACACAAGTACAAGTCCCTTATGGCCTTTATATGACTGTATTGCTACTAATTATTTTCACGTCTCCCATCGATGGTAAACAACTCTTCTTCATTCCCCAAATCCACCCCTGCAGCTATAGCACCTGAAGTACATAGTATGGATCTTAAAAAAAGTTTGAGAAAGAAGGGAGAAGTGAGGTGAGGGGGGAAAAACAGACAAAGGGTAAAATTTTAAGAGCATGATATAAAAATATTACAAAAGAATTTTTGCTGGGTTGGAGGCGTCTAGGCCAAGTAAGGCAGTCAAACACACACACGTTTCCAACTTGACTGCGATTGAGCCAAAAGAAAATCTGATTCCTTCCGGTCTCCTCCTTGTTCCTCAGGTGCCACATGCGTATCTGACTAATGTCAAAACAGAAAGCTGGACTCTCCATACGAAAATGTGCTGGCAGGCCATCCGGTGACCTTTAAGAATCAATCGCTGCAAATGGGCATTGGAGCAAGGGGAAATGGTCCTCAAGTGGCTGTCTCCCTTCTACATACACTGGCTGGCAAAGTGGTGGGCAGAAAATTACAAGGAGCACATTTTTTGTTTTCAAACTGCCTGCCCAAACCTTTCAGTATTTTCCATAGCTTTACTGCAAAAAATAACACTAGCCTTAAATTTAACAGGATGTGAAGTCTCCGTCCATGTTTTGTGACAATTCCCCTCCTATGCCGCAGCTCAGGCTCCTGGCCTCTCGCTGCTTACCCAGTGTGATCTGCGTAAATTGTTTTAACAGCCAGACACCAAGAGCAAATATTGCCCTTCTTCTTCCTGTGTCCCGGAATTTTCCCCTTATCCAAATGCAACCTGGCAACTGGCCAGAGTCAGAAGGGATTGCCTAGGTCTTCTTATTAGCTCGGTGTGGATAAACAGAGCTGATTGGCAGCCCCCAGTCTTCCTTCTGTACTGAGCTACTTCCTTTCCCTTTGCAATCCTAGGGTCCAACCTACCTGAAGCTGCCCACGGGGTTTCTTTTTAGAAGACCGTGCAGCGTGGGGTGGGAGACAGCAAATGCAATGCCTGCCCAGATGGTTAAAATACAGCTCTGGAATAAGATTACTCCTTTAGCATTTCTCCAAGTACCTGTTCACAAGCTTAACACATTCTTTGTTACTGAATAATTCATAGAAATTGACAGCTCCTGTTGTTCTTCTCATGAAGTCACGTTCACACAGGAAACACGTGTTTATTTCTTCATTTCTCTTTTGTTTGGTTTTGGAATGGAAGGAGGTGAGGAAAGGCAGTTGCTTCATTTTTTAGTATACCTTCATTTAAGATTACAAAAACCTTTCAAAATCACACTATATTCGAACTTTGAATATAGGTCACATTTTCCTAAAAGATAAGTTTCTACCATAGGCAGAGGAGGTCAGTCAGAAGTAAAGTTAAGCTGCTCTCTAGAGCAATGCTGTATAGAATAATCTGCCTGGTTATAACATTTTGTCAGAGGCTGATGGCAAGCAATTGCCTCACGGAATAAGTTTATATAACATTCAGAAGTGAAGCGAATATAGTAAATGAAATACAATCGACAAAACTATTTTGTTTTTCATTTTGAACAAATCTGCCCACTATGATACATACATGTAATAGTCACTGTATATCCAGCTGTCAATAAAATGGGACAATGTAAAATCTTTTGAATAAAATGTATATTACATTACCAATGAAAGCACCTTATTAGCATTGTCTCTTCTTATTCATGTATCATATGGGAATAAATTTCAATGTCTCTTCATCTTTGTCCTCCTTCTTCATATTTCTTGGAAATTTGCTGTGAATGTGTCTTCAGGGCCATACAGTCATTGAGCTTGGAGAGTCTATTCCTGTGATCTTAAAGTCTATGGATGCAATGGGAAAGGCTTCTTTGTGACAGGTTGGTGCAAAACTACGTTTGTTATACAGCACAATGGACATCCTTCCGCTGGCTCCAACACACATAGTAGACAACATTAATGAAGGAAGCTACTTTCTCCTGCAGAGTAGAGATTAGACTCAACCTTGCCAAATACGGAGACCCAGACAGCTAAGTAAACCTATCTCTTGGACTGCTTATGGAGCTGGGTTCTCTGAAGTCCCACTATATGTTTTATCATTGTGATCTCTTACCTATCACGAACACTCTTGGAGTCTGTCAAGGCCAGTTGGAGAAACATGGTCAGGACACAATTAGCTACTGCATTTCTTCAGTTCTGAATTAGAGAGAATGAAGTTTTTGACCTCTCCAGTTTTATGAGTCAGAGAACTTTCCAGAATACTAATAGTCCTGGACAAACCCTGTTCCTGGAGCAGCTAGTGCCACGACAGGGGGGTTCTGTGCTTGTAGAAGCAGCACATTCTGTTCCTTTTCTTGTTCAGCCAGCCAGAATAAATAAGAGCAGGGCTCCCCTCCTGCCTACAGCTGCATTCCAGTGCGGAAGGAGAGGTGCCCCTGACACACGGCGTTTCCTACTGGGAAATGTACTAAACTTAACCAGAAGTTCCTGGCGAGGTTGGTATCACACAGTCGGCAGAGCGCACTTTGCCTCCTTCCGCACACTCTTTTTCCTCATTATCTCTGGAGCAAGTTTCTTTGGCACTCTGGAGGATTTATAATTATTGTGTCTTAAACTTGTAACTCTCTAGTAATGACCAAATAGTGGAAATTTCAGTGAGCAGAGCATTTTACTATACTAATTCCAGGCATGAGCTACATACAGGAAGATTTTTGTGTGTGGCTTTTGCTTCCACAGGCCCCATGCGGAAGTGAAACTTTCCGGTGCTCCTGTCTGCGGTGTATTAGGCTTCCTGTCTAATGTTACCTCTTGGGGACAAAGGCACCTTGCTTTTCAATACGCCATCCAGGGGAAGAGGGATGAGGGGTCCGATTCTCTGATGGCTCTGGGGCACCACGTCGCTGAGGGCTGCAGGCAGGAAGCCCCACTCCAGGTGAGAGCACCCCCCAAGCGCGCTCCATGAACCTCAGCAAGTTCATGACAAGGCCTTCCTCTACCTACTCCAGGCCTGCAGACCCCGCTGCAAGCATTTGACTCTGGATCCGCTCACCTAGCGCCACCCTCCCTAGCCCTGGTAGCACTGGCTTTGACCAGAGTGGACTTCCCACCCCACCTCAGCCCAGACTTCCTATCCAACGCCTCACACAGCTGAGGCGTTCTCTCCTGCGTCCCACACAGACCTGCATTCCTGCCTTCCTGCCAACCAATGCCCCTGTGCTCTGGGGTCCTTTCACTCCACATCTCTACTGTGTCTCTGAAATTAAGGTCTGTGTCTCGGAAAGCAGGACGTTGGTTGGACCAGAACACAGAACAGCGGCGGCCGGTGGGATGGGAGAGGGCGAGATGCTGGGATTCTAAGCATGGTCTGGGGAGCGTGGGTACTTGCTGGTTCCCTGACCTCACGCAAGTCTCTGACCTGCTCTCAGGCTTGGTTTCTTCATCCTAAAAAGAAGATAGTACTAATACTCAAGGAATAATGGCGTATTCTCTTTGAAGCCTTTAGGACTGGGCTAGCAGGCTCCTAGGGCTTCTCACTAATTGCTTTTTTTTTATTACAGTGACACCAACATACCTTTTGAAAAAATGAATCTCACCAGTTGCCATACCAGAAAGCTTTCAAATCAGATATGCCTGGGAAATGCTGTGAACAGATGCTTACCCAAGGTCACATGGGGGTGGAGCCTGCCAAGTCTACTTAATGGCTCTGTCTCCATTTTTCTGACCCACAAAATGGGACCAATAATAGTCTCTTCCTCCTATTATTTTGTAAATCACGTGCCACATATTAAGCATTGAGCAAAATACCTGGCATATCACATGTTAATGAGGACTTTTACAACTGTTATTATTACAACTACTTAATGATACTGAGCATTCTTGCAGTTAAAAAAAAGAACTTTCTAAGTTACTGAACCATGTGTTTCCCAAACTTACCTGGCCACCGATCTCCTTCCTGGTGACCAGGGGAAAACATGAGCTAAAGAAATGAATCCTTTATTTTTTAAAAAATTTTTAATGTTTATTCATTTTCGAGAGATGGAAAGAGACAGAGCATGAGTCGGGGAGGGGCAGAGAGAGAGAGAGAGTGGGAGACACAGAAGCTGAAGCAGGCTCCAGGCTCTGAGCTGTCAGCACAGAGCCCTATGCAGGGTTCAAACTCACAGACTGTGAGATCATGACCTGAGCCAAAGTTGGACACTTAACCAACTGAGCAACCCAGGCACCCCTACTCATGGACTTTTGAAAGTTAAATGAGAAAATTCACTTGAAGAAGGTGGTCCAGGTAAAGTGTTCACTATAAAGCTACTCTTTCCCCAGCTTGTACCTGACTATAATATTTATTTTTTAATTTTTTAAATATTTTTATTTATTTCTGAGAGAGAGAGACAACATGAGCAGGGGAAGGTCAGAGAGAGAGGGAGACACAGAATCTGAAACAGGCTCCAGGCTCTGAGCCAGCTGTCAGCACAGGTCCTGACATAGGACTCGAACCCACAAACTGTGAGATCATGACCTGAGCCAAAGTTGGACGCTTAACCAGCTGAGCCATCCAGGCACCCCGAACCTTACTGTAATATTGATTGTATCCCATTTTATACTGGTCCCCATTATTTCTTATATTGAGACTTTTTTTTTTTTTACCAGACGGTAAGGCAGATTATAAATTCTCTCCCCTCACTTGACCCTTTTCTAAATGTCTAGAATATACTGAACACATAGGAGATTGTCTGTGGATCACTGTGTGAAGAAATAGTGGAATGTCAAGTATTAATCAGATAAGTGTAGGAAGAGAGTGTCAACCTGGCTTCTTTCTAGAACCCTTCAAATCAAGACCTAAAGGAAACACCTTCTCTAGTTTTATGTTCCAAAGTGAACAGGACCGACTTCTCCACAGATCCCTTGGCATATTCTATTCTGCTTGGATTGAAGTATTATTATATCGGATATGCCTTAAAGTTCAATCACAAAGTCTCCAAGTTGAGGCAGCAAATTCCTATAGGTATTTTACTCTGTATAATCCTATCTTCCCAGAATTAGTCTGCTCTGTTCATTTCACTGTTCTGAATAGCTTCCAGAACACTGCCAGTGGTTACCCACAGCCCCTAGGGCAGAAGTCAAAGTCCCTTAATTGTTTTAAAGATTTTGTGTTAAGATAATTATGTGTAAGATGAACCTTGCATCTGAAAGTCTAGTGACCTCAAATTTCTACCTTCCATAACTACTCAGAAGACAAGAATGGGCTTTGTGATGGCTAATTGTATATGTCCACATGACTGGGCTAAGTGATGGCCAGAGAGCTGGTAAAACCGTGTTTCAGAGAGTCTGTGAGGGTGTCCCCAGAAGAGATTAGCATTTGAATAAGTGAACTGAATAAAGGCAAATCACCCTCACCAATGTGGTAATCTTCATCCTGTCTCTTAAATTGAGAGTTTAGGTAGAACAAAAAGGTCAAGAAAGGATAAATTTGTTCTCCCCCACCCCCTCCGCTTAAGCTGAGAGATTCATCTTCTCCCACCCTTGAACATCCACACTCCTACTTCTTGGGCCTTCAGATTTAGCTAGGGATTTTCACCATCAGCCCCCATTTCTCAGACCTTTGGACTCGGACCAAATTACAACACCAGTTTCCTGCTTCTCTAGCTTTCAGGCTGATGTCTGACTTCACAACAATGTCTGCCAATTCTTATAATAAATCTCCTCTAGTCTATTTGTTTATGTCTCTATCTATCGTTGATCTCCTATTGGCTCTGTTCCTCTGGAGAACGCTGATGAATATATACCTCATAGGATGGCTATACTACACAGTTTCAAATTAAAAGTTCGTTTACACTCTCTTTATTTTGGAAAGCTGAGAAGGTAGGAATTTTTTAAAGTTTATTCATTTTGAGAGAGAGAGAGGAAGACAGAGATGGAGCAGGGAGAAGGGGGAGGGGCAGAGAGAGAGGGAGAGAAAGAGAATCCCAAGCAGACTCTGCACTGACATGAGGCTCGAACTCATGAACTGTGAGATCATGACCTGAGCCGAAACCAAGAGCTGGTCGCTTAACCAAGTGAGCCACCAGGTGCCCCAAAGATAGAAAAATTTTAAAAATTAGCCAGAAAAGTATATTTCCATTTGGGAAAACTAAGTTAATATATATTTTATTTTTAAACAAACATACATTGTGAACAACAAGGTTTATTTAAAACAAAATAAAACATAGGGAGTTTTTTGCTTATTACCTAGCACACGTTTTGAAAGCAAGAAGAGCTTTATCTTTTCTCCCTATTCAGTACAGGTCCTGATATTTAGCAAGCCATAAATATGTTTTTCATATAACAATTTCTATTCAAGTAGAAATATTAATCAAAATCTATTCCTTAAAAAATTCAATGAAACCAATATGTTTTTATTATGCCAGACACCAGGTAAACATTCAGGATCTTGAGATAAAGTCTAAATTTAACAACACTTCTCACAAATGCATATTGGCAATAAATTGAGCAGTGTTTCATTGTTGCAATTGGAAGTGGCTGGGAACACTGGGCCATGTCATTAGTTTTGACAGAGTCCACTAATGTGCAAGACAAGAGACTGGGAATCACTGGGCTCAAAACCAGTACTGTACTTTATGACACATTAAAAGGCATATCTAATAAAGGGTTACTATCCAAAATCTAGAAGGAATTTATCAAAATCAACCCCCCACCAAGAAAAACCAAGAAATCCAGTTAAGAAATGGGCAGAAGACATGAACAGACATTTTCCCAAAGAAGACATGCATACAGATGGCCACCAGACACATTGCAAGATGTTCAACATCACTCATCATCCAGGAAATTCAAGTCAAAACTACAATGAGATACCATCTCTCCTGTCAGAATGGTTAAAATTAACAACACAGGAAAACAACAGATATTGGTGAAGATGCAGAGAAAGGGGGGCCTTTTTACACTGTTGGTGGGAATGCAAACTGGTGCAACTGCTCTGGAAAATGGTATGGAAGTAAAAAGTTAAAAATAGAACTGCCCTCCCTCCTACACTGTTGGTGGGAATGCAAACTGGTGCAGTCCCTCTGGAAAACAGTGTGGAGGTTCCTCAAAAAATTAACACTATAACTCCCCTATGACCCAGCAGTAGCATGGCTAGGAATTTACCCAAGGGATATAGGAGTGCTGATGTATAGGTGCACATGTTTCTCAATGTTCATAGCAGCACTCCCAACAACAGCCAAAACATGGAAAGAGCCTAAGTGTCCATCAATGGATGAATGGATCAAGAAGATGTGGTTTATCTATACGATGGAATACTACATGGCAATGAGAAAGAATGAAATCTGGCCATGTGTAGCAACATGAATGGACCTTGAGGGTGTTATGCTGAGCAAAATAAGTCAGACAGAGAAGGACAAATACCATGTTTGCATGTATAGGAGGACTAGGAGGAACTTGACGGAGGACCATGGGGGAGAAGGGGGGAAATAGTGGAGGAGAGGGAGAGGCAAACCATGAAAGACTCTTGAATGCTGAGAACAAACTGGGGGGGGGGGGGGGGGGGGAGATGGGCATGGAGGAGGGCACTTGTGGGGATGAGCACTGGGTGTTATATGGAAACCAACTTGACAATAAACTATTTGTAAAAAAAAAAAAAAAATAGAACATCTATGACCTAACAATTGCCCTCCTAGGTATTTATTCAAAGGATACAAAAATACTGATTCAAAGGGGCACATAACACCCCCAATGTTTATAGCAGCATTATCAACAATAGCCAAATTATGAAAAGAACCCCCAAATCTATTGAGTGATGAATGGATAAAGATGTGATGTACACACATGCGCACGCGCACACACATGCGCGCACACACACACACCCACACACACACACTGGAATATTTCTCAGCCATCAAAAACATGAAATCTTGCCATTTGCAACAATGTAGATAGAGCTACTAAGCAAAATAAGTCAGTCCAGAGAAAGACAAATACAATGTGATTTCACTCAAATGTAGAATTTAAGAAACAAATCAGATGAACATAGGGAAAGGGGGAAAAAAAGAGGAGGCAAACCATAAGAGACTCTTGACAATAGAGAATGAACAAGGTTGCGGGAAGAGAGGTGGGTGGGGAATGGGTTAAATGGGTGATGGTAAGGAGGGCACTTGTTGGGATGAGCACTGGGTGTTGTATGCAAGTGATGAATCACTACATTCTACTACTTGAAACCAATCATACATTATACGTTAGCTAATTAGAATTTAAATAAAAACTTGAAACAAACAAAAAAGGATGAACTTTGTTGTCCTTCTTACGCAATAATAATAGAAAATTAGGATTGCGTTCAAGATTTCTATTTTTTTTAACATTTATTTATATTAAGAAACAGAGAGAGAGCATGAGCTGGGGAGGGGCAGAGAGATGGGGTGACACAGAACCTAAAGCAGGCTCCAGGCTCTGAGTTGTCAGCCAGAGCCCAATATGGGGCTTGAACTCACAAACTGTGATCATGACTTGAGCCACAGTCGGACACTTAACCAACTGAGCCACCCAGGCGCCCCCCAATCAAGACTTCTATGCAGATCCTCAAATCCCCACCCAATCTTCTGACAAAATTCAAATCCTTCTTAACTCTTTTTTGGATTCCTTCCAGAGAATTTACCATTCTTTTCGCAGAGGTGACAAATCTAGCACTGTGCTCCTAATTGGGTCCAAAAAAAAAAAAAAAAAAGAAGCTAAAATCCAAACCGCATTCTGTCTTGACTTATCCCCAAAGGTTCCAGCTGTTGCAGAAAAAAAATAGGTTACATGTGTCTATTGTATCCGGATGGTGATAAAACAGATGCTATTAGGAACTCGATTGTTCCAATGCAAGGAAATAAATATGTAATGAGAACTTTTGGCTTGACTCCACTTCAAAGCATTTTTCATTTGTGCCACAAGATGGCACCTCGTTCCCGCTCACAGCTCTGTTGCCGGCACTGAGCCAGCAACAATTTCTTTTTTTTAACACTTAGGGTTGATAATCAGCACTGTCATTTTGAAAGGGTATTTCTTATAAGTAGAAGTTTTATTAAGAAACTTTGTTAACTGTTACATTAGCTTTTTAGTCTTTTTCATGTAACTATGAAAATGTATTATTTTTGGAGAATGCGTTTCTATTAAAGATGAACAAATGTTAGGACAATAAAATGGAAAGCTACTTACTGTGTCCGAGGGATATTCACTAGTCCACTTAATATAGGCAAGGCTGTGTTTCACGTGTCTTTCATGCCCAGTATTAGCTTTAAAATCTGTCAACAAAATGATAGAAATCTTTCTTTTAAACAATCAGTAAAAATTTTTCCATGAGAACCATGAAGAAGATACATTATTTTTTGAGGAAAATGATTTCATTTCTTGGTGTTGCAATTGGATTTTGGGCTCTGACTTTCTGGATAGTTTTGTAACTCAGGAAGCTTGGCCTTGTTTCACCTTTTGCTTTGCATGGTCCATTGTTACAGTTCTGAAGCTTGAGGCATTTCTGGGCTGTTTTGCAGCGTCTTGAACTGTGGCTTCTTTTTGTAGCATGAAGGTGATGGACTCTCCTCTCTAGGAAGAGGAAGGAAGAGGGCAGCATGAGAGTGTGTATGTTTGTTAGAAATATAGACTGAGATGATGTAACGATAAGAATTTTGATGAGTATTTTTGAGAAGCTATCAGATTGCTTTAATTAACCAATTATGAGTGTTCCAAGCCCATCCCCTGAGATACAGGGGGTATGACAGTGGGTATGACATACCCCCTCAGTGGGGATGAGACTAGGCAGCTTTATGTTAACAAATTGTCCAATATGATTCTGACACTGCCAGGTTTTGGAATCTCTGACAAGGTAATTGGCTAAAGACCAAACAAAAGATAATAAGAATTTGAATGGGGGGTGCTGGGTGGCTCAGTCCATTAAGCAGCCTAAGCATTGGACTCTTGATTTGGGCTCATGTCATGATCTTACAGTTCGTGGGTTTGAGCCCCCAGTTGGGTTCTGTACTGACAGCTCAGAGCCTGCTTGGGATTCTCTCTCTCACTCTGTCTCTACCCCTCCCCGCTTGTACGCGTGCTCTCTCTTTCTCTCTCAAAATAAATAAATAAACTTTAAAAAATAGAATTGAACTCATAACATTAGAGGATAGAAAAAGTATTCAAGGATCTACAAGGCATAGGAACAGACCACTGTGAGAATTGAAGAGGTGGGTGAAATCTATGATGAGTTCAAATTTTCCAGTTGAGGTGAATGGGAAGACTATGGGGTCAGTCCATGAAAAGGAAATAAATAAACAGATGAACTTTTTGGAGCAAGATGAGTTCTAATAAAATTTGAACTAAATATATATGCCATATATTATAAAATATAATATATACCTATATAACATAACATCCATATTATATAATATATAATGTAACAACATATATAAATAATATAAATAATAGTATAATAGTATATATGTAATACATATATCCATGTTGCTGTATCTAATCCAATATGGTGGAGGCCAGGAATTATCAAGATACAAACAATAGTGAACCCCAAGAAGGACAGAACCCTAAAGAGCACCAACATTTAAGCCCGGAAGTTGCAAGATCACATAAAAAAACATTTTGTATGACTGGTTCAGCATTTTACAAATTTAATTTAATTTAAGAAGTTGAAACTTTAGGGGCGCCTGGGTGGCTTAGTCGGTTAAGCGTCCGACTTTCCGACTTTCGCTTAGGTCATGATCTCGCGGTTTGTGGGTTCGAGCCCCGCGTCGTGTTCTGTGCTGACTGCCAGCTCGGAGCCTGGAGCCTGTTTCAGTCTGTGTCTCCATCTCTCTCTGTCCCTCCCCTGCTCACGCTGCCTCTCTCTCCTAGAAATAAATAAAACATTTAAAAAAAAAAAAAAGAAGTTGAAACTTTAGACTTGTGTTCTTTAATTTGACCAGAGACGTCTTCTTTCCAAATTTTCTAATGATTGATAAGTATAATGCTTATTTATATTACCTGCTTGGCCACCATAGTTATTGAATTTGCCACCTTAAAGTCAAGGAGTGGGTAGGGTTTGGGAAAAGATGGAAGCCTGGGAAAGAACAAGGAGAGAAAGTATGAAGAAGAAGGACGTAGTGATCCTTGTGTTAAATGAGACTGGGAAGTTAGATGAGACTGGTACTAGAAACAACCTAAATTTTCACCTAATAATTTGTAAAAGAATGCATTTATTCCGCAAGTGTTTATTGAGCACTTTCTCTGCACCTGGTAGTATGTTAAGAGAAAGTGAGACAACAATAAACAAGATAGTTATAATTCTTATCTTTGTGGAATTTAAAGGTCAGAGGACATAGAAAACTATGCAGGGAATATACAGTAATAAATCTTCTGAAAAAGGGAGCACCTGATGGCATTGGGTAATGGATGAGGAGCCACTAACCCAGATGTGGGGGATGGGAAGAGTCAAAAGACCCCTGGAGGAATAGATACCTACAGCTGGCCCCTCCTGTTTGGATTTCTGGCTTCCTGTGACTTGAACCAATCTGACTTGAACTTTGGCTTCTGCTCCTCTTGCCTTTGCACTCTTTCTGGCCTTCCTGTTCCCTTTTAAACTGGGCCCCAAGAAATGGATGGAAAGTTCCCTTTCCTGTCCTATGCCCAAAGAACCCCCCCATTGTCCAGGTAGGGAAGCTTTTCTCCTTCCTTTGTGGGAAAAGTAAAAATTCAGGCAGAAACCAAGCCATTTCAGATATCAGCCCATAATGAGACTTGTTGACGTATAAGCTTATCAATTTCATAAGTATTTATCTAGGCAGTCCTATTCAGTATCAAAGGAACCCAGTAGTCCCCTTGAGCTGAGAAGACAGAACTGGGCTTCCAAGAAAGTCAAGGATGCTAGTATTCACAGGAAGGATATAAAAGAGGAAAGAGATGCACAGAGAGAAAACTCCAGGCATCTGCAAGGGTCCTCATTAAGTATTCAGCTGACTACTAATCAGCTCATGCTGAAGCCAGGGGAAAAACCATCTGAATCATTTGGACGGAAGAGTTAACACTACACTAAAAGTAATGCTAGTGTCTGTTTCCACTGGCCAGAGTGAAGAACTCATAATTAATGGGGCATTGGTCAGAATGCTAAGACAACTCTTGCTTCAGAAGTGAGGAAAAAATTAACCTGAAGCTAAATGTTTCCACCAACAAAGCTTAAAAGATCTGGGGATTAAACTGTTTCCAGGTTACTTAAGAGTGATCCAGAACAAAATTCAAGAATATTTATTGTAAGACAGGGACACCTGGGTGGCTCAGGTGGTTAAGTGTCTGACTTCAGCTTAGACCATGATCTCACAATTCATCACTTTGAGCCCCACGACAGTCTCTGTGCTAACAGCTCAGAACCTTGGAGGCTGCTTCAAATTCTGTATTCCCTCACTCTCTGCCCCTCCTCCACTCACATCTGCCTGTCTCTTTCTCTCTCTCTCTAAGATAAATAAACACTTAAAAAATTTTAAAAGAATATAGTAATACAAAAATATCCAGCAACCATTACTGTAAATATCAAAGTGTCCACCATTTAATCAAAAATTACTGCCCAAAAAAAGTCCTGTAAAGAACCAAAAAGATACAGTCCATAGTGGGAGGGAAAATTCAGACAGTTGAAAGTGATCTAGAAAAGTGAAGGTCATGGGATTAGTAGCCAAGGGCATTACAATAGTTTTAACTACATTCCATATGTTTCAGAAACTAGAGGAAAGATGGAGCATGCTAAATAGAGAAATGGAAGATATAAAAGATTCGGTTCAAACTTCTAGAGATGAAAACCACAATATCTTTGATGAAGAACACAAGGAGTGGTAATAGAGTTTACACTACTGAAAAGACATAGCAATGGGAAGTGACCAAAATGAATCACAGTGAGAAAACAAGACTGATCTGAAAAAGTAAATACATAAAGCGCCAATCACTGTGGAACAACTTCATGAAGCCTAATATATAAATAACTGGAGTCCCTAAAGGAGGAGGCTGGGAGACAGGAAAAATATATTTGAAGAAATAATAGCCAAAATTTCTCCAAACGGGATGAAAAGTCTCAATCCCAGATCCAGGAATCCCAACAAGCCCCAAGGGCAAAAAACATGCCGAAAAATATATCCAGGCATATTATGGTCAAGTTGTTCAAAATCAGCGATAAATTAAAAACAGTCAGAGAAAAAGACCCACTACACACAGAAGAATAAATATGATGACAGTACATTTTTGTCAAAAATAATGCCAAGAGCAATGTGTTTAAAACACTAAAAGAAAGATAACTAACATCCTAGAAGTCTTTTTTTCTTTTTTTTTCCTTTTTTTAACTTTTAAAATTTATTTTTGAGAGAAAGAGAGAGACAGAGCATGAATGGGGAGGAGCAGTGAGAGAGGGAGACACAGAATCTAAAGCAGGCTCCAGGCTCTGAGCTGTCAGCACAGAGCCCGATGCACGGCTCGAACCCACGGACTGTGAGATCATGACCTGAGCTGAAGTTGGACGCTTAACTGACTGAGCCACCCAGGTGCCCCAGCCTAGAAGTCTTTACCCAGCAAAATGTCTTTCAAAAAGAAGGTGAAACACAGACTTTTTCATAATATAAGCTGAATGAATTCACTGCTCACAGACCTGCATTTTAAGAAATGTTGAAGGAAATCTGATAAGCAGAAGGCAAATGATACCAGATAGAAGGCTGGAGCTACACCAAGAAAGGAAGATATTGGAATGTTGATTGCATGGGTAGAATGCTTTTCCTTATTATTGAAACTTCTTTAAGGGTAATACACTGAGAATGCCACATATTATGGGGTTTATAACACATGTAGAAATAAAGTATATGACAATGGCAGAAAGCTCTGAAGAGGAGAAATGGGAATATTCCATGGAGAAGTTCTTACACTATACAGAAAAGTAATGAGAAATCACTTGAAGGCAGAATGGGAAAAGTTAGAGATACACACTCTACACCCTCCAGCAACGACTAAAATAACATAACTAAGAGTCATAAGTCACCAGCAAAAAAACAAGGCAGAGTTATAAATGAGACTTAATTAATCCAAAATAAGGCAAAAAAAAAAAAAAAAAAAGNAAAAAAAAAAAAAAAAAAAAAAAAAAAAAAAAAAAAAAAAAAAAAAAAAAAAAAAAAAAAAAAAAAAAAAAAAAAAAAAAAAAAAGAGAGAGAGAAAAGTGGAAAAAAAACCCAGATGGAACAAATAGGAAACAGTAATGTAATAGATTCGGAACCAACCATATCAATAATGATATTGAATGTAAATGGTCTAAACACCCCAATTAAAACACAGAAATGACCATATTGGATAAAGTAGCAAGACCCAACTATACACTGCCCCAAAGAAACTTTAAACATGAAGACACAAATCAGGTAAAAGTAAAAAGATGGAAAAATAAATACCAGGCTAACACAAACCACTGTCAACTAAATATATAAAAATTACTTTGCTATGAATAGCATCAGTCTCCCAACTAAATTTATTTGTGTGAAAAACAATATATAGGGGGAGGGCTATGGAATATGTGAGGAATTTCTGTACCTTCCTCCTAATTTTGCTGTAAGCATTAAACTGTTCTTTAAAAAAATAACATCTTTAAAAAAAACAGTGTCTACTATTAAGCATCTTCTGTTAAACGTCCTGTTAACTGTTTGTCCCATAAACATTATCCAACTATCTTTCATATATTTCCTAACTGTAGGAGAGATGAAAATGTTATTTGTTAGAGTGCAGTGACATTTTAGAGCCACTACTGATGGAAACCAAGTGTTCAATGGGAGAGGGGACCTTGGCACCAGTAGATACATTGTTGGTGTCCAGACATCACCAAGAGAAAACAATGTCATGTTGTCCCTCTACACTCTGACAGAATCAAGTTGGCAATGGGCTTTGAATAAGAAAGACTGTTCTACAGAAGTTGAGAAAGTCTGGCTTTCTCGGGGAAAGGTTTTCATTAAAAATCACATCAGCCCTGGCGGTGAGTCTGAGACCATGGAACATTCTCAGACACACCAGGGGCCTTCGCAGCTCCAGCTGAGATGAGTCACCAGACAACAGAGGCAGCACAAATGACTTCAGCTGAGTAAAAGGGCACAGCAGCTCCTGTCCTCGGTGTAACGGCAGCTGGCCCCAAGCTGGAGGAAAGCAAATGTCCCAGATTGTGTTTCCCAACTCCCATTCCTGAAATCAAATATTCTCCCGACACTCTGCACTCCCCCAGTCCTGATATCATTTGTTTGTGTGAGTTATCCAACAAACACGTAGTGAAATGTTTTGTTACTTAAACATTTTACATTTACACTTTTTATTTTTGAATAGTTTAAGATTCACAACAAGATGAAAAGTGAATATAGATAGTCTGTACCATTCACCCAGCTTTCCCTAACGATAATGCCTGATATAACCATGGAGCATTGTCAAAAGCTGCAAATTGATACTGGTACAATACAATTAACTAAACTACAGACAATGTTGGTATTTCACCAGTATTTTCATGGACTTTTTTTTTTTGAGAAAAAAGGTACATGGACTAAGAAATCTCATCACATGTATATATTTGTGTAACTATCACAATCAAGAAACAGAACTACTCCATCACCACAAAGAAACATCCTCGCTTTCCTCCTTGATAGTCAAATCCTACACCCAACCCTAATTCCTAGCAACACCTGGTCTCTCTTCCACCGCTATGACTGTGCCATTTTGATAATATTATATAAGTGAAATTGTACATTGTGTAACCTTTCTAGATTGTCTTGTTCACTCAGCATAATGACGTTGAGAACCATCCAAGTTCTCATATCAATAGCTCATTCCTTTTTACTGCTAAGTGGCTTTTTGGTGGTTGCATGTACCCCAATTTGTGTTTCCATTCACCCATTGAAGAACAGTTGGGTTGGGGTGCCTGAGTGACTCAGTCCATTCAGCGTCCAACTCTTGATTTTGGCTCAGGTCATGATCTCATGGTTGGTGAGATTGGGCCCCACATCGGGCTCTACGCTGAAAGTACAAAGCCTGCTTGATATTCTCTCTCTCTCTTTCTCTGCTCCTCCCCGGCTCATTCTCTCACCCTAAATAAATAAATAAACATTATAAAAAAAACATCTGGGTTGTTGTTTCCAGTTATATAAATAAAGCTGTTATGAACATTCACGTATGTTTTAGTGTGAACACAAGGTTTCCTATGTGTAGTATAAATACCCAGGAGTGTGAAGGCTGAGTTATACATTAAATGACTGTTTCAGTTTATAAGATACTAACTGCAAACTTGTTATCAAAGTGGCTGCGCCATTTTATATTCCTATAATATAAAATGGCTGCACAGTGACATGTGAGTAATTGATACATCTTTGCTTCATATCCTCATTGGCATTTTTTCAGTGTTTTTTATTTTAGCCGTTCTAACATATGTGCAGCAGTATTTGTATGATTGTTGTTCATTATATTTCTTTCCCATTAGGCAGCCAGTTCAAGAAAGTTTGGAAATGTGTCTTGTTTCCGGCCTGACCAAGTTGGTGCTCGGCACACACGTGCTATCCAGCTAAGAGGATGTAAGCAAGAAGAAAGAAAGGAAGGGAGAGTCCAAAGGTGAAAAGTAGAAGGTAGCAGGGAGGCTGGGGAGAGAACATGAGGGAGGAAGAGTGAGGAATCTGAGGGGCCACAGCATTGGCTCAAACTCCAGGCTACTGTGTTATCTGCACGAGTAGATGGCTGGATCCCCAGTGATGAGAATATTCCTGCTGCTGACTGGGTGTCCATTCACACAGTGGAGAGGCCACATCACTTAAAAGCAAATGAGACCTTCGACAGTATGTCGCTCCTTCCTTTCTTCAGTAGGAGGAAGGTCACACCTACCATCAAGAGGGGACCTCCCTCTCCATGACTTTGTTCTTTATTAGCCAGGCTCATTTCTTCTTACAGCAGACTGAAAGACAGTGCACCTGCTGTGTAGATGGGGCCCGTGTCCAACTTTGCAGTAGACCTCTCCTCTTCAGATAGAAACCTCTTGTTTTCCTTCCTGTTTTATATTGATGCTGCTTTTGTGGGTGACAGGAGAGAATGCTTTCAAGGCTAATGATCTTGCCAAATCTTGACTATGGCTTATGCACATGCCTAGTGCTAAGGAATGGGGAGAGAAGCTTGTTTTAGGCTCCTTTTCAGCCCCTCTTACCTCTTGCAGGAACACTTGCTCGTTTTTTCTTCGGAATACTCCTCCACCCGGCTCAGCGCCTTGAATCCTTTTACTCCCACCACGTCCCACTGAATTCCTTCTCTCTTCGCAAGGAATAATAAGATTTGCTGTATTATTTTCCCTATGACCAAATACTAATGTTCCGTTTTTGGAATTTTAGGCAACAGCCAGGGAAGCAGAGTTTTTCCATTCTTCCCAACAAGCCTTCGAATTCATGAAGATGGATCACATGTGGGTTGTCCATTTTGCCTATTTACAGAGTGAGCCCTACCTAAAAAACCTAGCCTTATACTAGTTCCGTTTGCTGTGTTTTTCTACCGGAAATAAGCTATCCCATGAAAGAACTTCACACAAAAACACTTTATTTATGCTGATACTACATGCTTTGTATCACATTTGTTACAAAACACTCTAAATTCAGAATTTTTTTAGAATTTTAAATACTAAATATATTTAGCTTCTTGGGATTTGGCAACCTACTTTAAAATTTTGGAGGGGGGAGGTGCCTGGAGGGCTCAGTCAGTTGAGCATCTTGACTCTTGATCTTAGCTCAGGTGGATCCCAGGATCATGGGATTGAGCCCTGCGTCAGGGTCCATGCTATGTGTGGAGCCTACATAATCCTCTTTCTTCTTGGCCTCTCTCACCTTCTTGCGCGCTCTCTCTCTCTCTAAAATAACTTTTTTAATTTTTAAAAGATCAAAAAATTTTTTAATGTTTATTTACTTATTTTGAGAGAGAGAGAGCAGGGGTGGAGCAGAGAGAGAGGGAGACATGGAATCCCAAGCAGGCTCCACACTGTCAGTGCAGAGCCCAATGAGGGGCTCAAACCCATGACTGTGAGATCATGACTTGAGCCCAAATCAAGAGTGGGATGGTTAACCGACTGAGCCACCCAGGAGCTCCAAAAAAAACCCTTTTTTTAAAAGTTAAAGCATATTTGGAGATACTCTAAACTACATATTTCAGAATTATTCAACTAATATTTATAATGAAATGACTATAGACAATTCACTGTGCTAAAGTCTGGAGGGTTTACAAAAGGAAACGAAAACTTTTCAATTAAATAACATTAGGCAGTCTACTGGACGTGGATTTTTCAATAACCCTCATAAGAGGATTTTTAAAAATTTAGTATTATATCCTACCTTTTTCATTGTTCTTGGGTCACCTTTAAATCAAACGTTTGTTCATTGTAATGATGTAAGTCACAGATTTAAACTCAATTTCTTATGTCAAAATAGGACCTTAAAGCTACTGTGGGCTGGAGGCTAAGCACATGCAACAATTGTCTTCTGTAGATGTGTAATATCGGCCAAGGACACAGTCCAAGCTCTCCTCCCTGCAGGCTCTCCGTTCATACATCCCGGCCCCCAGTTCCCCTTTCATTCTGGTAGGAGAGTGTTCAAGAGTATAATATATAGGGGTGCCTGGGTGGCTCAGTCAGTTAAGCATCTGACTTCAGCTCAGGGCATGATCTCACGGTTCATGGGTTCGAGCCCCACGTCAGGCTCTGTGCTGACAGCCAGCTCAGAGGCTGGAGCCTGTTCCAGATTCTGTGTCTCGCTCTCTCTCTGACCCTCCCCTGCTCATGCTGTCTCTCTCTCTCTGTCTCTCTCTCTCTCTCTCTCTCAGAAATAAATAAAACATTAAAAAAAATTTTAAGAGTATAATTTATAAACTATATAGAATTGAATGGAACCAAATTGCATACAAAATAATATTCTTATTGGAGATCCAGGCATATCTTTCTTAAAGAAAGCTCTTTTATTTTTTTTAAGTTTATTTATTTATTTTGAGAGACAGAGAGAACACGAGTGAGGGAGGGGCAGAGAGAGAGGGAGAGAAAGAGAATCCTAAGCAGTGCTCTGACAGTGTAAGCTTGACGGGGGGTTCAAACTCATGAACCCTGAGATCATGACCTGAGCCAAAACCAAGGGTCAGGTGCTTAACTGACTGAGCCACCTAGGCGCCCCCCAAAAAGCTCTTTTAAACTATTGTTTTAAATAAATTCATCTACAGATAATACCAAAAATAAGTTAAAATGTCTAAAAATACCACTCACATTAAGGATAAATACAAAACTTAGCTGTCAAATATTGCAAGTAAAGATGTGTATAATAGGTGAAAAAAACCCATGTCCTGTGGCCAACAGAACTGATGCCATATTAGCTATGCAAAGGGACTCAAAAATAAGAGAGCTGTAAAATCCAACGTACAACCTCTGTTTTTCTAGTTAAATTTCAGCTTCAGCTTTCTTGTTTACCAGTGTATTTCAAGTCTGTAGCAAAGTGTCTGACTCAAGGGTGAATGACTGACAAAAAAAGTTAAAATTGTTTAAAGGATGCATAGACTTCCTGCAGAGCCCATATGTACAACCACATCTCAATTAAGAAAAGACAGACTGAAGGAAATCTCTGTTAACCATGAAAATAGATTTTTAAGAGAAGGAAAGAGAAAAATTCTCTTTAATTAGGAATCACAAAAGCAACAGAAAAAAACTGGCAGCGTAAGAAGTGAGCTCGGTATACCACACATGCCCAGTGCTCCAAGCGCAATTACAGTACAAGCTTCCTGACCAGGGGATGACATTGTCATAATTAACTCGAAGCCCTGTGGCTTTATAGCTTGGAGACTATGGAATTTTAAAGGACAGAGCACTTAGTATGAGGACTGAATAGATCTGTGTAAAGCAACACCATTCTTGCAAATCCACCGTGGCATTAGAGTGATGGGGTCTATGACTCTAGCATCTACGGCATTAAGCATTGGAGAATTTCCTCCACTGTCCTGAGAAATCCTTTCCAAGGAGCCAGTGATGTAGATTCAGAGAGTTTTGGGAGGTGGAATTCCTCTACTGCTTCTTGTTTGCAAATTGCATCCTCACTCACTGCCCAGGATTCTGATGAAGAGCTTCGAGCCGTTAGGAGAGTAAGGAAGCATACTTTTAAAGAATAAAGAATGAATGGACTAAGTAATAAAGAGACTGGGAAGTAGTGATCAAGATGGTTAGATCCGAATTAAAAGCAAAAATTAAATTAGAAAACAAAACCAAAAAGTGAGAAGATAACGGGAAGTTAAAGAACCAAATAGTTTCAAAATGCAGGGTGAAGTATGAAAAGCGAGCTATAGTAAAGCAGCAATTTGGAAATTTTTTTAATGTTTTATTTATTTTTGAGAGAGAGATAGAGACAGTGTGAACAGGGGAGGGTCAGAGAGAGAGGGAGACACAGAATCAGAAGACAGGCTCCAGGCTGTGAGCTGGCTGTCAGCACAGAGCCCGACACGGGGCTTGAACCCACAAACTGTGAGATCATGACCTGAGCTGAAGTCGGACGCTTAGCCGACTGAGCCACCTAGGTGCCCCAGCAATTTGGAAATTTTAAAAGGAAGCTTAGAATCATTTCTGTAAAAGCTTAAGAGACTTACAATTGATCTTGGAGCTAAACCCTCAGAAAGAAAGTTTAAGCTTCAGGTAATTGATGTTAGAATTAGCTCCTATAGGAGCACCTGGGTGGCTCAGTTGGTGAGCATCCAACTTTGGCTCAGGTCATGATTTCCTGGTCTGTGAAGTCTGTGCTGACAGCTCAGAGCCTGGAGCCTGCTTCAGTTTCTGTGTCTCCCTCTCTCTCTAACCCTCTCCAGCTTGCTTGTTCGCTCTCTCTCTCAAAAAATAAATTATCTTTTTAAAGAAAAGAATTAATAGTTCCCAATAGTTGTAATAGGGAAGGAAGTAGATAGAGTTGGTGTGTAAAGGTCAGGCCAGGTTCTGAAAGGCCAGCAGATAAACAGAACGCCCTCTAGCGGCTAATAAAGAGAAATATTTGCCTTGTAATACAGATTCCCTCTTCCACACCACTCCCTTTCATTTCCCATATTCTTGCTTATTCTTATTCTTGCTTAACAGAAGACCATCACAAATAGTAGGGTTGTTTGGAAAAGCCTGTTTTTCCAGATATACACTATTAAAAGAAAACAACTTATGGAATAATTGCTCCAGGTGACGTGAAGTTACTGGTAATCAAATATGGAAGAAAAAGGTTCACAAAGCAATTAAAAGCAGAATTTATAGCCATTCACATACAAAACTAATCATATAAAGGACAAGAAAGGTAAATTGGTTCATTTTAACTCTGAAGTAGCTTCATTTCAGTGAAAACAGATTATCCCCCAGAGGAAAAAAAAAAAAGCAAAAATCCAATGTTTTTCCTCTTCAGAAACAAAAGACATAACTAGTAGTCATTAGAGATTCTTCTGAGTGAATGACTGTCAGATTCACTCAGATCTAATATTCATTTGAGTAAGTATCATTTACTCAGCAAAAGTGGTTTGTTAAAGTCAAATTTTTGCTGATTATGTCTGAAAGGTGAGAGAATAAAATCTCCATTTCTTGTCAGATAATGTACATCTCAATGTGGGGTCTTGCAAAGAGAGGAAGAAAATGACCTTGACAGCTCATTGTGCCAGGTGCTGAGTCTTCATCACTGCTTTTAGTCCACAAGCAACTTTGTGAGGCTAGAGATTATTATTCCCACTTTACTGGTGAGAAAACAGAAGCTTAGTAAGTCCAAGCAATTTGGTTCTAATTTATCGACGTGTAGTTTGTAAAGTGATTGAAATAGGTCTTCATGATCACATGTTGTCTACTTAGATTTTTCTGGATATAAGTATTCACTTATAAGAGCAGTTGTAATCAAATGAGAAATATTGTGAAAACACTTTGCAAATTCCAAAGCATTATATAAACTTATGGCATTATTTTGCTTGTGAATATTTAATGGGGTTATTTAAAAATATTAAGGAGGAAACTGGTTCAACTCAGGCTTGCATCCCACATTTGTAGATTATTCCCCGCTATTTCCAATTTTTTTTGGCATTCCATCTGTTGCACCCCATTAGTCTATGTCCATAGGTCATAAACTTTCCAAAGACATAAAACCTTATTTGTCAACTTTTCTCAAATACCTTATTCATTTCGTGCAATTCATTTTAGTATATTTCTCTTTACTATTTCCTTTTTAAAATTATCTCTATATATACCACCTCTAGATTAATAAAAATGTAGTGTTTGCATGTTGGCAAAATAAGAACAGGAAATAAGGAACAGACCAGTTGAGCACAAGTGAAAGGCCTATGTCTGTTGGGATATGTTTCGTAGTTGCCCATGAGTAGCTTGGAATCTTCTAAAAACTCGTTACAGAAACCTGGGCATGTTCTTCCAGGAAGGTAGTGTGCCCTCAGGCATGTTTCTTGGCGAATGCTGCTTCACCACAGCATGGCACACTGGGAGATGTTTCATAGTACATAGCTTCTCTTGGACTTTCAAATGTATATTTATATATATATATTTTTTTAATGTTTGTTTTTGAGAGAGAGACAGATACAGAGCGCAAGCTGGGGAGGGGCAGAGAGACAGGGAGACACAGAATCTGAAGCAGGCTCCAGGCTCTGAGTTGTCAGCACAGAGCCTGATGCAGGGCTCGAACTCATGAACCACGAGATCATGACCTGAGCCGAAGTCGCACGTTCAACTGACTGAGCCACCCGGGTGCCCCTTGTATATTTATAAAGACTCTGAGAAGTTCTGCTGTGAGCCTGTTTAACTCTGAAATAATTTTCCATGACTTTTTATATTTTCCATGGAAGACAGCTCTGGCCAGGGGAGTAAGGGATGCTGCCATCTGTCTATTCAGTTATCTGTTTCCTGCACATGAAGTACCAGTTTGACCTTGCTGGACTTGGATGGCTACAACTGTCAGTCAAGATTTTGAAGGGCTAAGATGATCAAACTAAGATATAAACTAGATTCATGGTCCAAGTCTATGGAAAAATGATGGTCCTTGATGATGAATAAGCTTTTCACAAAGCTCATTTTATTCGAGTTGAAGGATGGGCATTTATTCTGAATCCCTCCACTTTGTAAAATGAAATGTTGGAGATGGGAGATTTTAGCTGACTCGGTCAGCTATGAGCCTCATCATGGGACATCACAGGACGATCATCTCCATCACGGTGGAGACAATATCTGTCTTTGTTCACAGTTCTAAGGCCAACACTCTAGTGTAGAGCCTGGATCCGAGGAGGCTTTCAATGAAATTTGTGAAACAGCAGTTATTCTGATTAGTGTTTCATTTGACAAAATGTACAGCTGGCACCCCTATATTGGTCTAACTGCTTCCAACTCAGAAATCTTGGAACCACTGAACTAGATGAAAGTCAATTTTGCTAAAAATATATAATGCAGCAGGGATAGCTTCTCTTCTATAGTGTTGTCACTGGGAGGCAGCTTATAATTAAACATTACACACCCGGCCCCTTTTGCAGCCTAGGGAGGCATGTGACTAATTTCAATCGACAGAGTGAGTCTGGAAGTGATTTATGTCACTTTTAGATCAGGTGTCTCTCCATTAGCAAGGTGAATACACAGGAGTCCTAGGATTTGGGGATAATGGAGTCACCGGATCTCGGGTACCTGAATCATCTTAACAAGCAGAGTCAGTTACCAAACGAGTCACACGCATTGAACTATTAAATAAACATGAAACAAACTTTATTGTGTTAAACCACTCATATTTTGGTATTTGTTGCATTAGCTAGTGCTAGCTGATATCAACATACGGATTCACAATTATGGGCATATACTAGAAGCATAACCACCAAAAGGTTAATTCTCTAGGTAATGGGATTAACAGATTTTGCTATGTACTTTTTCAAACTTACCATTTTTTAGATTTCCTTCAGTGAATAGGCATTACTACACATTAGTTTTATAATTAAGGGGGAAACACAAATAAATTATAACTATTTTTGAATGACTCCAAACTCCAAGACCTCTTGGTCTTTTGTTTTTGGGATCCTTCCTCACTCCCTGGATTTTTCAAGCCCTTTGTTCTGGACCTCCAAATGGGCATATTCCCATCATCAGTCAGAACTGGCAAACCGAGGAATAATCCCCCAGAGGCATGTGAGGAATAATCACAACCCAACTTCTCTTTTTGCTGCTCCAAAATTGTGGACTACTGCCTAGCAGAGGAAGACCAGCTGGGTCCCTGTACTGTATAGGTGGAGCCTTCATTACTTCATTCACATTTGTAACTTTTTATTCTGAAATAATTTCAAACTTCAAAAGAAGAGATTTTTTAAAAACCCTTCACCCAAAGTCTTCTATTGTTATCATTTTACCATATTTGAGTCATCATTCTCTTACTATAGATAGATGATAGGTGATAGATGATAGATAGATAGATAGATAGATAGATAGATAGATAGATAGAGGATAGATTATGGATGGATGGATGGATAGATAGATAGATAGTAGATTATAGAGAAATGATAGAATTCTGAAGCATTTGAAAAAAAAAACTTAAACAACAAGCTGAAGACATCTGGCAATATTCATCTAAATTCAAAGTGCAGTTATTAATTTAAAATTCTTGAAAAAAACAATTATTAATTCTGTAATTTTATTCATAGTAATTTATTGGAAGGAAACACTTATAATCACAGCAAAGTTCATCGCACTGAAAAACAGATGGTCTACGTATCCAACAACTTTCAGTGAGGAAATCGTACAGTGTCATAATGTACAGTGCACTTACGGGGCTTCCCTGGGTCCTCCTGTTTGCTATTCATCATTGGCCTCCACAGCCATTAAGATGAAGTTCAAAGCTCTTAATAGGTCTGCCTCTGTGCATTGCATCTCTTTTATTACCACTAGGACTCTCTTGATCCTGCCCTGCCTTAGACTCCTTCAGAAAAAAATGATCACCCAAAATACCCTCAACCTCACATGGCTTTGATGAGTGTTGGTTTTATCACGTTTGTCCCACCCTTCCTGTATTAAGGATCAAACCAGGAAAATCATATGTGGACACTCTGTCCTCCTTGGGTCTCAGGCCCTCCTTCTTGCAGGCCTAGGAAACAGGGAATGCAACTTGCCCAAGGGCAGCAGCAAGAAGCTTGGGCTGTTCAGGAAGGTCTGCTCATTGTCAGAACAAACTAATTTAGAATGTAAGCAGAATCCTACCAAATTTTCAACAGATAGCCTATCCTAACTCCAAATAAAGAGTCAGTGCCTCAAACTTATACATATTCATGAGAATTCCTAAGAGAAGAAGAATGCCAGCTTCATTGTTTGCCACATCAGCTGAAGAAGTTGATTCCCCGGCTCCACCAACACGAGCTGCCAAGATCTGTGTATCCCTTTCTGGCCTGTAGATTCACCTTCCTGACTCAGAACAGTGAAAACAAATATATTGTTACAGAAGTTCCACAGGAAATCACTTTACTTTGACATCCCAAATTCAGACATTCTGCAGTAAAATAAACACAAAATATCAAATAGGGAGTGTTAGGGGTAATTGTGTTCCTTATACAAATACTTGTATGGAAAACCATAGAATTCGGTATAGCGCTTCTGAAATAAAAACAAGTAAACTATGAAATACGCCTCATAAATATTACAAATATTTCAATAAATGGATAAATTCTGAGAACTAAAATGGAAACACTCCAAAATACAATATTTATTCAAAAAATGGCATCATTTGCAGGAGAGAAAGGGCTTAAAAAAATGGAATACAAAAATGCAACATTTTCAATCCATTTGACTGGAAACATCAGTACTGAATCTCTTGCTTCTCCCAAAGAACGTATGTGATACCACATTAAAATTTAATTTTATTTAGTTTATTAATACGATCCAAACAGACTTTGCTTAAGAAATGAGGAAAAGACACACAACAAGATTTGGCTGAACGATACAAAGGAACCTAAAAAGTGACAAGATCTTCCACTGGTGACAATTTTACTCAGGAAAGTTAGTTCATTAACTAATATCAAAAATAAATCGACAATAGCAACTGTGACTCAAACTGAGCCAGAGTGCAGCACGTGTGACACCCAACATGGTCAGTGAGGCACTGCAGGGACCTCACACCCTCCTAGGTTGGCTCATACCATCCACCTTTGACCTGAAACCTCATAAAGGACCCCTCACAGCATGGGGTGTCCAGCCAGCTACATTTTCTCCTCAATCAACAGTCCACTGTAGACCATTTCAGTGTTTCTCATAGCTTCTTTCTTTTTAGAGAGTGGCAGAGCTCAGGAAAAACTCACCTGGCCAGGGCAGAGCAGGGAAGGATAAAGAAAATACTTTGAGATGGGTTTGGGGTCATTTGGGGATACCAACAGACTCAAATAAACCAAGAAACTAGAATGGACATCTTCAAAAAGCACTGAGGTAAGGGGCTCGTCAGTTTTTCACAGAAAAGGACAGAGCTGGATGACAATGAAAGACACAAAGAACCATTGTTGCACGTGGGAAGTCCCACCCAAAGAACAATAAACAGGAGGAAACACAGAACAGAGAGTGCTTTCTTTATATGGTTCAGATGACAGTGTTTTCAGAAAGGAATATAGAAGTCAAATGACCAATTAAAACGTGAAATAGTGATAATGAGTGTTTACATAAAATGAAATATGGAAGGAAATCAAACACTCTTTCACTTCCACTTGACTTTCTCCAAATTTTTAAAAGGCTTGTGTCAAGTCAGTCCAGTTTTGCCTTATTGGCAATAGATATATTTTATCAGACATATCTATGCAAAAAAAAGAGAACCCAATCGGCATCGCTCCGGTATATAGGGAAGGATGGATGTAGGGAAGTACATGTGTGACAAGAGGGTCTCCACCCTCCTCATGCTCCACTCTTCATATCCAAAGTGTCTTTAACCTGACACGTTCGGATCACAGAAAACATCGTCCCCCAGCACAGAATTATGACCACAAGTGTGTGCTGCGCGTCATGCTGCCGAGTACCGTGAAACATATGAGCAGCTCAAGAGGGTGATTTCTGTGCGGAGAAGATGAAGAAGAGGCCCCACACACCAAGGGCTCTGCTTTATATGGTCTTTCCACATGTGGAGGTAATGCTGTCATCCCTTGAATCTGAAAATGAAAAAAGTAAACAACGCCAGTGATTGAAGAGCAGGTCTGCGGCCAGGCTTCCTCAGCCCCCCACTTTTGCAGGGTAAAAGGGGTGGGTGGCATAGGGTGGCTGCTTAGGGAGTCAAAGTTCAAGGGAGTTGGAGCCTTAGGGATTCTGAGGGAAGTGGAGAAGAAAGCCAGATGCGCCTTTGGGAGTAAGAGATACAAACCAGGCTCTGTTGCCTTTTGAAGCTCTCATCCCAGCCTGTCCCCACTTTATTCTAACCTTGGTTTAAGAGCCAGTCTCCCTCTTCAAAGGAAGTGGAATCAGGAGTTTTAGGGTCAACCCAAGCAGTTATTGAACAAATAAACTATCAGACATATCGAAAGACAACCGATATGTTGGATTCATGGATAGTTGTCTGTTCCTTAGACTTTACCTGTAGGGCATTAGGTAAAATGTGACATCGGGTTTCTCCGAAGATGAAAACAAAGTAGGGCTTACCGACCACTCCGCGTTGTCTGTCTTGGAGCATCTCACGTTCACGGGCAAGCTAAGGACAAGCTTGTTGAAGGAGAGACCTTCCTTTTTAGCCCATTTAAATTTATTCATTGCGTCCATGAAAGAGAGGTTTTTATACTGCTTGGGGCTTTTGATAATGAAAGGCCAGGTCCTGAATTTAAAATAACCACAATTGGTCATATTTAGAACAAAAGCATGACATGTTTCCATCACCTTTCAACATTCTAAAATAGACCTCATTTTGGTCCAGTTTTACACACATAGAAAACTTAATGGAAAGGGTTGATAAACTCAGCAGCAATTGCCATAAGAAATACATACCAAGTAAGGATTCTTTTGGAAAGAATGAAATTCCTTATTGTAGTAGCAGATGGGTACTACTCTAGACAAATAATTTTGACTCAGAAAGCTTCCCCAGCCTCAAAACTCCTTGCTTATTTGTTTTGGCTCTAGTGAACAGCGTAACTTGGTATGCATTCTGTTCTGCAGAATGTAACGCTAATGGCAAAATGAAGAAATCTGTAGGTTTTTAAAGAGTAAGATGGGGTGCCTGGGTGGCTTAGTTGGTTAAGTGTCCGACTTTCGCTTAGGTCATGATCTCACGGTTCATGGGTTCGAGCCCTGCATCGGGCTCTGTGCTGACTGCCAGCTCAGAGCCTGGAGCCTGTTTCAGTCTGTGACTCCCTCTCTCTCTGACCCTCCCCTGCTCATGCTGTCTCTCTCTCTCTCTCCTAGAAATAAATAAAACATTTAAAAAAATAAAAAATAAAAAAATAAAAAAAAAATAAAAAGTAAGAGATAGACATTCAATTCCATACAGTTGAATAGCCTGACCCCTGCTGGCTGTCCTGTTTTGGCTTGCCTAAGAGATAATCAATTTAAAAATTCCGAGACTGAACCAGTCAGTGTTCTAAAAGTTCTACTGAGCCAAAAAATACTCCGTAGAAGACAGACTCTTGCTTCTGCTTGCTGCTCTCAAAGACACATGCTAAAGGAAAGAAGAGATCTCAGAATGAGACAATCTTCTTGAAAAGATACTCTTCAATTGATGTCTTTCATTAAATGTAAGTTATTTTTTTTATTTTTACTTTTTTAATTTATTTCTAGGAGGGGGGGAGAGAGAGAGAGAGAGAGAGAGACAGCGTGAGCAGGGGAGGGTCAGAGAGAGAGGGAGCCACAGACTCTGAAACAGGCTCCAGGCTCTGAGCTGGCAGTCAGCACAGAGCCCGATGCGGGGCTCGAACCCACGAACCGCGAGATCATGACCTAAGGGAAAGTCGGACGCTTAACCGACCAAGCCACCCAGGCGCCCCTAAATGTAAGTTTTATATTATTGATTCCTGGAAAAAGGAAAAGTGTAAGGAAGTGTTGGAACACTACCGGATTTACATGATAAATCCATGGATCTTCCCGGATATTATCATGGGTAACGAGCTGGTATTTGCTCCCATAACATCTTAAGAAGATATTTCAGGGATTTCGGTAATTACCAACTAATTAACTTCCAGTTGAGGAATATATACTTTTAATATTAGATCTTCACAACTTCTTCATTTATTTATGCCTTTAATTACTCTCTAATACACACAAGCTACTCAGTCACATTGCATATTATCTTTTTAATTAAATTAAACATCTTTCATTGACTTTTAAAATAAAAATAAATTTTAATGTCTAAAATAAAATTATTTCCCCCTTACTCTAATGAGCGAAACAATGAGTAAAACATTGGGTAATTCTGTCTCCCTCTCTCTGTGTTCCTCCCCCGCTCGCATTCTGTCTCTCTCAGAAATAAACACTAAAACAACGTTCTAATCAAATATTAAAAATAAAATTTGCTTTTCAAAAAAAAAGATGTCTTTCTTGAAAAAAAGAAAATCAATTTCATAACTGGTGAGAAATGCTGAAAAGGAAATCATTGGGATGTAATTCCCTAAAACACCTCAAGGTGGCACTAGAATCTGTACTAAGGCGCTAAAGTGTCCTGAATCCACAGCGCTGTTGGCTGCCTTGCTGGGAAGAGTGAATAGTGTATTGTACGCAGATGAAATGTTTAAAAAGCTTTGCTGCTAGAATAAATCAGGAAAATAGTATTTTTTTTAGATATCACAGCATAAAGTAACAGAAATGTTGTAAGCAAACTTCCTAATTTACTGTCAATATAAGAAAAAAGATGTAGAAAAGGGCAAACCTAACAGTTTTCACTGAGACAAGCATCACTGAGGCTGGTGACCTCCGGACATGGTTGTGAGCCTCTCTGAGGTGGCAGCTTGACTGATACTTATTATCTCCTCTCCATTTCTGCTGACTTTGTTCTGGCCTCTATTCTATAAGGACATCACTTCAGCAAACCTCCTCCCCTCTCCAGTCTACCCTACACCGTACACCTCCTGATTATCCCTGGAGAGAAGAGAAGGAAGAGACAGAAAGAGGAAAAATCTTGAAAAAGTAAATATTTACCCTGAGTATTTTTTGTTAAAAGACTTAGCTTTACTTAAACATTTTTTAATGTTTATTTATTTGTGAGAGAGAGACTCAGAGCATGAGTGGGAGAAGGGCAGAGAAAGAGGGAGACACAGACAAACCAGGATCCAGGCTCCAACCTGTCAGCATAGGGCCCAACGTGGGGCTCAAACTCATGAGCTGCGAGATCATGGCCTGAGCTGAAGTCGGACGCTTAACCGGCTGAGCCCCCCAGGTGCCCCTAAAAAATTTAGCTTCAAACCAGAAACAGGTAACACTGAAGTAGCAAGTTCTGCTCTTACTGGGACTGGGAGTTGGTCACGGACATTGGGAATGGTCTAGAAATTCAAACAGTTATATTTCTGCACATCTGAGCAGGGTGTAAATGTCTACCCAGATGCATATATAAATAAGAGGGTATTATTTATGTTTCACTGTAGTTGATAAAAACAAATTATATTAACGTGATGATTTATTATGGGTGAGAAGTTTTCCTTCATAAATTTAATTGACAAGTTGATTTTAAAAGTATATATATAAATCAAATGAACATAGACTACCCTAAATAATTCTGGGAAAAGAAAAAAATGACATTTTGGAACTTACATGCTCTTATTTCAATACTTCTCATAAAACTATGATAACAGAGTGATATGAGAGAAAGGCTAAACTTGAACATCAGTGAAACAGAATTTAGAGTCCAGAAATAGTCAATATATGATCTAATGATTTTCAACAAACATTCCAGGGTAATTCAAGAGGAAAAAGGTGGGGTTTTTTCATCAAATGGTTCTTGAGTAACTTGATATTCATATGAAAAAGAATGAACCTAAGTATTTACCTCATAACATACAATAATTTACTCAAAATGGATCATCAACCTAAATGTAAAAGCTGAAAACTGTAAACATTTTAGGGGGAAAAAAACCAAGAAAAAATCTTTACAACCTTGGGTAGGCAAAAATTTCCTACACAGAATAATCAAAAGCACAAAATAAACCCCAAAAATATGATTAAAAGGTCTTTAAAAAATACAATTAAAAAATGAAAATGAAAATCTCCACAGACTAGGAGAAATTATTTGTAAAATGTATCTGACAAAAAGCTTGTATCTTAAGTATAAAGAATTCTTTAAACATTATAAAGAATTCAGGTGCCTGGGAGGCTCAGTTGGTTAAGGGTCCAACTTTGGCTCAGGTCATGATCTCACAATTCATGAGTTCAAGCCACACCACAAATGGGGTTCTCTGCTGTCAGTACAGAGCCAGCTTCAGATTCTCCGTCTCCCTCTTTCTCTGCCCCTCTCCTGCTTGCGCGTGCTCTCTCTCACAAAATAATAAATACATAAATAAATAAACATTAAATATATATACATATATATAAGGAACTATATTCCTAACTATATTAGGAACTCTAACAGCTCAGAAATAAGAAAACAGTAACCTGAGGCACCTGGGTGGCTCAGTCGGTTAAGCGTCCGACTCTTGACTTCGGCTCTGCTCATGATCTCATGGTTCTTGAGTTCGAGCTCTGCCATCAGGCTCCGCACTGACAGCACAGATTGTGCTTGGGAATCTCTCTCTGTCTCTCTCTATATATACACCCCTCTCTTCACTTGTATTTGTGTGTATATGTGCTTTCTCAAAATAAATAAATAAACTCAAAAAAACTTAAAAAAGGAAAACAAGTAACCCAATGAAACAAAGAACAAACATTTGAACAATTAAAAAGAAACATATATAAATGAGCAATAAACGCATGAAAAGTGGCTCAACACTGTTAGTCTCAAGAGAAATGGAAAATAAAACCACAATAAGGCACCACTACATACACATTAAAATAAATAAAATCTAAAATATTGTAAATACAAAACACTGGGAATAATGTTAAGCAATAGTAGCTACTATACATTACTGGTGAGAATGTAAAAAGGTACATCATTTTTTTAAAAATTTTTTTTAATGTTTTATTTATTTCTAGGAGAGAGAGAGAGACAGTGTGAGCAGGGGAGGGTCAGAGAGAGAGAGAATCACAGACTCTGAAACAGGCTCCAGACTCTGAGCTGGCAGTCAACACAGAGCCCAACGCGGGGCTCGAACCCACGAACTGCGAGATCATGACCTAAGTGAAAGTCGGACGCTTAACCGACTAAGCCACTCAGGAGCCCCAAAGGTATATCATTTTGGAGAATATTTTGAGAGTCTTAGGAGATAAACATAAATTTAGTATACAATGCAGTGACTCAACCGTTCCGTCTTAGTTCAGTGTTTTTATACAAATTAAACAAAATTATGATTTAATGTTTTTATTTGAAACAGTGCACAAATTACAACCTTTATAACAGTAATTTATTCATCTTCATAGCAACACCTCCATAGAAAGACATCTGTAATAACCTTCAATTAATGTTAGTATTGTTTATTTCTTTTTTATTTTATTTACTTATCTTGAGAGAGAGAGAGAGCACGTGCATTCGAGCAAGTCAAGGAGGGACAGAAAGAGAGAGGGAGAGAGATAATTCCAAACAGGCTCCGTGTTAGCACTGAGCCTGACTCAGGACTCAATCTCACAAACCTTGAGTTCATGACCTGAGCAGAAATCAAGAGTCAGACACTCAACGAACTGAGCCACCCAGGTGCCCCAGTATTGTTTACTTCTAACAGAATTTGAGATGATTGTGTCTTCTTTTTAAAACCTTTTCTTCTTCAGTCTTAAAACCCCTATAATAAGCATGTGCAATTTTTACACAATATAAACACAAAGTGATTTTTCTTACAAAGAAAAATACGAACACGACCCTTGACTCTTTTTTAGAAGTAGAATAAATTATATCAAATTTTCCATCACATCAGCCTCACTGGAACTACGAAGTGTTGATGCGTGGTGCAGCAGAGAATACAGAATTTATCTAAACTCATGATCTATTCTGTTATCTGATCTTTATGAGTGTTTTGTTTTTCCTTAAGCCTTGCCAGATCTGTAGGAGGTAGAGAAACACTGCATCCCCTAGAACAGACAAATCCCGAGACAGGATATAGTGGTCTCTGTGTTTCTATCAGTTCCTCCTCTAATCCTAGGATTGTTACAGAATGTTTAAAATAAGACAAAGCACCTAACTGATCATTATATTCAAAGCAAAGAATATGTGATTTGAGGCTACATTTTATAGGATATTCCTCTTTAGTACTGTACCCTGAAACCAAATTTCCAATATTCTTTTAAATAAAATAGAAAAAAAAATCACCCAAACTATTTCTCTTTCTGATCTTTTAGCCAGCACCTTGTTGGTTTGGCTTTCAGTAACATTATGTCAGTATGATGAGCTAGCTTCAAAGTCTGATTTAAAGCCTACACATTAATTTTATAACAGAGGCTTCTTTTCACTCATATTTTTGAATATGTAAATTTAACCATGTAGTTAAATGGTTCCATGTGGGCAATGACATCTCAAAACTGGTCTTGTTCTCTGATGGGATTCTCCGTGTCTTTTTAAGTAATGAAAAACCCAACTTCAACATTTCCTGGGATAGACCACAGGGGTGGACTCAGAGGTCTCTGTAACATGGAAGTGGAGCATTTTCAGAGGATTTACACAAGTTGAACACAAAAGGAAATGATGAGGCTGTACAATACACTTTGAATCTCCTTGCCTTATAAAACAAACAGCTTTGAATGTCCATGTGTTTTCAACGTTCTCTCAGATTAATCCTTGAATAGGAGACGTTTCTAGCCAATATGTAAAAAAAAAAAAAAAAACAAACAAACAAACAAAAAAAACCCCCATAATATTCTAAAGGGAAAAAAGGCTACTAAGCATTTGTAAGGAACAATATTGATATTTTAAACAAGATTATCCTCTAGTGCTTTATAATGACAGATATAGACTTCTGGCGGTCATTGGGTTTTCTGGATAGGAACTCACTAGAACATATTCGTCAATAGTAAGTATAATTCAAAAGAAGAGTGCTCTTAGTTTATAATTTACAATCTCTATAATATTTTGGAACAGAAAGGTAGACCATAATTATATTCTACTTCAGTGAGTGCATTTGCTGCAGTCTCATTGAGTGTTTTTTAGTCCTTAAACATACTCCCTCAAAAATTTATGCGTATCTTTTGTCCAATTTCATCAATCTCTTTTATGTTGAAAAGTCCTAGTCATTAGACAATTCTTCCTTATATTAAAACAAAGTCCATGCTCCAAAACTTCTACCAACCACTCTAATTCTTTGTGCTATTACTCAGAACGAATAAAATCATTTTTCCTACATCAGCCCTACTATATTCAAAGCAGAACTTTTGATTTCTGCTTCAAATATGTTTCCCTACAGTATTCACACATCCTTATTTACCCCTTCCTCTTCTTTTTCCCTCATCATCTCCCTGCAATGCCATCCACCGACAAGTCCAGTGTGTACTATCTTGAGAAAGTAACCTGCTTGCAACCATTTCTCACCAGCTCTACTGCCACCACCTTGGTCCTAGACACATTCACCTCTCAACTGGGAAATCACAATAGTCTCCTGGTCGGTATTATTATTTCCAATCTGGTCCTCCTAGAGTCCTTTCCCAATTCGGTAGCCAAATCAATGTTGTTTATATCCTACAATGGGTTTTCTTTGCACTTAAAACCCAAAGTATTTATGTCACCTATAAAGTCCTACATGATCTTTATGTCAACAGCAAAGTCCCACTTGAAGACAACCTCCTCACTTACTCTCTACCATATTTCACTCTCTTCCAGCCAAACTCACCTTCTGGCTGTTCTTTGAACATGCTACCTTCATACCCACCATAAGGTCATTACAGTGGCTCTTCTCTCTGCAAAGAGTATACTTTAGATCTTTCCATAGCTGCCTCTTAGACAAATCACTTAGGTCTCTGCTCAAACATATTCTCCTGCTGTGGATTGAATGTTTATGTCCCCTCCCCAAAATTCATATGCTGAAATCTTAACATGCAAGGTGGATGGTATTAGGAGGTGGGGTTTTAGCGAGGTTATTAGCTCATGAGGGCGAAACACTCATGGGATTAGTGTCCTTCTAAAAGCAGCTTGAGAAAGCTCCCTTGCACCCTCTGCTATTTGAGGTTACAGGGAGAAGATGGCCATCTACAAGGAAGTAAGTCTTCACCAGACACTGAATATGCTGGTTACTTGATCTTGGACTTCCCACCTTCCAGAACAGTGAGCAATAAATTTCTATTATTTATAAGCTACTCCGCCTATGGTATTTATGTGATAACAGCCTGGACAGACTGAGACACCTTCCAGAGAGGCTTTTACTACCCTAACAACAACAGCTACATACTTTCTTCACTGTCTCAATTATTTTCATAACTAAAATTTTATATTTATATTGCTTATTGCCTCTCTACCACTGTGGAATATAATCCGAAGAGGGCAGGCATAATATGTATCTTGCCTATTATTTACCTTAAGTAGTTTCTATGATGTGCAATTGTGCAGACAGAGTGAACATAGCCAGCCTGAGACTTCTATCCTTAGAAATGCCCATTTGGAAGGCTGCCCTTTGGCTGATGTCAGGGAACTTAATTAGTAAACAATTTCCTATACTGATATAAAACTTTCTCCAAATGAAGAGTGACTCATTGTGCCTAGATTATTTGTACACATAATGCAATTTATGTTGACCATCTGCTTTTCTTCTAAGACTCTAGATTTTGATACTTACCAGGCAGAGGACACCTATGTAACCAGCCCTTCATAAAACCTCTGGGTATTGAGTCTCTATGAGTGTCTCTGGTTGATGACACTTCATGCATTTTGTCATACTTTGATGCTAGTGCTATTAAGTACATTCTGTGTGACTCCACTGGGGAGGCCCCCTGGACACTCGTACTGGGCTTCCTCTGGATTTGATCCATATCCCTTTTCCTTTTGTTAATTTTGCATTGAATTCTTTCTCTGTAATGAATATCAGCCATGAACACAATAATAGGCTGAATCCTTTTGGTCCTTTTAGAAAATCACTGAACCTGGGGCGCCTGGGTGGCTTAGTCGGTTAAGCGTCCTACTTTCACTTAGGTCATGATCTCAAGGTTCGTGGGTTCGAGCCCCGCGTCGGGCTCTGTGCTGACTGCCAGCTCAGAGCCTGGAGCCTGTTTCAGTTTTTGTTTCTCTTTCTCTCTGACCCTCCCCTGCTCACGCTGTCTCTCTCTCTCTCTCTCTCTCTCTCTCTCTCTCTCTCTCCTAGAAATAAATTAAAAAAAGAAAAAAGAAAAAAAGAAAATCACTGAACCCAGCAGGAGTCTTGGGGACCTGGACATACCAAGGAAGAAGCTCCCATTGTCACTCTCATCACTAAAACCAATTAAATAGAATAAGACTTAAAAAAAATTCTATAACATGGTGATAAATCCAATAACCATGAAACAAAGCCCATCTTTCTCCGAAGTATACTACCCCACTATGGAATCCATTCACTACTTACGTGACTGGCCTATAGATCTCCTTAACGCCAATGAACTGAAGTTGTTCCATAATGTCGGGAATACTTGCACATCGAGTAAGATTAATTCTTGGGTAATAAAGAAGGTATGAAAGACACATTTCATTCCTGGTGCTTAGTCCTCCCTGAAAATGGAGATGTTTTATTTAGAAAAGTATTATGTTCTACCAAATCTGACACAGTACACAAGCCACCAATGTCATACAATTCCATCCAATATTGAAATGTAATAAAATCTTAAAGCTGAAAAATAATAATCTCGTTGACAATTTTGTTCTTAAAAAAGGTAGAGATACATTGAAAAAGTAATAGAAATATTTCCATCTCTTTAAAAGTTGCCTTTCTTCAACAACCTAATAATCTCTTTCAAGTTCTGTTCATATCATGTGAACTTCTCACCACAGGGAGGATTATGGGAAGGTTTGGTTAACAGGGTACCAATCAGTCAGTTTGATGGAATCTTTACCTAATTGCACTGAATTTTCTATAATCTTGTTTTCATGTGCATAGACATCAGCAGATGCATACCACAGGGAAGACAGATTTCACATTTTCATCCAGGTAGTAAATTATCTACTGAAATTAAAAAGGTCAAAAGTCCTTAGAAGAACAGAATCTAGAACAGAATCTAGAACTGCTACAATATATTATCCACGCTATTGAATTTTCAACCAAAAGTTTTTAAATATAAAACAAAACAGGAAACTGGGAACTGTGCTCAGAAAAAAAGTTAGGAGCAGAAACGGACTGTGAGAAGATACAGATGCTGGATTTAGTAAAAACTTAAAAACAGATATAAATATGTTCAAAGAGTTAAAAAAATAAGATGTTTAAAGCCAAATACACTAAAATGAGTAAACAAATAGAGAATGACACCAGAGAAAGGAAAACATAAAAAAGAACAAAATAAAACTTCTAGAGTTAAAAGTTATCATCTTTGAAAAAAAAGTCACAGGATAGGTTTAATTTATGGCAAAAGAAAGAATCAGTGACCTTGAAGATAGACCAATAGAAAATTTCCAATCCAAAGGACAGAGAAAGAAAGAAAAGAAAAAAACTATAGAAAATGAAAATATCCCAGAAAATATCTCAAAATACAATATTAAATGTTCCAACGTACATGTAATTAGAATTCCACAATGAGAAGGAAGAGAAAAAAAAGATAGAAAAAATATTTGAAAAAATAATGGCTGAATCTTCCCAAACTTAGTGAAAACATGAACTTACAGACCCAAGAAGGTCAAAAAATGCCAAAGATAAATATGAAGAGAGCCAATACCTAGACATATCAGCCATATAGCTGAAAGCCAAAGACAAAGAGAACATTTTGAAAGCAGCAAGAGAAAAATGACACACAGCATACAGATGAACAATAATAAAAATGACAGCTGACATTTCGTCATAAGTGATGGAAGTAACAAAAAGATACTGGGATTATAGGAGCTCCTGGGTTGCTCAGTTGATTAAGAATCCTACTCTTGATTTTGGCTCAGGCCATGATCTCACAGTCATGAGATCAAGCCCCGCACAGGACTCCTCACTGGGCATGGAGCCTGCTTCAGATTCTCTCTCTCTGTCCTTCCCCTGCTAGTGTTCTCTCTCACTTGCTCTCAAAAACAGACAGACAAAAAACATATTGGGGTTACATATTCAAGTGCTTCAGGGAAAAATAAACTAACTAAGAACTCTGTATCTAGTAAATCATCTATTATTCAAAAATGAAGACAAGGAGCATCTGGGTGGCTTAGTTGGTTAAGCATCCGACTTCGGCTCAGGTCATGATCTCATGGTTCATGGGTTCGAGCCCCATGTCGAGCTCTGTGCTGACAGCTAGCTTGGAGCCTGGAGCCTGTCTTTGGATTCTGTGTCTCCCTCTCTCTCTGACCCTTCCCTGCTCACGCTGTCTCTTTCTCTCTCTCAAAAATAAATAATACATTTTTAAAAAATGAAGGCAAAAGAAAGACTTGGTAGTATCGTTCATAGTTATTAATGCAATGGCTAATACGCAATGATTTTATAAATTGCAAAATGCAATGGGTTGCACTTGATGAGCAAAGCAGGATTGGGGAAAGGAAGAAGCTGATCTGCAAATGAGGTTGCAAGTGATGCCTCAGTAAATATCATATTTAACTTATCCTTCAGCTGGGATGGCTATTCATAGAGGTACCACATTATTAGAAGGGAGCTGGGCAACTGCATCTTCCCATCAACCAGTCATCGGCTGCTGGCTGCCCCAATGCAGGGGGAATAACTTCAAGTGAGGTATTCCCTGACACCAAGGGTAGTGCCCGGTGAGTCATATTTTTAGTGGCTGTAGTTTAGCTGTACTGGACCTGAAGAGGGAGAGTATCCAGGCAGACCACCAAAATACACACTAAAATAACAATTTATTATGTCTGTAGTAAAATATTCCCTGCAAAGAAAATCATATACAAGGCACAAGATAAATAAAGTCAACATCAGTGGGCTGGCTGCACTCTGCTCATTTTTAATCCTCTCTTCCCCACCCTAACTGAAGACAATGATTATCTTACTATTTGATTTATCATTCTATTGTTTTTCAGACTCTTTACACTCAGTTTATTGACGTATGTATGCATCCCTGAATGACATTTTAATTTTGTATGTTCTACAACTTTAGATATGTTATCATATCCGTTGCAAATTTGCCCTTTTCAATCAACATTTTGTTCTTCAGGTATATCCATGTTGATAATGTGGTTTTTGTTCATTAATTTTTATAGACATATACTATAAATATATCATATGAACATATTCTAGTGTATTTATGTGTTCTCCTTTTGTCAAGAGATGGGCTGTTCCAGCTTTTTGTTCCTGTACTGTTACATGTTACTATGAATAATTTACATATTTCTCTCCTGGAACACTCCTGCAAAAGGAACCTTAAGATGAAATCTATACAGGAATGGAACTTGGTAGAATGTATATGAATATCCAGCTTTACTAGATGATGTCATGCTTTTCCCCAAAGTGGTTTTATAAGTTTACATTTAGCACTGTGTAAGGGTTCCAGTTTAGCACACTGTAATTGCAACTTTAAATATTGCCAAACTGATGGGTATAAAATATCTCATTTTGGTTTATATATGCATGATAACTGATTTCAATTGAAATTGAGCATCCTTTCAGATGTTTATTACCTATCTGGGCTTTTATTTCTGTGAAATGTTTTTGTCTATTGCTCCTTTTCTATGGTATGTTTGTCTTACATTGCTGATTTATGAAATTTCTTTTTTTTAATTTTTGTCATCTGTATACCCAATTGTGCTAATATTCTTTTATGGAAAGTCCATCCTTTGCCACTTAAATGAATACCGTGACTATTCTAAACCATATTCCATATTCAAACCTATATTTCATATAGGCAGTTATAGGTCAGTCTCCAAAACTCCCATTATGTTCTACTGTTCTAATTGGACTCAAGTACACTATCGATCACCATAGCTTTAAAATAGTCTTCGTATCCAGGAGTTTGTCTCCACCTTTTACATTTTAGTAGTGTCTTGCCTATTATTAACCTTTGCTCTTCTAGGTAGATTGTAGAATCAACTGGTTCTATATAAAAGCTAAAACTAAAATTTTTAGAAATACATTTTTTAAAAGGAGAAAAATGTTTGCAGCTATGACTAGACAAAGATTTCTTAGGTAGGATACAAAAATCTAAAGTCATAAAATTTCTGTGAAATTTTTACTGGTATTATATCAAATTTTTAGGCCAATTTGAATAAAAAGATTATTTTATTGTGCTTTTCTATCCATGAACATAGTATCTCTTCATTTCTTTTGGTGTACTATAGTGTTTTGCAATCAAGATTTATACTTTTTTCCACAGAGACCAAATATATCTAATATTAGATTTTACTTCTATAGAACTTCTTGAGATAGTTTCTTATATACTAAACTACAGTTAATTTTAGATATCAATTTTGAGGAGGTTTTTGATGTAGAGAATTACAATGTCTGTGAATTCTGTGTTTTGCTTCGTTTCTTCCTTTCTGATCTATGGATCTCTTTTTTTTCTCTTTTCTGTAATATGTTGAATAAAAATAGTAATAATAAATACCTGTCATCTCCCTGATATTAAACTAATACTTCCAATATTTCAGTTAATTAGTATTTGCTAAAGATTTTTCATAGTTAAGCTCTATCTGGTTAAGGCAATTCTCCCCTATTCCTGCTTCGTGAAATGTTCTTTTTTTTTAATGACTGACTTAAATTTTATCAAGTTTTTCTTTCTGCCCGTATTGACGTGGTCACATGTCTTTTTCCTTCAGTCTCTTAATGTAGAATGATATTAATATATTTTCTATTTTAAACCAATTTTACATTCCTTAGCTAAGTTAGACCCAAATTTGCCTTAACATTTCATTTTTATATGACGCAGAATTTGGTTTGTCAATACTCTGTCAAAGATATTTCCATCAAGTGCATGTTGTTGACCTCTTTCATATTGTCATTATCAAATTTTAGTGTTAAGAGCATGCTAACTTCATAAAATGAGCTGGTGGAAAGCGTTCTCTGGAAGAGATTGGGTAAGGCATGAATGTTTGTCAGGACTCCCCAGTAAATCTGTTTGGTCAGAAGACTGACCTTAGTTAGGGTCATACAATTCATTCTTCCTTTTTAAGTCTTGATTCATCTAAGTCCAAACTCAAGCAGATGGTCATTTGTGATCATAGGCCTTTAATAAGTTTTGGTGACGAAAAACTAAAAGATTAAAGATAGCTTTTCATGAAAGAGTGAATATATTACACTGCAAATATTGCTATAGTATCACTAGTTAACCCGATAAAGTGCTAATTTCACTATTATGATGTTTCATGCTCAAGAGGTTCAGGAATTTTGCCTCTGAATGAGGATGCTTTTACATTTTCTCCTCTAAAATCACAGTTTATTTCTCTTTCTCCACAAATGAATTTTAATAATAATAAAAATTTTCTTACCCAAGTCATCCGGGCTCTATCTTTTGTGTTGTAACGACACTCAGTAATTAGATTATCTCCCTAAAACATAAAAATAAAAGCTTTCAGATAGGAGTTTTAGGTTGCTTTATTTATCTAATACATTTGTAGACCAATAGTTTTATTTGCTATATGAGTAGATTCATTAAGTAATTTGATTCAGGGAAACCTTTGATCTACTTAATTCTAAGAATGCTAGTATAATGAACAAACAAACAAACAAACACAAATAAGGCTCTCTCCGGCCAAACTCCACCATGTTCTAGCTGCATGACCTTAAGCGAGAAAAGAATTATCTGGGCACAATTTATTAATTTAAAAACTAATTATATAAAATAGCTATTATTTTGCACAGCTGTTGTGAGGAGGTTAAATGATATAACACACATTCAGTTCTTAGATTAAATGTTCTTAGTTTCTATGTTTCCATAGATACTAGTTATTGTGTTACCTCTTCATTTATATAATTTCCTTTAAAAGTCTTTAGTCAAGTCTTTATTTCCTTGCTTCAGAATTCTGAAGCAAAATAATATTAATTTATTGCTCCAGTGTTTTCTAACCTTTTGAACAATTCAGCACACATGGCAAATAATTTTTTATGGCTCACCACTCAGGTAAATGGACAGAAGGCTATTCACAGATCAAAGACAGCTTGCTCTGGGTGTTGGTCCCTAGCTTTGCTCAGCCTGGACTATGAATCAAAAAGTGCCAAGATCAACATCGCCACACACCACCCTTCCATTATAAACCCAAGTATTGTTGCAAGCTCTATTGCAGAGTATAGTATAATTAGTTCTGTCCGAAAACTTTGTCAAATGAAGGAATTGTCCTTATATTCATTTTTACTGAAATGTAACTTCCCCAAACTATCCTATGGTATAAAAAAAAAAAAAAAATCTCTGATTTTTTCCATTACCAGAATTGCAACCCAAAGGTTTACTGGAAAGTTCGGTAAGAAAAGAGTAATGTCTGGTACTCAGAACCGAAGTTTTTATTTTCTTTTTAAAACAACAACTTGAATTGCCCCTGGGAATAGTAAGAAAAATGAGTTTCGTTTTTGGAAAACAGATCAAACACATTCCATCTGGTTGAGCCACACCCACGGTGGGTGGCTTGAAGAATGTGAGTACGATGCAATTCACTTTTCAGCTAGGAACCTTGCTAAATCTCAGTAGACAGATGCCTTAACTCTTCTTTTTTTTTTTTTTTTTTTTTTTNAGAGGGAGTCACAGACTCTGAAACAGGCTCCAGGCTCTGAGCTGGCAGTCAGCACAGAGCCCGACGCGGGGCTCGAACCCACGAACTGTGAGATCATGACCCAAGCGAACGTCGGACGCTTAACCGACTGAGCCACCCAGGCGCCCCGATGCCGTAACTCTTCTAATATTCAGTGAAAGAGAAGAAAACATTCATACTGGTAAGATGGTTTGTTCTTCCTTTAGGTACTGAAACTCCTGAAAATTGAAGTCGAAATCGTCGTCATAAGCCAGTGATCTCATTTCCTCCCCTTTCCGAAAATGACGGAGCCTGATGCCCCTGCCCGCCAGGTGAGCGTGAAGAAGAACAGCAAACACGTGGATTCCGCTCGGCTTCTCGGCTTCCAGAGCCTGCGGGCCGGGCACGCAGAGGAAGACACAATTAGCCCAAACAGGCACGTGTTCAGACAGTTCACAGTAAGAGAGACTTGGAGCGACACCCGAGAAGAAAATCTAAAGCAACTTAAGTGAATGCTTGAGCAGCCAAACATTTTCAGCCTGGATTTTTCATGGCTTACTCCTAGCAGGGTTAGCTTTGTGAAGTGACACTTGGGGGCAGATAAGAAAGGGAACGAATATTACTGAGGACCTACAGGGCCCATCCTAAATGTTATCTTTCTTTCTGTTTCTTTCAGGAGGTAAAGAGTCAATCAAAGCTCCTGCCAAAAAGATTCCAGCATGTTAGTGATCTGTATATGGAAACTCTTAAAAGGACAAATTATTCCCACTTTTGAAGATAAGAAAACCAAGTGGAAGGGTGGAATTATGTGAACTGCCCATGCCCTACAGCTAGTAAATGATGTAATGGCAATCCGAATCATGGTCTAAATAACTCAAAAGGCTTCACCTTTGCCCTTCAACAGTCTGCCATCTGTCTACAATTCTTTACGATTCATAAAGAATGTGATCGGGTATGATTGAAATATATTTGCTGAAGAAAACTATAAATGGAAGTAGCCATTATTAAATACTTTAAATGTTTTTTTCTTATCCAATATGTGTTTTTATATCTGGTATTCTTGCTCTTTGCTTTAAGTAGGGAAACTATAAAGCAGAGAAAAGGAGAAAAAATTGAAAATGAATACTGGAAAAAACAAAAGCAGATAAAAGGTAGAGAAATGAAAAAGAAACTAGATAGCCAAAGGTAGAACTTGTAAAAGATAAAACAAAACGTCCAATATAAAATAAACAAGGGAAGGAGGTGAGGAAGGAAAACACCCTAGATATTATTCTTGTCCAGAATTCTACTCCTATAGACTTCAAGATTTAAGAAATCATCAAATGTCTTGCCACAATGGTAAATAATGGCTTTAAAACATGACAATAAGAAAAAGATTAATAATAATAAACATGAGATTTTCCAAACATAGTCTTCTAGAGCATTGATTAATAAATAAGTGGCAGCTTACAGACTTCGATGCTCCACATACCTCTTCTAGGCATTCCAGAGTACAGTGACCCTCAGACCGAAATTCAGGCATCCCTGGAGGGATGGTATGGAAAAGGCTTACCCAGAGGCCAGCCTCGATCACCCCAGCATCATATTTCCTTATATCTGTTGTATGAAATAACCTCAGCCCAGAATTATCTATTAAGCCTGGAATAAGAGCATATAGTTAAAAGTGAGTTTGAGTTCTTAAAAAAATAAAAATAAAAATAAGGTTCTCCACACTCAGTTGAAATGGGTTTATTTATTTTCCTTAAAACCTCATAAGGGAAAAAATTACAAGTAAAGATGACTGAAAGACGGCATTCAGTTTCACAAATAGGAATTAAAAGACACGCCGCCATATGGTCTGCAACCATTTTTGACTTGCACAGCCTACCATGGGAGAAATATTTGTGTGGTCTAGCTAATATAGTCCACAACTATCTAACATAAAGACAAAAGGAAAATTCTAAAGTCATTCAACAGAATGTAGTATAACTCAACAAAAGTTTTATTTTATATTGTTTTCAGGTAAAGTTCAGTAACATTTCTATAGAGGTAGAAGCCCCTTGGTTCAGAAGCGATCTGCTATTAGAATAAACTTCTAGTGAGAACTTTTTAAATAGTTTGCCACCATTGTTTTAATCATTCAATAAATGGTCATTCAGTCAACGGAAAATGTAAGAATCTATTATGTGAGTAGCAAGCACAATAATAGGCATGTGAGGGTGAAAGATGAGTAAGACACATTTCTTGCTGTGACAGTTTTCATAGGGGGGAAAGTGTGAGTCCCAAATCCTTCATAAATATGTTCCACTGACTTTGAAATTAATTGATCCCTTTCTGCAGGGGTGACCTACGTACCTGTGACCAGTTAGGAACCACTGACATATACATAAATTTGTATTAATTGGTGTGATTAGTTTTATTGTTTCTCTTTCCCTCTACACCATAATTTTCATGAGGGTGCTTTGGTGTGTGTTTTTTGCTCACATTATATCATTAAGCACAGACCCAAGACAAAGCTGGTGCAACTGAATAATTGTACGAATCAATGTACAATAGTAACTTTCAATTGCTTCTGTTGATAGCATCATACTGAATCTTTCAACGTCTTGGTTTTGGAATATTACAGAAGTCAGTTTAGAAAAGTAGATTTAGAAATCAAATGTAAGTACACTTCTCTCTCCATTTCAGTACCATATTACAGTGTCACTGCATAAATATTTCCTAAGCATATTTATGGTTTTCCTACCACACAATAAAATCTTAATATTTTCTAGTGTGATGAATGGTAGCTTTTCATATGTGCAGTTAGAAAGAAAATGTTTCATGAATACCATGTATTTGGGGCTAATTTACATCACAAAGAGAAAAGTCTATTATTCTACTTTCTGGAAAGTAGCATGCGGATTGTTTTTTTCTTATTTTTTTAAAATGTTTATTTATTTTATTTATTTATTATTATTTATTTATTTTTGAGAGACAGAGAGAGCATGAGTGGAGGAGAGGCAGAGACAGAGGGAGACAGAATCTGAGGCAAGCTCCAGGCTCCGAGCTGTCAGCACTGAGCCGGATGCGGGGCTGGAACCCAGGAACCTCGAGATCATGACCTGAGCTGAAGTCGGACGCTTTATAGACTGAACCATCCAGGTGCCCCATGATTTGTTTTTTTAAGATCAGTAACCACATGTGCCCATTTGCCTGGTTCAGTACTGGTTAATCACTGTCATCCCGGTGTAATTATTAATAGTACCCTCTTTGGCTCTAAAGAGTATCCTAATTTGGATGGCAAATGTATAGGTTAATTCTTTCTAACAACAGATGCTAGTTTATTTCATCCCTGTTAAGTTAGGTGTTCTAAAACTTTTAAAAAATCAGAGGTGGACTATATGAAGAATAAACTCACCCTCCTTATATGTCGGATTGTCGTAGTGGACTTCCAGGAGCACATAGCGGGGATCTAATGGTGTGCCAAGAGATAATCCAACATGAGGTGGATAGGAAAAACCCTAAATAAGGAAAACTATATGAGACATGCCCTATGAAAGTCCCTACAAGCTCTATTCCTCTCAAAAACCAACCATTCTCAAAGATATCCCGGAACCCCATAACCCATCGTGGATAAAAATAACGGGAAATTTTAAAATGTAAGGAAAGAATCACTGCCAATCTAAGCCATCCTCAGATCAGAAATAGTGTATAAAGCTTTACTTCTAAGTATTAGAACGGTGGGGGAACCACCATGATCAATGAACTGTGTCACATCTCAGTAATCAGTCATCAGCCCCACCTCTCCACCAATGGCCCAGGCAAAAATCACGGTCTCGCAGGTGAGGAATGCATCGGGCATGTTGGGATGGTAGCATTCATGACCGTAGTCCAGAACGCTGTCATTAAAGCTGCTGCTGCATTGATAGAGCAGGATGTGGTGGACCAGACTCTCATGGCCTCTCTGTATCACTGGCTCCACCTAAACAGGCACAAATGAGAGGGAGGATATGATCAGTCAAACCCCCCACGACGCCCCACGGTAAGCATGAAACCAGCGTAAAAGATTAGCAGGCTTGCAAGGGAATAGTTTGCTCAACTATGCAAAGGTTACAATGGAGTTCAAGTTCTGGATATGAAAACCATGATGATGATGGTAACAATGGCCATGGCAAAAATGAGATAACGCTTTCCTCCAAGAATCAGAGGATTTACTAATCTGTGTTTTGAACTCGCTTTTGTTTTCCTTATCATTCTGTGTGGCAGCTCTTTCAAAAGTTGCTTTCTTCCAGGCTACTTTGCCTTGTTCCCTTCCTTCTTTTTTACTTTCTTTTCTTTTTTTTTTCTTCCCACATAGAAAAATAAAATTAAAGCTATAGCTAGGCATAAACTCCTTCAGTCTCCCTCTCTTCCACCTCAAAATATTACCTTTATCCATCCCCACTGAAAGTGATAGTATTATCTATCTGTCTATCTATCAATACCTATCTATCTATCATCTCTATATCTACCTGGTGCTAAGCATAGTGCTGTGCACAAAGAAGGGTTCAATAATGGATATTTTTATTCTAGCAATTAAAATCAGATTCTAATAAGAATCTTACTGTTAGAATTTGGGAGAGAAAACAACGTTGTAGTGATGTGACACTGTGACACTGCTCAAATTAGGAGAGGGACGGTAGAAACCAGTGCACAGAAACGGAGCAATAAAGTTGCTGACAGTATATGTTTCTTCCACTTTCCTTCCTGTAAATTCCCTTCATGACACTTGCGTGCTTCAGCCCAGGGAACTCACAATGAGCTGAGCACATCCTAAGGTCCCAGAGTCCGTTACCTGCAGAGGACGTACAGGAGCCCTGTCTGTACTTAGTGTAGCTGGGCTATCAGTGCTTCCATCAGCCACAGGGTTCTCTGAACCCTCCATTCATCTGTTAAGAAATCCTGGTCTGTCCCTAAATTTCCAAGAATTAACGTGTCTTTGAGCTCAACACCCTCCGTCTTTAGCCTTGACTATTCAAATGCAGGTGAATGCATTTTGAAACTCTTGCTTGTTCTCTGCTTTAGAAGTGCTATAAAGAGGAGGTGTTTTCAGCTATTGTCTCCTAAGCCTTTCCATTTTGATTTTCTACATGGTCTTCCTTCCTCCCCACCCCCTCCCCCACTCTCTCTTTCTTTCTTTCCATCAGAAAATCTAAGCACCCGAACAGGGAAGCAGTAAGTAGTAGGCAGAGATCTGAATAGGCAGCCAGGGGTTCGACTTTTTAAATGCAGCCTGTCTTCGTGTTACATAGTGAGTCATGCCATAGCTAACCCACACATACATTTTTAACAACACACTCACAGAAATGACACTGCACATGGCTTTGTTTGCACTTGTCTCATCTCTAAAAGACTGTGCACCCTGAAGGCAGAACCTATTTTCTGTTTTGCTTGAAAATGACAGTTATTGTTCAAGCATGCTTGCATAATACATTACACAGAAGGGTGACCTAGGATTCCTATTAGATTTTAGTTTCCACATCTAGTTGGAGGTCTCTTGTGAGACTTGACTTATTCAGGTGCGTCAGCACTCCAAGCGGGACAGGGCACTGCTAATATGTCCACAGCACAATAGGGATGTGAGGCATTTCGCTAAGTGCCTTATCAGTTGAGACAAAATCTGTAGTTTGTACTGACCTCCACAAGGTAGGTCCTACAAAGGAGCCATTAGGCCTTTAAAGAAAACCTGAGTGTTGCCAAGGCAGCTACAAAAACAGATGGCCTTCATCAAGGCACAGCAAGAGAAAGCTAAGAACATGCATGAAGAACATGTGTGGCTGGGTGGTGCCTGCTTTGAAGGAGTGTCACTAAGTTTCTTGAAAGAAGCTTTTAAGAGCAAGTGTTGTTTTGCTGTTGTTTTTAATATAGGAAATGCTGAAACCAACACCAGGCTTCCAAACTACCGAACACATTCTAGGAATAATAATAGTGACAGCTGTATTTTACTTAGCATCTTCTATGTGCCAGCAGCTGAATGAGTCATTTGCTACATTTCATTTAATATGTACAACGAATCTATAAGGTATATATTATGGTCTCCATTTTACAGGTGAGAAAAACCGAGACTGAGAGGATTAGGCAACAAGCCCAAAATACCATAGCCAGCCAATAGTAGATGGGGATTTGAGACTAGACTGGTCTGACCCCAAAGTTGGTACTTCTCCCGCTGCAACACATCACTGGAGAAGGACACGCTGGAGATGCATCAGGACCTGGAAGCTCTTGCCTGTGAGTGGGGGGAGGAAAGACTGGGAGCCGTATGTCGGGGAGGGGAGTCTCCTGCCCTCACCCCAGTCCCGTATCCTTTGGCTCTTAGGGAGAGGAGACAGAGGCCTTTTGATATGTTCTTTCCTTTTTTTTTTTTTTTTAATGTTTTATTTATTTCTAAGAGAGAGAGACAGCATGAGCAGGGGAGGGTCAGAGAGAGAGGGAGTGACAGACTCTGAAACAGGCTCCAGGCTCTGAGCTGGCAGTCAGCACAGAACCCGACACGGGGCTCGAACCCACGAACCGCGAGATCATGACCTAAGCGAAAGTCGGACGCTTAACCGACTAAGCCACCCAGGCGCCCCTGATATGTTCTTTCCTAAGGAGAGCAAATAACAAGGTCTCTCCTCAAAACCTGGTGAGGTCTTCAAGGAAAATTAAACTGTAATCTGATCTCCAGATTACGAAGTGAGGGTACAGCCTGGAGGCTTTTTCTGAGAAAAAAAATGCATGTAAAAGACAACAAGAAGGGGCGCCTGGGTGGCTTAGTCGGTTAAGCATCCGACTCTTGCTTAGGTCATGATCTCGCGGTTTGTGGGTTCGAGCCCCGCGTCGGGCTCTGTGCTGACTGCCAGCTCAGAGCCTGGAGCCTGTTTCAGTCTGTGACTCCATCTCTCTCTGACCCTCCCCTGCTCACGCTCTCTCTCTCTCTCTCTCCTAGAAATAAATAAAACATTAAAAAAAAATACTTAAAAAAAAAAAGACAACAAGAAGACGTTCTGCATGCAAACCTGAGCACTGATCGCAGGAGAAAATAAGAAAGCCGGGAAGAAGCAAAGCTCTTGGCAAAACAGAGAGGACGTGGGAGATGAAAGTGCAAACCGAGAAAGAGAAGCGCCTCAGAAGGATAACTACTGAACTAAGAGGCCACTAATGTTGGAGGAAAAGTACAGGGCACCAAACTGTGAAGAACAGAAGAATTTGGGGGGAAGGAACTTTAAGGTGACCGTGTAGAAGACTTAAGGGTGACCCTAAGCGTATTCCTATGGGAAGGCATGACCTGCTCAGTGCAGGGGTCAAGTTCCAGGGAACGGGAGCACCTCGACTGAAGCGGGTCTGGCTCTCAGTGCCCCACACGGAGAATTTCCTGCCACGCTGACCGAGCGCAGTGATGCCAGCACACAGCTACCAATCCCAAAAAAGCCTGCTGCTCGGTATCTGCTGCTTCCCCAACCAGGTCCACAAGCCTCTGAAGCAGTGACAGCTCCTGCTGTGACATTCCTCCTTAGCCCAAATAAGGCTTCTGCAGAGACCGGAGAGCACTGAGGAGGACGGAGAGAGAGGTGCTCCGTGATATGTCCTTCTTGTAAGTGGAATGCCAGCATTAACCACTGCTCTTTCTTGGGTATTCGGCAACTGTCCACACGAGAAAGACTTTTCCTTTTGCCTCACTGCATCGTTCGAAATAATGGTGGTGTTAGACATTTTTATATGCAAAAGATTTCTGAGACAAATAAAACTATAGTGTAGTGAATCACTGCTGTCAGCGGTAGCACTTCAAAAGGGCAACTTATTTTGGTTGCTTCTGAGATGTCACATTATTATCAAAATCTAAATGGGAATGCCAAAGGTTGCCTCTATTAAAACAAAAACTTCTAGAAATTGCCAAAGGAGGTCATGGCAACATAAAGTATACAAATGCGGATAAATTGGTATTTCTAAGATTAGAACAAACATTTAATTTAATTTTTGTTTTAGGCTGGCTCTATGACTGCAGAAGGAATAAATAAAAGGAATCGAACGTCATGCATATGGAAGTGGGTGGCAATGACACAAACACTTGATGACATATTAAACCGTGTTATTGGTTACTGTGTTCGCATACACAGGTGGCATTTACAGACCAGAATGGATGACAGTTCCATACACCCACCTTCGTATGCAAATAAAGGCCAGGAAAGGATGGCCTGACAACTGTAGGTTACCTGTTAGCCCCAGTGCCTAGTAAAAGAACAGCTGAGAAAAGAAATCACAGGTGCAAAGGAGGGAAAGAGGAAGTCTTCAACCTGATGGATTCTTAAGAGTAAAATGGTCTTGGGGCACCTGGGCGGCTCAGTCGGTTAAGCGTCCGACTTCGGCTCAGGTCATGATCTCACGGTTTGTGGGTTCGAGCCCCGCTGGGCTCTGTGCTGACAGCTCAGAGCTTGGAGCCTGCTTTGCATTCTGTGTCTGCCTCTCCCCCATTCACACCGTCTCTCTCTTTCCCTCTCTCTCCCTCAAAAATAAATAAACATTAAAAAAATTTTTTTAAAGAGTAAAATGGTCTTTTCTTGTACCCCGTGTCTTCAAGAAATTAAAAATAAAACTACCCTACAACCCAGCAATTCCACTACTAGGTATTTACCCAAAGATACAAAAATGCTGATTTGAAGGGGCACATGCACCCCAATGTTTATAGCAGCACTACTGACAGACAATAGACAAATTATGGAAAAAGCCCAAATGTCCATTGACAGAAGAATGGATAAAGATGTGATATATACATATATACAACGGAATATTACTCAGCAATCAAAAGGAGTGAAATCCTGCCATTTGCAACAACATGATAGAGCTAGAGTGTATTATGCTAAGCAAAATAAATCAGAGAAAGACAAATACCATGTGCTTTCACTCATATGTGGTACTTAAGAAACAGATGAATATAAGCAAAGGGAAGGAAAAATAAGATAAAAAGAGAGAAGGAGGCAAATCATAAGAGACTCTTAAATACAGAGAACAAACTGAGGGAATGGGCTTAATGGGCAATGGGTATTAAGGAGGGCATTTGTTGGAATGAGCCCTGGGAGTTATATATAAAGTGGTGAATCACTGGGTTCTACTGAAACCAATACTATATTATATGTTAACTAACTTAAATTTAAATAAATAAATTTTTAAAAATTAAAATTAAAAAATGAGTAAAAAAGTCTCCAGTTAGTTCAGGTAACTGGGACTTTGAGGTACTCGTTTTAAAAAAATTTTTTAATGTTATATTTATCTCTGAGTGAGAGAGAGACAGCATGAGCAGGGGAGGGTCAGAGAGAGAGTGAGACACAGAATCGGAAGCAGGTTCCAGGCTCTGAGCTGGCTGTTAGCACAAAGCCCGATGCAGGGCTTGAACCCACGAACCTTGAGATCATGACCTGAGCCGAAGTCGGACGTTTAACTGACTGAGCCACCCAGGTGCCCCTGAGATACTCTTGATAAGACTTAGCAGTAAAAAAGCGAACAAGAATAAGAGAGCTGCTAAGCACAGTCAAGACCAAGGAGGAAATTAACATTAACTATAAAACTGGGTATTGAAAAGCTCCAAATATTATACTGTTCTCATGACCCCATCATCTTCTCTTACCCTCTTTCTCCAGGTCAATATGTCTAGCATAATCACTTCAACATGAGACTGCTTAATACGTATTTATTGAATGGAAATGAAGCCTTTCCATGAAGTCTTTCCATCAACAACACGGAGTTAGCAAATTAAGTGCCTCCTAATTTCTTGATTCTCTCAACTCCAGTGACCTACCCTGCCCGCCACTGTAGCACCCAATCCCACTCTCCCAGCCTGCACACAGAACCACCCAGGACTGTGCTCCCTCTGAAACTCTCTTCCAGTCCCTCTTTCCTGCTCTGTTGGTTGTCTCTCGCCTCCCCAGCCTCTCTACATACCACTTCCTCCCGGGAGGCCACTTGAACTGCTTGTGTACCAGCCCCTCACAATCGACTCAGACACTCACAGCTGGGGATCAGTCTTGTAATCTCCCCCTTCTGATCCTCCACTTGGGAATACTAAACATACTTTCACAACTATTTTATAAAAGCTCAAAATCATGATTCACATTTGTGCTTCTATGCATCAATCCTTATTTTGCCGTGTCTGTTCCTTAGCTATGGAAGCGCATAACCTGTTCAGTGAATGGTACAAGTTTCAGAAAATGAAAGCAGTCTGCTCCCCTTGCAAACCTTTTAGAATCTATGCATACCTCCTAATCAACACTTGGTAAATGACTCGATTATTTTGGTAGGAAAGGAGAGAATTTCAATTCACTCTGCCTCTGCATGAGGGCAGAGTGGGGTGGAATTTGATACAAAGAACATAATAAGATTGGAAAATTTTTTAAATTATATAATATAATGAAATGATCCAAGGAATTTTACTTGGTATGACCTTGTTCTATAGAACAGGATTAGATGGGGATTCGAATAGGATTAGACGGTCTCTAAGTGTCTCAGAATTCCTTAGAACCTAGAACCAAAGCACTGTATCAGAATATAAGGTTACGAAAACCTTGGTGGAAAATGTATATTGTCTTTCTGTCATTAAACGCTTGGTGTCCTTGACAAAACTGTGCCTGCCTGATGGTCTTGTATCTGCACCTACTGTGAAACTGATTCAGTTCCAAAAGGCCTTCTCCCAAAAAACCACTGAGCATTGGCAAACAGAAGAATCCACATGCTTTTACAAACTTCAAATACCAATTACCTCAACAACAATAAAAATATATATATTGGGGCGCCTGGGTGGCTAAGCTGGTTAAGTATTTGACGCTTGATTTTGGCTCAGGTCATGATCTCACGGTTCGTGAGTTTGAGCTCTGGGTCGGGCTCTGCGCTGACAGCTCAGAGCCTGCTTGGGATTCTCTCTGTTCCTGTCCCTCCCCTGCTTGCACACACGCATGCTCTCTCTCTCTCATTCAAAATAAATTTAAAATAAAGAAATATATATACACATATATATATATATTTAAATGTTTATTTGTTTTGAGAGAGAGAGAGCGGGGGAGGAGCAAAGAGAAAGAAAAAGAGAGAGAATCCCAAGTAAGCTCTACACTGACAGTGCAGAGCCCAACACAGAGCTCAAACTCATGAACCGTGAGATCATGTCTTGATCCAAAATCAAGAATCGGATGCTTAATTGACCGAGTCATACAGGCACTCCAAGAAATAGCTGTTTTACTTAACTCCCTTGTACTGGGTTGAATAGTGTCCCTCCAAAATTCATGCCCACCTGAAATCTGGGTATGTGATCTTACTTGCAAGGAGGGTCTTTGCAAATGTAATTAGTTAGGATGAAGTTACTCTATCTGTCCAATGACTAGTGTCTTTATAGAAAGGAGAAGGAGATTCAGATTCAGACACACACACAGAGAAGATGGCATGTGAAGATGGACACAGAGATTAGACTTAAGCTGCCACAAGTCAGGGAAAACCAGAGACCATCAGAAGCTGGAAAAGCCAAGGAAGCGTTGTCTCCTAGAGACTTTGGATGGAGGATGGCCCTGCCGAAGCCTTGATTTTGGACTTCTGGCCTCCAGAGCTGTGAGAGAATAAATTTCTGCTGTTTCAAGCTACATGGCTTGTAGCCACTTACCATAGCCTCCCTAGGAAGCTAATACATCCCCAGTTCTCAATGCTTTTCATCATAAACTAACAGTTCACAGATCTGTACATTTATACCTAGGTCATGATTATCCCTGCATTTGTTTGTGACAAAAAGTTATTGCAAATATACATTGCTTCCCCTTACATGATTGTTGTTAAATAATTCCATGTAGTTACTTAGTCATAAAGCTGTTTTACTTAATGAATATGCAAGTGCCCTTGACAGAGTTAAAGAAGTTTTATTATCTAGAGCTAAATGTATGTGTATCTTTAGGTTTTACATTTGGGGGGTAAAAATAAGTGGGTGAGAAAGGCATTCCAAGTAGGAGAGAAAAACAGGTGTGAGAAAAACAGGAGGTTATTAGAGCTCTTATGAGCAATTTTCCTATACTGATTCTTCCAAGTCTACCCATTTAAGATGTTGCTTGTTGAAACATGAGGTAAAGGCACAGCTCTCCAAAAACAACTTGCAATTCAATAAATTAGAAATTAAAACAAAAGGAGAGAGGTGATGGGCGAAATCCGTAATGAGCTGGAAATTTGGTAAATCTCCATCACTTTTCTTCCTGCCCATTCTTGTTCGTGGCACCCTGCTTTCCATCCACACCCCAGGTGTAGGCTGCTGTCCGTGTAAGAGCCAGTAAACCATCTCTGGTAGAGGTTATCCAAAGGGCAGCTGGTTCATAATGCAATGCAGCCTATGAAAACATTTCATCCAGAGCTAGCAGTGTAGACAGACAATTATAAAATCATGCTAATATATGCTCATGGGGTTGTGGTAGCATAGGATAGTAGATAGTCTCTACCCATCTCTCTTTCCTTACCCTCCTCTCTAATGGGGAGAGCTCTTTTCCCAAGACAGTATATCCAACTTATGAGAGGAGACAACCAAATTGAGCGGGAAAATGGAATCATTGTCTCACTGGTAATCCACTTTGAAAAAGGTCAGAGTTCAAAGCAAAACCTGACTTGCTGATACGGGGCTCAAACTGAGGAACCGTGAGATCATAATGCGAGCCAAAGCCCATGTGCCCCTGTTTCTTAATATTCTTGCAGCTTTATGGCTTTGTGATTTCCAGCTGTACAAACGAGCATTCTACTAGCACTGTGAAACAGTCAACAATTCCATTTTCTTCCATCTCAAAGACTGGGACAGTCACCATCTTGGTACCTATAGCAATATCTAGAATGACAACACGAGGGGTCTCAACAAATATAACTTTCACCACCTCGGTGTCACAAAACATACCCCAGATGCCATCGACAATGACCACAACCCACAACAGTTCAGAGCCATCTGTTTCTTCATCAGTAACAAGTATGTATCAAAATTAATCTATGTTTCCTGTGCTGAAAATAGTAGTTAAATGCCACATTTATGCCTTTGTTCCAGTCTGCAAAAATAGAAATGATGTCATGTTAAATAAATTAAGGGTATAGGTCCTAGTATTCTTGTCCCTGTGGAAAATGAGTTTCCAATTTAATCAGGCCCAGTAATGACTATGAATAAGTGATTTTTCCTACCAGAGGATGTACTTTGACATGAGTTGAAAATATGTCATGTCTTTACCTCCTGGACCCCTCCTTAGAGAACAGAATTAGGCAGTATCAGTCTACATGAATTCTAAACCAAATGGTTGACTTTGATTTTCACTCATATGTGCCATAAAGATATTTTCCAACAGTATTAGATACAATCACATGTGTAGTAACAGAGTGTCAGTGCTCTTCATTTGCTGTATTTGTTTAAAATATAATGCCTGTGAAACTACAAATTCAGAACCTTCACATTTTCCTTTGAACTTATTCAAAGTTTAGTTCCACTTAAAGATTACATTTTTGGCAAGAGCAGACTTTATGGTATCTTCAGTGTATCGTTTTAAATGTTTATTTATTTTTGAGAGAGACAGAAAGAGAGACAGCAGGGGAGGGGCAGAGAGAGAGGGAGACATGACCCAGAGCAGGCGCCAGGCTCTGAGTAGAGCCTGACACGGGCCTTGAACTCACAAACCGTGAGATCATGACCTGAGCCAAAGTTGGACACTCAACCAATTGAGCCATGCAGGCTCCCCTTGTGTATTTTTATATGTTTCTACTCCACAGTTTTATTACTACAACTTATATTTTGAAGTCAACTGTAACATCTCAAGGCCTTGTGATGTGATAAAATCAAAACAGTCTCAACTTCCAATTTATTCAAAGGGAGAAATTTCAGCTAGAACCATTTATTCAGATTGGATCCAGTTGCAAGATTACAGCTGTGTTGTCCAGACCTATTGTTAAGGCATGAACTCTTAAGAGGATCAGTAAGGGGAAAAAAAAAAAAATCCCCAAATCATGCTGACTCTGAAGTTGTGGTAGGCGATCCAAGTTCAGCACCACAAACAGCTTCAGATGCTGGGATCGCAGTTCTGGGGTGGAAGGCGATGGGGAGAAGTGTTAGATCAACTAAAGCCCAGCAGTCACTAAACACAAAACAGGCTGGAAAGCAACTTTCTACAAGGAGACGTCCTCTTCCCCCATTCAGCATTCTTAAGTTTTAGCCTATGAGGATGTTTCTTAAAAACACCAAAGTGTATTCTTTTTTGTTTTCTTCTAGTCACAGCAACTATTAATTCTAAAAAAAAAAAAATTACAATATCAAAATTTGGTGGTATTGCATTAACACTGGAAGTCTGTTGATTCTTTACAGTGGATGTAAAATGTATTATTCAAGAAGAGGCATCTGGTATAGAACTATGTGAGTTTTGATCAGCCAGGACATTTCTGTGTTTCTTCAAATGTCACAAGAAAATACCAGAACGGGGCCACAGATTCACGAATTACATTCCTGCTAATCCTCTATGCCCAAAGTAGATTGTTTAAAAACATGAAAGGTGTCACAAGTTTGCGTGTCATCCTTGCACAGAGCCCATGCTAATCTTCTCTGTACCATTCCAGTTTTAGTATGTGTGCGGCCAAAGTAAGCACTATTAAAGCTGTTTTATTGATGAATATGCAAGTACCCTTGAGAGTTAAAAACATTATGGTTTACAGTCATCAGTTTCTGAATGTGAATTAATTAGGTTCTTTTGCCAAACACTTAACATAAAAATACATAAATATAAAATATTTTAAAATTATCTTTAAGAAAGTTTATAACAGCATTCTTAGTACACATATTATTCTTTGAATTTTAATAGATTATTAATAAACTCTGAAGTTGCTTTTAGCCTTACATTAACAAGTATTAATGTTCAGTTAACGGAGATATTCAGTAAACTGGAGGTCACCTAGCTCCTCTAAGAAATGTTACATTAATACCAATAGGGCCTGCAAATGTTGTGAGAGATCTGATGGTCAGGACACTTAGGTCCCTTCTTAGCTGTGCCATTAAACAGCTATGTGACATCACTGTGAGCAAATCACAGCACACTGGCTTTCTTTCCATCATTATATATATTATATTTAATATATTTATATTAATATAATATATTTAATATAAAATAGATATTACACATATATATATTAGAGCTTTTAAGAGCTCTAATAATCTCCTGTCTTTCTCACACCAAGCTAGTATACTTGGACAAGTCAAGAAGGACATTCCATCCTTCCCACCCAATTTTATTTTACCCTGCAAATGTAAAAGCAAAAGTAAGATGCAGATACATTTAGCTATAGATAATAAAACTTCTTTAACTCTCTCAAGGGCACTTGCATATATATTTTTTACATATATATAAAATACAACGTCGAATTCTCAAAACAACCTCATGAGTTTAGGTAATAGAATTATCACATATTTTATAAATGCAGACAATAACGCACATGTAAGTTAAGAAATGTGCCCAACTGTCAGAGCCCAGATTTGGCCACTGGTGACCTGAATCAGGAATTAGTGCCCCTAAACCACCATGCTGATATACAGTAAAACCTTGGTTTATGAGCATAATTCATTCCAGAAACACGCTTGTAATCCAAAGCACTTGTATATCAAAGCAAATTTCCCCATAAGAAATAATGGCAACTTAGAGGATTCTTTCCACAGACCCAAAATACCCATATAAAATGATTATAATACCATAATATAATTAAAAATAATAAGGAAAATACAAAATAGAAAGGAAAATAAACAAATTAACCTGCATTTACTTTTGAAAACCTTCATGGCTGGCGTGAGGGAAATGAGAGCAGAGGATTACTGTGTAGGACGACTTTCACTATCACTAATGGAATCACTGCGACCAATAGGCTCAATGGAATCTTTTTCTGCATGGGGGCCATTGTATACATTACCATGGATGTTCACTACAGTACAGTATTAATAAATTCTTGCCATATACTGTATTTAATGTAACTGGCAATAAGGCAGCAAAGGGTCTATATCTGCAGACAGCCTGACCTAGAATGAAGCAAAGCGTTCCTAAGCTGTCTCGTGTATAGAAAAGCAAAGGACTGTCCCACTGGTGCTTTGAAGTGACCAAAAATTCACTAGTGCCAGTTGTGGGCACCTTCCAGCAATCTAAAAATCACTGATTTCTGTCAAACACTGAGGCCTGAGACTGAGCATCCAAGCATGGGAGACAATCACCCACAACCCCACAGCGAGAGACAGAGAGTGACAGACAGACAGACACTGAGAGACAGAGAGACAGAGAAGAACCATTGGCTAAGTTGTGATGATGTGACATTTGGTGTCATGTACTATGTATGTTGCAAGACAGTGCTCATTTACCTAGTTAAAATTTATTAGAAATGTTTGCTCGTCTTGCAGAACAAGGTACTTGCAATCCAAGGTTTTACTGTCCTCCTATCTTGAATGGCAGGGGAGTAAGTGAGACAGTGTCAGTGCTCTACCAAGGTCCCTCCAGGTTTCTTTAACCTTTTCTGTATACCTGTCACCCAGGTTCTGGGGGCCTGGCTTCCAACCACTTGCACTTGTGACTTTCCTCAAAGGCCTGGTCTTGGACTCACTTCCCAAGGAGCAAGAAAGGCCCAACAATACACATTACTCTGAAGAAAGGGAAAGGGACATCTCTAAACAAAATGTGTGTTTTCCCTGGGTGCTATGGACTGAATAGTTACGTCTCCCTCATATTCATATATGGCTATTCTAACTCCCAAGGTGATGGCATTGGAAGGTGGGCCTCTGGGGGACAATTAAGTCATGATGGTAGATCTCTCATACATGGGATCAGTGCCTTTATAAAAGAGACCTCATAGAATTCCTTTGCCCCTTTCACCATGTAGGGACCCAGTGAGAAGATGGCCGTTGATGAACAAATTGATCTCACCAGATACACAATCCTCTGGCATCCTGATCTTGGATTCCAGAGCTGTGAGAAACAATTTTCTGCTGTTTCTTAGCTGCCCAGTCTATGGTGCTCTGTTAGAGCACCCTGAGTGGACTAAGATAATGGGATTAGGCTAAAGCTGAAAATACAATGCAATCACACCCTTGCTTGTCTCTTCCGTTCCTTACCCTTACTCTCCCACTTCTCCTGGCACTTCCTTCATTAGTCATTTGCACACATATCCTTCTCTCAAGGGACTGTATCTGAGAACCCAGTATAAAACAAGTAGCATAATGGAAGAGCATTTTATTAGGCCACATGTTTTGGGGTTTCAATCTAATTTGAGGGGCTTAAAATCTTGCCCCCTTACTTTCTATTACTTATTTCTTACTTATTTCTCTATATTGTAGTATATTTGACATACAACATTGTGTAAATTTAAGGTGGACGGCATGTTGATTTGAAACACTTATATACGGTGGGGACTCCTGGGTGGCTCAGTTGGTTAAGCGTCTGACTTCCGTTCAGGTCGTGATCCTGCAGTTTGTGGGTTCGAGTCCTGCAAGGGGCTCTGTGCTGACAGCTCAGAGCCTGGACTCTACATTGGATTCTGTGTGTGTCTCTCTCTCTGCCTCTTCCCTGCTCACTCTCCATCTCTCTCTTTCTCTCTCAAAAATAAACTTAAAAAAAAAATTTTTAATATAAACTTTTTTAAAAAAAGAAACATTTATATACTGTAATACAATTGTCATTATATGATCATCAAACATGCTAAAAGACTAGGTCTTAATTATTCCCACCACAAAAATGAATTGATAGTTATGTGACTTTCCATCTCTTTTTCCTAGTTGCTCAACTTCTGTCTCAGTTTCCTTATCAGTAAATTAGTGATAAGAAGGTTTACTTAGAAGGTTACTTGAGCATCAAATAGCTGGGACATCTGAAGCAACTGACACCTTGTAGGTGTTCAAAGAATGATGTATTTTTATTATAAGTTGGATTCTTGGCTTTAAATACAATTTTAACATTGCACCCAAATAAATAAGTCCGTACTAGTAATTTATTCACAAGGTCCAGTATTTCAAAATCTAATTTTAAGACTTTTATGTTACAAATATTCAGGCAAAAAAAATATATATCCATGGTCACATGCTTTATTGCAAATATGTAATCATATGAAATATATATTTATGTGTGTCATGCCAATTTATTTAGGATTCGATTGTCAAAGTTTTTTTTATGTAATAATATTTTCTCTACAAGAGAACGTTTTCTGCAATATGACCTCCTCCTTCTTCTAAAAAGAAACATGATTACACTGACACTTCTTTATTTTATTTTATTTTATTTTATTTTATTTTGACAGAGAGAGAGCACTCAAGCTGGGGAGAGAGGCAGAGGAGGAGAGAGAATCTTTTTTTTTTTAAGTTCATTTATTTATTTTGAGAGAGAGGGAGAGCGAATGAACAGAGGATGAGCAGAGAGACAGGGAGAGAGGGAATCCCAAGCAGAATCCACACTGTGAGCACAGAGCCTGATGTGGGACTCGATGTGAGATCATGACATGAGCCGAAATCAAGAGTTGAACAGTTAACTGACTTAGCCACCCAGACATCCTGAGAGAGAGAGAAAATCTTAAGCAGGCTCCATGCTCAGCATGAAGCTGGACACAGGGCTTGATCCCATAACCCTGGGATCATGACCTGAGCTGAAATCAAGAGTCGGACGCTCAAACGCCTGAGCCACCCAAGCACCCCTACACTGACATTTCTCATGTGTATTTATGCACCGTTTTGAATATAGATTTCCCTTACCATTTTGCTCTGAAAATGTTTTCTCTCAAAGAGATGTCTTCCAGTCATTCATGCATTCTTCATTCATTCATTCATTCACTCAACTAACTAAAGAAAAAATACCCCACCTATGACTCTTTGTCAGATGCCAAGAAGTAAACCAACATGGATTTGACAGTCATGCAGTTTATATTCCAGAAAGGTAGAGAAGTTAAGGCTAGAGAATGATAATTTTTGGTTGCTTCCCAGCATCAGTTCCCCCAGAAGAACTACCAGGATCCTGCATTAGCTCAGCCACACCATTTGACAAATGATTCCCACTTCCCTTAAGTGGCCTAAATCCATCTGCATGATCTCAATCTTGAAATGAACTTAAATTTGTCAAACCACAGGGACTTTTTACATGGCGGCTGACAGAAGAGCTGTCCTCCCAAAATAAAAGACAAAGTGCTATTTCAGGAGTTTGGGCTACCATTTTTCTACCATAAGGGAAAAGGATGCCTAAGGATGAGGCCCACACAGTATTAAGGGCAAAGCTCAAAATGAGGCTGTAGCTCTTGAAACATCATAGATCTCTGCACAGAGGGATATGCTTGGAATAAACCCAAGCGACATTCAGCTGAAATAAAAAAGAGTTCGATGCTGATAATAATTATCAATGACAATTGTTTTCTTCAATCACCTTTGGTTTCCTTCCCCTCTTCATGGAAACTGAGCTGACTACTACTACTTCGGGATTAATTCAGAAGCTTTGTTAATTCAGACTTCTGAAAAACACAAAAAGAAGTTCCCCAAATAACTAGTAGTTGTGTCCTATAATGTGTCTGGAAACCACATATTCTCATGAGAACACTGAATATTTAGAGCATGCCAAAACAGTATGAGTCATCTTAATTTCTATTTCTCACTTTCAAAATATTTTTCAAGTTATTCTCTAGGCACAGCATACATCCCAGTCCACACTTCTATACATCCCACTTGGATTACACCAACAGCCACCTACTTATATTCTTGGACGCTTAGGAAGTAGCTTTCCAGACAATACCCCATATCCCAACCAATCTTCCCAAATCACTTTTAATCTTGTACATTTGATCGATAATATTCAATGGCTCCACACCACCCATTCTATAGCTGATCAAGTCCACTCTTCTTTTTCTAACATTCAGGATCTTATGTGGTTTGCTGCATGTTACCTACACAGTCCCCTGTGAGTGAATTCCCGGTCACAGGGATCCGTTCCTTTTATGCACCATGTTGTTCTTACCTCCATGGTTTCATTCCGTGTTTTCTTCACCCAATATGTCCTCCTCCTGACTCTTGAAAGTCCAGGTTTTGTTTCCCCTGGATACCTTCTCTAATTACTTTGGCACACATTTGCCTTGTTTCTCTAAGCTTCTTTCAGGAGGCAGTACTATGTGGTAGCATGAGGCCAAAGACTTGGTTTGGAATTCAACATCTGGCACTTACTAGCTGTGTGACCTAAGACCGATTGCTTAACTTTACTGAAACTCAGTTTTCTTATTTACAAAATAAAAATACAAATCAACTTTTAATCCATTATAAAAAGTAAAGGAGAAAATGTGCCTAGCACATAATCCCTTGCATCAAGCAGTCTCAAACTAGACTCAGTTCTGTACAACTTAGTACTTTTTTTATTGAATGTAATTAGTGCATACACAACAGTTTCTCTCTTTATTTGGAGTAGCAACTCGCTGTTTTGCCAACTTGTTGACAATTCATTATGTGGAGCAGACTTTTTCAAGGACTGTATTATTTGTTGTAATTGTCTGTTGTAATAAAAATATACCATCAAGACTAAATCTTGCTAGCTTTCTTTTTGGTATGCTCTTGCTTACATCTTTATAAGTATGAGCTGTTTTTAAACAATACATTGAATTGTTTTTCAGATTAATCTGCATTTCATGGCAATTCATGGAATTGAAAGTTCATAGAAAGTAGATGTGATTTTACTGTTTCACTCTGCAGGATTTAAAGTTCTCTAAACTAATTTTATTATTTCAACACGTGACTTTCCATGCAACAACATGTATATCAGAGATATGAGCATATATGGATTTCTTCAAATGCTGTGCAGAGCAGGGAGACACATGTGGATCAACAGGTTTCACGGAGGATAAGAATTCAGAAAATGGGGGGCTTCTCATAGGAACATAGCTCATCACAGAACGACAGAGGACAAAGATCTGTGTAATAAAATGCACAGGAACTACAACTTTATTTTATGTGACCCTTCTCTTATCCTGGAGAAGTGAATTAAAGGTTAATAGAGGAAAGAACTGGAAGCAGCACTCACTTGAGCAAAAAGATAAGTAAACATTAAATTACCAAAACAATGAGGAGAATAGTTGCAACATTTATGTCACGTAAAGGGCTGGTTCCTTTAACACAGTGAGAAGGTAGCCATAACTGCTAAGTCCAGATACAAGACCTCAGAATTAAACCTACCTTGCTGGGTTAAGGCAGCCCAAGCAGACTAATACAGAAAATTTGTAAATGGCATCAAACTGAAAATAATTTAATGTTGTTCTTTATTAAATTATATGAAATTTAGGCAATGAACCACCATACAATCAAAGTGTTCTTTGACTTTGACACAAGCAAGTGTCAAAATATATAACGTAATCCTATTGAGATCTAAAAATAAAAGCAAGAACTTTATAAACTTAAAACTTAAAAATATAAACTTTATATTTTATAATAAATATAAAGAAAGAGGGATGAAAATACACACAGAAATAAACATAAACATAAAGGTATATGATTGCATACATATAGAAAATTTCAGGGGCACCTGGGTGGCTAAGTCAGTTAAGTGTCTGGCTTTGGCTCGGGTTATGATCTCACCGTTTGTGAGTTCAAGTCCTGCATCAAGCTCTGTGGTGACAGCTCAGAGCCTGGAGCCTGCTTCAGACTCTGTGTCTCCCTCTCTCTCTGCCCCTCCCCAGCTTGTTTGCTTTCTCTCTCTCTCAAAAATAAATAAACATTAAAATTTTTTTTTCAAAAAAAAGAAAATTTCAGAAAAGTACAAGAAAATATTAATTTGGCTTACAGGAAATAGAACTTGAATGGTAGAAGTTAGAGCTTTTTGCTTTTTACTTCATGGCTTTCTGTATTTGAACTTTTTACACTTAACAAATACTAATTTTATAATATATTTTTAAAATTCTGGTTCATCACCTACAATTTGAATGTCCCTGACAAGTTAATGAATATGTGAGGTAGAGATTATCTGTCTCCTACTTCACAAGGTGATCTTAAGAATTACATGAGAGAATGGGATGCCTGGGTGGCTCAGTCGGCTAAGAGGCCAACTTCAGCTCAGGTCATGACTTCACAGTCTGTGAGTTCAAGCCCTGCAACAGGCTCTGTGCTGACAGCTCAGAGCCTGGTGCCTGCCTCAGATTCTGTGTCTCCCTCTCTTTCTGCCCCACCTCTACTCATGCTCTCTGTTTCTCTCTATTTCTCAAAAAATGAATAAAAATGTTAAAAAAAAAAAAAAAAGAATTACATGAGAGGGGAGCCTGGGTGGCTCAGTAGGTTGAGCGTCTGACTTCAACTCAGGTCATGATCTCACAGCTCCTGAGTTTGAGTCCCGCATTGGGCTCTGGGCTGACAGCTCAGAGCCTGCAGCCTGTTTCAGATTCTGTGACCCTCTCTCTCTCCACCTCTCCCCTGCTCATGCTCTGTCTCTGTTTGTGTCTCTTAAAAATGAATAACATTAAAAAAATTTTTAATTTTTTTTTTTAAGAAATTTTTAAGAAAAAAAAGAATTACATGAGATATTGGGAAACTCCTCACAGTGCATGGTATATACAAAGCGTTCATCAAATGTTCATTTTGATATTTCCCATGCATAATCTATCTATGTTATTACATATGAATTAGATATATGCTATGCTATTATACTTAATCATATAAAACAGAGCCTCCAAGAACCTTCAAAATTGTTTCTTTCCCTACACAATGCAAATTAATCTATTTCCTCTCATGGTGTTTTAAATTAAAACTTGTTATTTAGAGAAATAATTGACCGGATGTATTTGGGGCTAGGGTTCTAGAACAATATGTTGATCCTCTGCAAACCCAATTATATATTCCGAGTTTTTAGGCTCTTAGAAAAACAAAAAGAAAAAACAATAAATACCAAAAGAGTTTTCTACCCCAAACCTGTTGTCAAAACTTCACAGTCCCACAGCAGATGTGAGTATAGGTGGCTCCCCCCTGACTAGGTGCAGCTCCCACTGGTAGGATCTCCACAGGGACCCTCAGACCTTTCTTGGTTCTGCATCAAACGTTTTCTGTCTCCGGATTGTTTTGCACTTTGTAATCTCCTTTGAAGTAATGGTTGCTAGTCTGCTTTTTGTTGTTGTTGTTGTTGTTGTGTGTGATTTTTCTTTCTTTTACAGTTTAAAGGCCTAATAATTCCATCCATGAAAGGACAGAACTCAATTACTAACAGATGATCCTTATGATAAAATGTCACAACCCCAAACTAGAGGAAAGAAAAACAACTTCATTTTTCATTTACTCCAGTACAACTTAAACATAAAAAGAACCAATTTAATTGTCTGTATTATAAACTATCTTTTGAAAACTTATTTTCAGGGCACCTGGGTGGCTCAGTCGGTTGAGTGTCCAACTTCGGCTCAGGTCATGATTTCTCGGTTCGTGAGTTTGAGACCCGTGTCCGGCTCTGTGCTGACAGCTCAGATTCTGCATCTCTCCCTCTCTCTCGGCTCTTCCCCTGCTCATACTCTGTCTACTTCTGTCTCTCAAAAATAAATAAACATTAGCCTGGGTGGCTCAGTTGGTTAAGCGTCGGACTTCAGCTCAGGTCATGATCTAGCAGTTTGTTGGGTTCGAGTCCTGAGTTGAGCTCTGTGTTGACAGCTCAGAGCCTGGAGCCTGCTTCAGATTCTGTGTCCCCCCTTCTCTCTGCCCCTCCCCTCCTCATGCTCTGTCTCTCTCTGTTTCTCTCTCTCTCTCTTTTTTTATAATTTATTTATTTTTGAGACAGAGAGAGACAGAGCACAAGTTGGGGGGGAGGGGATAGAGAGAGAGGAGGAGACACAGAATCTGAAACAGGCTCCAGGCTCTGAGCTGTCAGCACAGAGCCTGAAGCCGGACTCGAACTCAAGAACTGTGAGATCATGACCTAAGCTGAAGTCGGACGCCTAACTGACTGAGCCACCCATGTGCCCCTCTCTGTTTCTTGATAATAAATAAATGTTCAAAAAATTTTTTTAAATAAATAAACATTAAAAAAAGTTTAACTTCTTTTCATATCCTAAAACTTCTAGTACTTGTGTTTGTACATAATTTACCTTAATAATTTGGCCATTTTAAATAAAATATATTATTTTAACATTTACTCATCATAATTTAAGGATTGTATTTCCTGAAGAAATTGAACTGAGAGTAGGAAAATCATCATTGAATAACATTTCCTATTCCTTCAGGCACAATTTAAATATTAGACCTAACTGTCGGCAATACAAATTAATAACACTGCCTCATGCAGAACTCTTTGCTGGCTTTTATCCAGAGGTCTTGAATTCATTGCTCTTTAATTTTAAATTAAATTTAAATTGTAAAGTATATTCTGGTTTATCCTATAATGAAACTGATGTTGAATGTTTTTCTCTCTGATATCGAACAATGTTGCTTTAGAACTGATAATAAATGCAGGTCTTCAAATCAGACTTAATTTTATTGAATTTTGGGCCTCTCTATGAAGTGTCTGCAAGCAGCAGAACAGGGCTGTTCAGCTCAGCCTTAAATTAGTTACACAATCCACACGTTGTTTACAACTCACCATTATTGAATTAAGTCTAGATTCGAGTCATTAATCCAACACTCACTGAACACCACTATCAGGAAGTGTTCCCCAGGCTGAAAATCCCAGGATGAGGTGGCACAATGGGAGGCGGCTTCTGTGCTCTGGCCTGGTAAAGAGAGGAGTCGCATAGCCAATATGGTGGTGCAATGGCATCAATCATAGCTACCGCTTGTGAGCATTTACATGTACCAGGCACATTGCACGTATCATCACATTTAATTTCATTACATCTTCCTGCGTTCCGGAGACAGGCATTACTCTCTTTGTTGCCCAGACCAGGAAACTGAGGCACAGCTAAGTAAACTGAACAAACTTGCAGGGCTGCCGTGTGGTAGGCTTTAACGGCACCCAGGGCTGACCACCAAGTGCCATTCTCTGAGAAAGTGTGCCTGCCTCCCTTCTCATCTGAACAGGCTGCTGTGGGGTTGTGAAAGGGCAGTGATGGTTAGAAAGGGAGCTGAAGTAGGTTCAATAATTTTGTACTTTAATATTACAGTATGCTTTAGAAAGCCATTTGATTTTTTTAAATGAATATTTGCCTTCTGGTTGGAAAAGGGATAATAAAAAAAAAGAAAAAAAGAAGAAGACTACCTTTGCTTGACCTCCTCCAATTTGCTTCACCATCACTATAATTAAGAAATATAGTCTTTTATATTTCAAGAAAGCAAATAAATGAGTAACGGTGGATGGCTTCTGTACTTCTGGCTCCTGTCTTATTTTCTGTGTGTTTCAAACATGAGTTCTCCATAAAGAGAAGTCTTAGTTTGTAGGGCAATTCCAAGAAAACGGGAAAACAAAAAAACTGGAGTGTGTGCAGACTATGACTGAATTAAACACTAGTCTTCTGTGGGTGACTCTCCACTCTGGGTGGATAACCCCTATTCCACGGAGCCTTTGCTCAGCTTAGTAAACAGGTTCACACTGAATTCACCTTTTCAAAGCCTTTAAGTCTCCTGCTGCCTTCCAACTATTTGAATAAAGAAGACTCCTCTTTCCAGATGTAGGTTTCTGGAAAGCAAAGCAAATGTTTTATTAATCTTTGAAGTTATTTGTTTGCTTGCTTGATTTTGAAAAGTTTATATATAGAGAAAATAATATCACATTATTCATATAAAAACCATCCAGAGTTAGGTAACATCTTGACATTATTCCTACTTTGCTAACCATCTTGCTCCCACTTACTCCAGCACATGTCTCTGTTCCCTCTAGGTACTCATGGTGACCTGAATTGCCAACCTGACCATCAAGGTGAGTGCCAAGTGCAATCTCAGGTAGTTAGCCTTAACAAGTCTGATCTGCTTTTTTTTCCCAAACATGCCAGCCAACTCCTTTAAATCAAACCTAAAGTAACGTTTGCAATCAATACTTTTTATCAGTTTAAATAGTCTCAGGTCTGCAGTTATAGAAATTACATTAAAAAGGGATCTACTTATGAAGGAAACATAAAAAGCATGGGTGATTTATGCCACATTTTCTCAATCAGATAAAAGCCACACTCAACTTAAATGTCATAATTTACAACCTGCGGAGATATTCAAAGAGAATTTTGCAGTTTCAGAAATGTGGCCAACATCCTTTCTTGACAGTTGAAAGAAGAAACCTAAAAAGGATCTGATAAACTGAGTTGTGGTAATAGTTCCAAAAGAGAACAATCATCTTCTCTCCCCCATGAGCCATCACTTCCTTCAGACTTGTTTAAAAGTCCTAACCCCTAACATCAAGCCAGGGGGGAGGGTTTCAGTCTCTACTTCCACAGTGACCATTGTGTGCACTCTTTCCTTATTTCCAAGGACACTTCCCAATTGAGGTTGTTTTTTCCTCTCACACTCATTTTCCCAACGTGTCCAGGCTAACCCCTTGGCTCTAATCCTCAGTATTCTAAAATATCTACAACAAATCATACCATTTCTCCAACAAAAACCCAACAGTGCCACTTTGCCTCAAGAGAAACTCACTTCTTGTCTTACAATATGTGTTCTCTGTGGCCCTTTCACAAGATCCCCAAACATTACCAGGAATACATGTTCTCTGTGCCTTTGGATCATGGCATTCGAGCCTTCTCATCCTGAATCTGGCAAAATTGAATTTTATCCATTAGAACTTGAGCTTCCAGTAGGAAAACTAAATGTTCAGAACACCTCTCAGTTGGAAGACATCTGAATTCTCAAAACTTAAGACAATGGTGCCTTGAAATATATTGATACACTCAGTAAGAAATTAAGGAAGACCAAAGGTAAAGTAAAAAGAATATAAAGTCAAAATCAAAGCAATAAAAACAGAAACTAAGGCTCCAGTGGGAACATATGTGATATTATGATCCTAGAGTCTCCAGGAATAATGGTCATAGGTCAGGATCATCCAATGATGTGAGACTAAACTTGACACATACCTCTCCCTCCTGCACCCTTCATTTAAATATAGAACCTGAACCCTCCAAGCTCATACTAATCCAGTAAAATGGTGAACTAGAAAAAAAATCTAACTACCAACAAAGGCAGCGGATGAAAAAACTTGTCTGTTTCTGCCACAGTTTTGGGTTATTATGGATCAAATGTTTTTCTCCCCTCCCCCCTCAAATTTATAGGTTGAAGTCCCAACTTCTAATGAGACAGTATTTGAAGATGGGGTCTTTGAGAGGTAGTTACGGTGCCTGAGGTGATGAAGGTGGGGCCCCCATGATGGAATTATACCTTTGTAAGAGACACCAGAAATCTTGCTGTACTCCTCCTCTGCACCCCATGCTTACACAAGGAAGTGGTCGTATGGGCACAAAGTGAAATGACAGCTGTCCACACGCCAAGAGAGGAGGCCTCAGAATGAAACCTACCTGACAGCACCTTGATCTTGGCTTCCTGGCCTCTACAACTGCGAGAAATAAATTTCTGTTGTTTACTAGTCTATGGTATTTTGTTATGGTAGCCCCAGCTAAGACATGGGTAGAAGAAAAATAATAACAATTTTCGCCCCTGGAGATGTGTAAACAAAAGTCCAGCCTCAAGACACAGTAAGATTTGAATTTATAGTCCTGTATGGCTGGGGAAATTTCAAACCAAGAAAATAAAGGATCCCTCATGGGTTGCCATCCCCTGGCATCTGGCAAAAGTAAATATAAATGTAATACCTCCTGGAGGGAGCATCCTCTCCTCCGGTACCTTGTGATTTCCATGGATTACATTAACTTGGCAAAACTTAGCAAACACTTGGGGAAACAAGAGACTTTCCATGACATATTTAGATTCCCAATGATTTAGGCCAGTGGAATTATTAAACATAAAATAAAAAATAACTATATTTCATTTTTTAAATGTTATTTATTATCTTTACATGTTTAAAGAATAAAAGATGGGCTTCAAAAGATGAGCAAGGAATATCAAGATTGAATCAGCATATTTGAAAAAGAACAAAATTGAATTTCTAGAAATAAAAAATAATTGGAATTTACAACTCTATGGATGAGTTAAATAGCATATTAAAAACAATTTAAGGAAGAATTACTAAAGGTGAAATATCATTCGGACCTCAAACTTCTCCAAGACAACATTTCTCTCACTTTTATTAAGATATAATCTGGGGCGCCTGGGTGGCTTAGTCGGTTAAGCGTCCGACTTTCGCTTAGGTCATGATCTCGCGGTTTGTGGGTTCGAGCCCCGCATTGGGCTCTGTGATGACTGCCAGCTCAGAGCCTGGAGCCTATTTCAGAGTCTGTGTCTCCCTCTCTCTGACCCTCCCCTGCTCACGCTGTCTCTCTCTCTCTCTCTCCTAGAAATAAATAAAAATATTAAAAAAAAAAAAGATATAATTTGACAGGGGTGCCTGAGTGGCTCAGTTTGTTAAGCATCCAACTTCAGCCCAGGTCATGATCCCATAGTCCGTGAGTTTAAGCCCCACATTGGGCTCTCTGCTGTCAGCATAGAACCGACTTGGGATCCTCTGTCTCCCCCCTACCCCCCACACCCCTCCCCTGCTCACACTCTCTCTCAACAATAAATAAACATTTTTTAAAAAGGTATAATTTGACATACACTAAGCTGCATATACTTAAAGTATAAAATCTGTTAAGTTTTGACATATGTACATACGCATAAAACCACAGTCAAGATAATGAATATGCACATTATCCCCCAAAGTTTCCCCATGGTCCTTGCCAACCTCTCATTGCCTTCCCATCTTCCTTCATACTCATCCCTGGACATGACTCAAATGGCTTCATGTCACTACAGATTACTTGCATTTTTAGAATTTTATAAAAACTAGAATCACATTATATGTACTCATTTTTACTGGCTTCGTTCATTCAGCATAATTATTTTCAGATTAATCTGCTGGTTTTATGTATCAATAGCTCATCCATTTTAATTGAGGAGTGGTATTCCATCATACGTATACACTTGATGTGTGTATCCATTTATTGATTAATACACATTTGGATTGTTTTCATTTCTTGGCTATTATGAAGTAAGCTGCTATGAAAACTCTTTTACAAGTTTTTGTATGATCATATGCTTCCATTACTCTTGGATACATAGCAAATAGCAGAGTAGCTAAAATATACGACAATGTATGTTTAATTATTTAAGAAATTGTCAAATGATTTTTCAAAGTGGTGTACCACTTTATATTCCCATCTGCAGTATATTAGAGTTCCAGCCGTTCCACAAATTGCCAACTCTTTAATTTTCATACGGCAATTCTTATAGGTGGGATCCCAATGTGATTTTAATTTACACTTCCTTAATAAGCAATGATGCTGGGCATTGTCTTAAGGAAGTGGACATCAGGCAGAGAAGGAGAGTGGTTTCTGAGGAACAAGAAACAAGTGAGGTTAGTCTTATGATTTGTTCAGATGACGGTCTGGAAAGATTTTTCAGGCTATTGCATAGGAAAGTGAAACTCAGGCAGAACCTGGCATTCTCCTTGAGTTGTGGAGATTGAATGGGGAGTCTAATGAGGCCAAGTAGGTTACAGTTCACAGAATATAATATGGGAGAGGGAAGAGATGCACAGAGAGACAGCTCAGGACATCTACATAAGGTCTGCTTCAAGTGCGTTACCGAGTACTGATCCTTTTATAACAGGTAAAAATCGCCTTGAAACATCCTACCCAAGACAAGGTAAAAGTTATTCTAAAGGATTAGAAGAAACAATGATGGAAATATCACAATGCAGAGAATAGAGTCTTTCCCCAACAGAGTGGAAAATCTTCTAATTCACGCAGCATTAGGTAAAAGTACTCAGAAGGGCTTGCCTTGCAGTGGGTAAAATGAGTATCTAACAAAGCTCATAAATAAGAAGTGAAAGGTCTGATTTCAAGTAACTTGTAACCACATCCCATAACAAAGCTCAAAATAACCAACATCCAGTAAAGTAAATTAAAAATGTCTGGCATCCAACCAAATATTACTAGTTATACAAAGAAGTAAAAAAATAAAACCCATAATGACAAAATTCAAACCACACTAACCCAGAACTCACGCAAATAAAAGGAGCTGTGGATAAGGATATTAAAACAGATATTACAACTGTATTTCATATGTCCCAAAAGATAGGTCAAAGACTGAATATGTTAAAAAGAGACATGGAAGATCCTTTTAAAATACTCAAATCTAAGTTTTAGAGATTAAAACTACAATGACTGAGGTTAAAAATACAGTGTACAGTATTAAGAGCGTAGATCATAAAGAAGAAAAGATTGGTAAGTTTGAGGACAGAATAATAAAACTATCCAAAATAAAAGCAAGCTAAATCAATAAAATGCAAGTGAGTTGCAGGATAACTTGAAGCAGCCGATATACTTACAGTTGGGGTCACCATAAAAGGGGAAAGACCGAAAAACCTATAACTAACAAGAAAACCTATAACTAACAACAGACTGACTACTTTCACCCTAAAGGAAGGAAAAAGCAAGGAATCCACTCTCACCATTCCTATTCATCATTATACTGGAGGTTCTATACAATGAAATGAAGATGAAATTTTTAAAATAAATTCCTATTTAATAGGTAATGGGTAAATTCCTAGCAGTGCTATTGCTGGGTCATAGGGGAGTTCTATTGTTAGTTTCCTGAGGAACCTCCACACTGTTTTCCAGAGGGGCTGTACCAGTTTACATTCCCACCAACAGTGTAGGAGGGTGCCCGTTTCTCCACATCCTCGCCAGCATCTAGAGTTCTCTGATTTGCTCATTTTAGCCACTCTGACTGGCGTGAGGTGGTATCTCAGCCAACAACTGAATTCTAACAATGCTGCTTGAACTAACAGGTGTGTTTAGCACACTTAAAGGATACAAGATCTGTATATAAAATTCATTTGTACACACTGGTAACAAATATTCAGAAAATGAAATTTGGAAGTAAATACCAACAAAAATATTAGATATTTAGGAATAAATTTGATAAATGGTGTATATGACCCCTATATTAAAATTAAAAACACTGCTTAGAGAAATCAAATAAAATATTCATGACCTAGAGTTAGGCAAAAATTTCTTACTTATAACTCCAAAAGCATAATCATAAAATTTTAAAAAACAGACTAGGCTTTGCCAAAATTAAGAACTTCTGTTCTCCAGAAACACTGTTAAGTGTGAAAAGACAAACCACAGATTAAGACAAAATATTTGCAAATCAAATACGTGGTAAACAAATTGTATCCAGGATATTAAAGCCTATTCAAGGCTCAATAATCAGAAAACAACCATCCAATTTTAAAAATGGACAGAGATTTGAAGAGGCGCTTCACCAGAGAAAATAGAAGAATGGCAAATAAGCACAAGAAAAGGTGTTCAACATCCTTGGTTAGTAGGGAAATGCAAATTTAAACCACGATGAGATACAACTATTAAAATGACTAAAATTTTAAAAGACTGACTATTCTAAGTGACGGTGAGGACGTGGAGCACCTGAAACAATCACATATTTCTGCTGTGAATGTAAGATAGTGCAACACTTTGGAAGACAGTCTGACAGCTGTTAAAAGTGTTAAACACATTGCATCCCATATGACCCAGTCATTCCACTCTGAGGTATACATCCAAGGGAAAAGAAAGCATATGTTCACAGAAAGAGTTGTGCACAAATGTTTGGGGCAACTTTATTTGTCATAGCTCCAAAATAAAGGCATGCAAATATCCACCAAGTGAATGGATAAACCAACTGTGCTATATCCATACAATGGAACCCTATCCCACAATAGAAATAATGAACTATTATGAAAAACTGTCTTGTATCTCGGTTAGAACTGCTTCTTGGGGCAAGGGTACTGGTGTGCCAGTCCCAAGACCAGACCTAAATGGCCTTAAGTTTCTCCTCTCTCATATGGAACCTTGCCACCCCCATTAGAACAAGTTTAATTTAGATGTCTGGAAAACAAGATCCATTCTATAAAGGAGAACCCACTTCCCCGCTGAGGCCTCCTAGACCTGCCCACAAAGAGCTGACTCCGACCACAGAAGAAAGCCCAGGCACCATTTAAGAAGCTGCCGCCCCAGCCTAAGGCGGTTACCCTTTACAGACGTAAGAGTAGGCAAAGCGATAAATAGAAGAAGCCCCTGGTTGATCTGTAAACTGCAGTAAGTGTGTATTTATCTACTGCCTTTGACTGTTGGGTGGTTTGGTGCATAGTAATGGCTGATACAAAATGAATTTAAAAATTCTGGTATATTCAGATAATTAAACTCTATAAAAAGATAAAAATAAACACATTTTTTTTTTTGGACACACGAAAGCATGGCAGACTCATATACTGTGCTGAGCAAGAGAAGCCAGACACAAAAGAGTCTAAAGTTCATAAAGTTTAAAACAGGCAAAAGTAATAAGTAGTGATCAGAGTCAGAAGAGTAGTTATGTCCAGAGAGAGGAAGTTACCTGGAAGGGGTCTTAAGGGCCACTTTTTGTGGACTGCTAGTGTTCTATTTCTTGACCTTAATTCTGATTCCATGAGTTAGTTCACCTTATGAAAATCCAATGGGTTGTATATGATATTTGTGAATTTTTATGTATGTAACTCAATAAAAGGGGCTTTTAGAAATATTTTGGTTGAACAGGAAATTCACCAAAGAGGAAAGATAAATAAAAAGAGCATCAGTCTCACTGCTAGTCTGAGAAAAGCAACTGTAAACGATCATAAATATCAGTTTTCACCCATCAGTAGACAATAAATTTAAAAGACTGCAATACTCCGGCTTGAGAGGAAATGAGGAAATATTCACACATTGCTAGTGTGCAAATTTTAGAAGGTAATCGACAAATATATTCGATTTTGGAATGCATATAACCTTAACACATTTAGAAATCTTTCCTACAGAAATGAAACCACTAAGGATAGATAGAAAAGAATGTTTATTAAAGCATTGTTTACAGCAGCAAAAACATTAAGTCACCTTGAAAGTGAATCAACTATAGTTGGCTGTAAAAAAATGTGGTTTATACATATTAGGGGATTTCATTATGCAGATATTAAAGGTGTTATTATATTTTGACTTGCACTTATATGGGTGGAAATTTGAAAAAGCAAACTTCAAAGTAGTATGTACAGTGATCTTACTCTTTTTTAAAAAAAAAGGGCGATTAACTCAATAAAATCGTATATAATTTTCTAAGTGTTTTCGTAAACATAAAGGTATAGAAGGATGCAAATAAATATGTTAACATTGGTCACCTCCAAACTGGATTTTAGAAAATGGGGACACCACTATTATACACATTTCACTTTTTTCTTCTTGTAATAAGTATATGTCACATTAAAAATGAAACAAATACACATTAGGTACTACTTTTTTTTAATTTCCAGCATTTAAATTTTTTAAAAAAGAACATCAAGTCACTTAATAAATGCAGTTTTCAAATCTTATGTCAAATCAGTGCGGGGAGACACAGACTTCATACAACATTGGTTTAAAAAGGAGGAAAAAGTGGACGTCTGGGTGGCTCAGTTGGTTAAGCGTCTGTCTGACTCTTGACTTCAGCTCAGGTCATGATCTCACAGTTCATTTGGGGGGATTGAGCCCCACCTCAGGCTCTCTGCTAACAGCAAGGAGCCTGCTTAGGATTCTCTCTCCCTCTCTCTCTGCTACTACCCTGCATGCATGCTCATGTGTGCCTGTGTTCTCTCTCTCTCAAAATAAATAAACCAAAAAAAAAAAAAAAAAAAAAGGAGAGAGAAAAAGCTAGGTGTTCCCTTAAGAAAACAGGGTACAGTACAAACTCCTTAACCTTTCAAACAGTGAGGGATAAAAATTTAACAGTTGTGATCTCTTTTTAGTATTATTAGAGGAGCACCTCATATCACATATGAAATTCATGATTATTAATTCAAGCTGAAGAAAAAATAAATTATCCATAAAATATCTTTTAGCAACTTGGAATAAATATGCTTTAAAATAATGTGACTGAATCAACAATCTGTTGGAAAATTTTATTTGCTATATGAGCGGAAAATATTACTCAGTACTGACACTTCCTGTTTATCATTAAAAAAAGAACTGAGCTCTCTAACCTTGCAAATTTAATTCAGTAGTAAATCTTACAGCCTCTTGCAATAAGACCTTGCCTTACATAACAAATAAACTGTGACTTGGCAGGCTCCTTCTTAAAAGAACTAAGCTTTATATCTTGAAAGTGAATATAGAAATAAAGAGCAAAGGTAGTAGAAACAGTGAAATCCAAAAAAAAAAAAAAAAAATTAACATACCCAATGAAATGCAGTTGGATATAAACAAGTCTATTTCAATCCTTTCCCTTTGTAATGTCTCAGAAAAGTCAATGAAATCAAAATGAGTTTTACAACTGCTCTAAATTATTGGATAATTATATCTAAGTAATTTAAAGCTTTGAAAATGCTTTAAAAATTATTTCATTATAGATTATTAAAAGATGTCAGAGCGGAAAGGGACACAAACATCTAGGGTATATTTTTTATCTTGAAATTGTTTTACATTTCATATCTTGAAAAAGAAATACAGACAAGTAATAGCAATTTGGAATTTATGGCCTAAATTTGAATTCTAGTTTCAATTAATTAACTGGAGGAGAAAAGCAGAGTTTTTTCCCTAGACTTCATTTTCTTCAACCATGAAATCAAATGTTGCCAAAAGCAAACAGGTTTAGAGTGTCAGAGTAAAAAGAAAGTGACTGTAGAATGACAGTATTTCATATCTACCATTCAGGTGCTTTATAAAAACATCTTCAGATAATTTTCCCAGCCATCTTCTGAATAGGTAGGATCTCTATTTTGCCATTGAAGAAACTGAGCTTCAGAGCCCTATTGAAGTTACCCAAGTTCACGTGAGTGGTAACTGAGCCCGGATTTGAAGCCAGCTCTAAGTGAACAGGAAGACAGGGACCTCCAAACTCAGGCTCATATAAACTAAATGAATTGTGCAAGTTCCCACTGCTAGACTATGTGAATGATGTTTTATAATACTAAGTACTCTGTGATGTTAAGTAAAACACCTACTTTTCCTGAGCCTCAGTTTCCTAATCTGCAAAATGGCATAAGTAGGAAATAAAGCACAATTTCTGTTACATAATGAGTAATCAACAAATATTTGTTTTCTAAAATTCAATGCTTTTAAAGCACTTTCAGAGTAATCTTGAGAAAATGGGAATTGTTATTTCCATTCTACATATGGGTATGTAATCTTACCAATATAAAATGTAAGAGAGAAGCAAAGAGACATGTTTAATGACATGTTCCTCACTGTCGTGATGTGAAACAACAGTGTTCAGTCTCCATCCAAAAGGACTAATTTTGCCTTGAAGTCATGAAGTTAAATCAGCTATTCTGAAGGATGTGCCCAATTTCATTCATACAGATGAGTTTAGAAAGCGGAAAATTTTAATACTTACAAACATTATCACCTACATTTGAAGTCTCGTTTCAATTAATTAACTGGAAGAGAAAAGCAGCTTTGTTTACTACACTTCATTTTCTGCAAATCAAATAAAATGTTTTCAAACGATAAGGGTTATAAAATTTAATGGCTGTGGTCTCTTTTCAGGATTGTGAAAGGCCATTTCCCTGAGCAATTCATGTCACATACGAACGTCATATGATTATTAATTCAAGCTGAAGAAGAAATAAATTATTCCATAAAATGTCTTTCAGGATGGTTTTAAAGCAGCATTTTTCTTTTAAATCTTGGGCCATAAGTAAATTATCTCTTGAGATCTACATTAGGCTGGTGGTCCAATAAAATGAAAAACTAAATGATACAAACTTCTACAAAGAAGCTCACATACATTACATACATTTAAATTATTAACAACACATAGCTGACATTGAAAATGGGAACAGAGGTCCAACAAACTCAATAGTGAACAAGTCTACAGTGACAGCAACTCTAAGGAAGATCCCTTCATTTCCACAGAAGCTGAAAGGCCACCACTCTCTTCCCAGGAACAGCCTGCAGCCTTTCTTTCAAGAATTAAATGGTTCTAAGCACATCGCGCAATTAGGAGGTAGCCTTGATTTCTATTTTGGAGAATATGACGCAACTTACCAGAGTTTTCACATTAAGTAAAACTGGTAAGTTCATGTCTGGGGATAAAGCCACACAATGGTATCATTCAAGATAAAAATCAGTGACCCCATTTAGGTACTAAAGGCCAGTCTGCACTCCCTTTCAGTATTTCACACTAGGGGCTTTGGTACGATTCAGACATTCTCTGATCAGAAAATGCAGTTACCCTGACAACAAGCCATTGGAGAGATTCTGCATTCTAATCTGACAGAACTCGGGGATGGATTTCAACGTTAGCCAACAGCTGTGAGTTGGCTCAAGCACGGGCAGATGTTGGTTTCAGCATCAAGTATTCTTTGCCACATGTGGGACCAGACGGAGCTTCTGCACAGACAAATGCGTTAATACTTGGGAACTGTTAACGCTGAAGCAAGAGTCTTACTTTTTAGCCGGTGAATGTTGCTCTGCGCAAACCTGAAAGTCATGGTTTGAGACTCAACTAGCAAAAGTGCTCATACATGTTTATTTAAAAAATATACTGTCTTCTTCAGGGAAAAGTATACAAACAGGGAACTTAATCAACTATGGGCAAGTTAGTTAACTTCTCTGGGCTTCAATGCCTTCCTCTGTAATATGAGGATAATATTACTATCTACTTCCTAGTTTTTTTCTGATGATTGATGATCCATAAAAGGTCCAATGCTCTCAATTTTATCAGGTGCTTAAGCATGGGAATGGAGTTTGTGTCCTAGGCATCCTCCCCACACATCTCTACCTCCCTAAGATCGATTTAGTTGTACTTTCCGCAAATTATTCTTTCCATACGGCTTGAGATGGTGTTCAGACCTTCACTCCTTTCTTTTGTGTATGCTTTGGACTTTGACAGCAACGTTCACTCTCCACGGCTAGGGTTTCTCTGTTATTCAGGTGTGCATGTCTTTTCCCCAACTAAGCTAGGAGGTCCTTGGGGTGAAAGACTATGTCTTACATAGCCTTATATCTGACAAAAGGCATAGTACTGGGGCACCTGTGTGGCTCATTCAGTTAAGCATTGAACTCATGATTTTGGCTCAGGTCATGATCTCACGGTTCGTGGGATCGAGCCTGGCATTCGACTCTGGGCTGACAGCGTGCAGCCTGGGTTCTCTCTCTCCCTCTCTCATGGTCCCTCTTCTGCTTGCTCTCTCTCAAAATAAATAAATAAACATTAAAAAAAAAAAAAGGACTTAGCTGAGGTAACACATCATCTGGAAAATATTTTTTAAAAAAAGACATAGTAGTGAGTGCTGTCCAAAGCAGGCATTCATTAGACACTCTGATTCTTCTTTGCAATCGGGAGGGTGGTGCAAAGGGATGTCTCCAGATGATTAAGATATAGACTATATTAAATACACTGATTTCTGAAACATACCACAAAGGACCTCTCCTATATTCTCAGGACTTCCTCATGCCAAGCTAAAGGCGGAAAGGCTATAGGTATGATTTATATGCTCATTAACAGTTATTTACACGGTCTTGCCCTTACTTAATATTTAAAGTTCCGCCTAAAACAATTCAGTGAGATTTCAGCGATAAAAAGGTCTCTCCTTATTGGCAATGAATGCATTTAGTGTCAGCAAGGTCGCCTTCAGTATGCAGTTTCTAAAAGAAGCCATTACATTATAAACATTAATGTATAGAGTTAACTTCGATGTATATATTTCACTAGGTCATAAATCTTTTCCCTTCATAGGAGAAAGTATCCCTTATATCTGAATTAGTTCATGTTGAAATTTTATAATGAAAGTCAGCTGTGGTTCCAGGAAACAGCTGGTGTTTTTGCCTCTCTCCTTCCATGAAGAAATATGCAATGCATCAAGGAATGACCTACCTCAAAACCATAAACTGCTTAAATTTTTTTCATGTGCAGGCAACTAGCAGTGTATTTTGATAGTAGATGTTTGATGTGTGTTCAGTTTTTACAATATGTGTTGACTGAAACGGCATATTACTACAAAAATGTGTATCGATGCTACTTAACATGAAGAATCTTTTACTAGGTGCTAGAAAATATAACCTAAAAACAGCCTTTCCCGGTCTGCTGGGAAGTTCTAGTAAACAGAGAACAATGATTCTCAGTCAAGGAGCTTGTTATCAAAATGACTTGGGAACTTTTCCAAAGTTCAACCACCACCACCACCAACAAAAGGGCCTGGGCTCCATCCCTAAAGATTCTATTAAGATGATTCATCCTAGGATAGGAATCAAAAAAACTGATTCAATGAAGAAAGAATCAACCATAATGTTTTTGATATGTGAGAGTAAAGTTTTCTTTATAAAACGGAAATATTATTAAGCTTTTACGTATAATCTAATTTTTTTATTTTTTAAATGTTTTATTTATTTTTGAGAGAGAGAGAGAGAGAGTGCAAGCTGGGGAGGGGGAGAGAGAGAGAGGGAGACAGAATCTGAAGCAGGCCCCAGGCTCTGAGCTGTCAGCACAGAGCCCAATGCAGGGCTTGAACTCACGAAGCAAGAGATCATGACCTGACCAACGTCAGACGCTGAACTGACTGAGCCACCCAGGTGCTCCATTTTTTTTTTTTTTAATATTTTAATGTTTATTTTTGAGAAAGAGAGAGAGGCAGAGAGAGAGAGAGACACAGAATCTGAAGCAGGTTCCAGGCTCTGAGCTGTCAGCACAGAGCCCAACGTGCCTCAAACCCATGGACCACAAGACCATGACCTGAGCTGAAGCTGGATGCTCAACCGAGTCACCCAGATGCCCCTAATCTAAGTTTTTGATAGAGAAATACATTCATTTAGGGGCACCTGGGTGGTTCACCGGTTAAGCGCCCAATTTCCTGCCTCAGGTTTTGTGTCTCCCTCTCTCTTTGCCCCCTCCCCTGCTCGAGTTCTCTCTCTCTCAAAACTAAACATTGAAAAAAAATTTTTTTAGAAAAAGAAACATTCATTTTAAATGCTCCAAGAGAGGCTTGATATTTTAAAGAACACATCTATCCAGTCCTTTATAATTTGATTAGGGTTATATGAAACTAACCTTTGATTTATGCATTTTATAAACTTGAATAGTAGATATCTCATTTATTTAAAGTGAGTTTAGGGGCTCCTGGGTGGCTCAGTCAGTTAAGCATCCGACTTCGGCTCACATCATAACCTCGCGGTTCGTGGGTTCGAGCCCCGCATCGGGTTCTATGCTGGCAGCTCAGAGCCTGGAGCCTGTTTCAGATTCTGTGTCTCCCTCTCTCTCTGCTCCCCCCTGCTCATGTTCTGTCTCTCTCTGTCTCAAAAACAAAAGTATAAAAAAATTTAAAAAAATAAAGTGAAATCATACCACATACATAACCTTTTTCTGCTAATTACTAAAAGTCCCATTCATAAAAACTAAAAGTCAGTGTTGCAATCAAAAAAGAAATAATGGATGTCATCCTGTTTTGACAGGTGTATAATTTTTTACAGCAAAATAAAATTGACATATCTTGTGGGAACACACACAAAAATTATCATTTCTTTTACAACTTTTTAGGACAACTTTTATTAGAGCTTATTTTCTGAATTTTACACAGATATCAAATTTATAAATTTGTTTTATAAATTTCTGGTTTTGTTAATTCCAACACTTAACTAAAGTCATAGAATTTTGAGGGCTAACAATTACTTAGAACAACCTCTCGGTTACACAGATTTATAGTCTCTGAATTGTTATTAACATGAATGAATCTCTGGAGAAGCGCTGTGGTGTAGCCACATTAACTTTCAGCTGAGTGAGGGCCAGTGCAGGATTAAAACATGTGCCCTCAGTCTGGTTCACAGGCCACACTGAGATGCCAGTACTTCCAGCTCTTTCTCCAACAACAGAGCTCTTCTTGTTTTTAGGGTACTTTTCTCTGGGTATTTTGCCATAAATTACACTCCCAAATTAAAATGTTAGTATTTCAGGGCACCTGGGTGGCTTAATTGGTTGAACATCTGACTTTTGATTTTGGCTCAGGTCATGAACTCATGGTTCGTGAGATTAAGCCCTGAGTCGGGCTCTGCACTGACAGTGTGGAGCCTATTTGGGATTCTCTCTCTCTCTCTCTCTCTCTCTCTCTCCCTCGCTCTCTGCCCCTCCACTGCTCTCGCTCTCTCTCTTCCGCCCAAAATAAAAATAAACTTTAAAAAATAAATAAAATGTTAGTATTTCTTTCCACAAGTCTCTTTTCATAGACCATTACAGTGAAGGGGGATAAAATAGGTCATTATCATTATTTTCACTTAACTCCAAAGAGGACTATGCCTCTGCTCAAACAGGAGGCTATGGTCTTCTTCACAATGATCCTTATGCTATAAGATGTGTCCCGTAAGATTAGTAGGCTACTCTCTTTTCAATGAAATTATTTCCAATTCCTTTCTCCCTAACATCATCTGTGAGATTTAACATTCTGCACCTTTTTATAGCATAAAAGATGCATAATCTTCCACCTAATCATCTTAACTTGTCTTATTTAAATAACTTCCTAAATCACAAATGATATTTTATATATGTTTTTTCCTGTTAAGAAGCATTTCCAAACCCATGTGTGAAAACAGCAGAGTTCTGTGTGCTCAAATGCTGCCCAAGTAGGGCTAAGTCAATTCCCAAGACCTTTGAGCTGATATCTCTGGCAGGTTTGGATGATATTACTCATGTGTTCTTTGGCCTAAGCACTGATCCTGTAGGATTCAAAAGCAGCCCTGGTTCTGAGAAACTGACTCAAAGGCCCTGTGGCTGCATATAAGCTATCTGACATGTCTCACCCAAATTATTTGTCACTGCTGTATATACCAGCTAGAAGGCTTGGGCCAGCAGAACTACATAGAGAAAAGTCCACTGTAGATCTGTACTCAGTCTTGGCTCTGTGTCTCAGAATTCATGTATAGGGTTAAGCAAGTTACTTATGCAAACTATGCCTCGGTGTGTTCATCTGCAAAGTGGTGGTAATTCAACTTGCCTTGAGGGAGGCTGTGAAAATCTCGCAAGAGAATCTATTTAAACTAGTAAGAAATAGGTAAGTATGCTACCTGCATTTAATTAAAAGTCATTCCTACTTTAATATTCCTATGTTTGGGACACCTGGGTGGCTCAGTCAGTTAAACATCTGACTTTGGCTCAGGTCAATCTCGCAGTTTGTCAGTTCGAGCCCCGCATTGGGCTCTGTGCTGACAGCTTAGAGTCTGGAGCCTGCTTCTGATTCTGGGTCTCCCTCTCTCTCTGCCCCTCCCCTGCTCATGCTATCTCTCTCTCTCTCTCTCAAAAATAAATAAAAACATTTTAAAAAATATTCCCATATTTCTACTTAAACCTACTTTGCCATCAACACCTAGAATCCAACATAAATATCTTAGTACGAATTTAGTGCTTTCAATAAAAGTGCTGTTCATTAAATTATTTACCAACTTTTATGGCCAATAATTATCAATAAATGTTCTGATGCTTTTCAATTTTGTCATCCAATGTTTTAGACTACTTTAAAAAGACGTACTAGACTGGGAAGAGAATTGGGCAGTAGAAGAGTAATAAAGAAAAATAAGTATCTCTTTCTGTCTGTTGAAAATGGTATTATTCAAGACCAACTTAAGGAAGGCTAATGGTGACCTAAGAATGTGAAAGAATATTTCCCAGAGGATAGTCACAGCTGGCCTTTATCCTTACTGAGACAAGAACAGGAGGAAATTAGCTTAAATTTCATTTGGGTTAGAATAATGAGAGCAAGCTATGAAATCTAATTCCCAGGGAATCTTTTCTTCAAAATAAAACAAAAACTGACTTCCTACCATGGTTTCAGGGCAGCCCTGATAACTATGAGAAAATACTGGATGAAGTCTGAGTCATCTGTCTCTATAATCCCCATCAAGAGAAGAAAACGAGCAATTATGAGCCCTTTATGCAACAGGTGTTTTCACTGGTACTCATTACATCTCCACTGGAAAGCATTTTTCCCACTTTACAAGTGAAGATGCAAACTCTGAGAGCTGAGTTTGCCCAAGGTCATCAAGCTAATGAAAAGCAGAGTTGGATTACAATCCCTACCTATCTCCAGAGCTCATACTAGGCGCTATACCAATCTGTCAGCCTTGCTCACCCTGCACTGTTAGTTTTATTCTTACTTAAAACTTAAATTCTGTCCAAGATTCAGATTTAAATTTGGATTTAGATTTAGATTTTTTTACCTTTCTTTCTTCCTTTCCTTTCTTTACTTTTCCTTCCCTATCTCTCTTTTCTTTCTTCTTTCTTTCTTTCTTTCTTTCTTTCTTTCTTTCTTTCTTTCTTTCTTTTCTTTCTCTTTCTTTCTTTCTTTCTTTTTCTTTCTTTCTTTCTCTCTTTTCCTTCCTTCCTTATCTATTTACTTATTTATTTACTTATTTATTTGTTTACTTAGATATACTTCATTTTGATTATTTCCAAGATTTAGAGGTATCTGGAATCCAATGTAAATTGGAAATACAGCCAGTATTTATGAGCTACTTAATATATGCCAAACATCTAAGAACTCTATGGATATTATTTCATTTGATAATGGCAGTTACCATCTGAGACAAATCCTATAATTATTCCCATTTACAGATGGAAATCTAGGTTTCAAAATACATGCTAGAAGAGCCCAGGCCCACGGGACTAAAGAAAGGGGCTTTTAAACTTCAAGGGGAGTTGTGGGGTCCTAAGCTTTTTTACCAGGTATGCCTAGGGATAGTGAGAAGCAGGCATACCAGGAATTCAGACCACAGGGCATCCAAACCCCAGCACATATTTCACTTTTAGTTTTAGCAAGTCACAGATATTTAGAGGTAAAAAGAGCCATTTGGAACCATCGAATCCCATCCCTTTATCTTACAGACAAGGAATTTGAGGACCATGGTGAGGTTAAGTACTTTCTCTAGGGTCAGAAAGCTAATTAGTGACAGAGTTAGCAATAAATCACTTCCATGAAAAGACATGCTTTCAAAGTGAATTCAATTACCTTGTACTCTCAAGTGGCTATTAAGAACACCCAAGTAGTTAGACAATCTCTAATATTTCTGTGAAGCAGATGTAACTTGAGAAGATTTAGAAAGAACTTTGCAACAATGAACACTAACTCAGAAAGCTTTAAAAATGTGCTAATTTGAGTCAACTCAGCAGTGTTAGGAGCAATGTTCCTTTCACTTTTATTTTCTGTACAAAGTTATAATTTCAGCCACACTAAATGGCCAAGTACTTTCATCTCTTGGATAAATGACATATATAAAATTTCAGATCCACTAATATATATATTATATATACAGTTGTTAATAATTACAAACCTTTGACACAAATTTCCAAAGAAGAGGATGATTCTTATGACTTTACAGCATAATTTTTCTACAAGATAAAGAATTATCCATTTTGTCAATGGGTGCCAATGGTAATGCATTGGTATTAAGAATTTAATAACCAAATAGTGTGGCCATGTATTTAAAATGACTGAAAAGTACTTTCCCAGAAAGCATACTTTGAAAGCAAATTTCTTTCAACAAACTATATAGATCTAACTAAATATCCAATGAAATATGGTTGAATTGGTAAATAAATAAATAAAGGGAAACATTGGTAAGCCAAAAAAGTTCCACAGAATTGGAGTGAAAACACAACTATTTGGTCAACAGTCAATAGCAAACACCTGCTAATCTGCCACCTAATTAATGAAAGGAAACTGAAGGTGAAGACATGACAAAAGAATGATAAGTAAAGCACAGAGTCTGTGGAAATGCATCCTAATGAGAAACCGATTCTGTCAGGGAAGAAAAACATTTCCATCAGGGAAGAAAAATCACATCAATGAAAATACATTTTGAAATATCATTTCAGGGAAAAAATGGGAGAATATATACTGACAAAGAAGAAGCCATTCTAGTAGTCAAATCATGTAGTTTGACACTGAAAATTCTTACAATTCACTGAATTTAACCTGGAAGTCTTACACATTTTCAGAAATAGAAATCCTCTATCACACTTGACATTTCAGAATATATTAACACTGAAGTTTCTCATGCGATGTTCTTTTATTTAGAAGAAGAAAGGAGAGGAGGAAGAGGAGGAAGGAGGAGAGGAAAGAGGGAGGAGGAGGAGAGGAAGAAATAAACATAATCGGGAAACTGACCAGGAATGTTGATTTAACATGGTACATAAACCCAAATGTTCATACTACGTGTCTAAGATAGGAAAATCAAGTTTTAGGTGACTATTTCATGGCTGTACAGCACTCTGGCTTCAAGGACATTTCATGGTCATTCAATATCAATTATTCTTAGATTTTTCTGGTTCGAGGAAACATTCCCCCAAATTAAATCACTCAGATTTATGAGTACCACCAATGGAAAAAAACAGCAGTATCTAACATCAAGTCAAGAAAGATGCTCTGTTCAGTACCAATTTTTTATACAGCAGAGTATATCATTCTTGAATTTATTGATGAAAAGAAAAATGACAGTGTTTGGTTTATCTCCACTTCACATTTCTCCACAGCCAAAAGTTTTCAGGGTGGCCTCCTTATATGAAATGAGTGACAATCTAGGTTTTATTTGGAATTCTGACTGTCTAGAAAGGATTGGCTGGTTTGGGATCCCTCAGCAACCCAGAAACCTAAGAAGATGATAACAGATTAGCAACTGTGTTTATTGCTAGTGATCTACATAATTTTATTTAGTTACTTTATTTAAAACTATGTGCCAGGCATTTTTCTAATTACGTTAAAATCTTTTGATTCACTTAACAGTCGTAACAACCCTATTAGCTGAGAACTATTATGCCCATTTTCCAGATGAGAAAACTGGGGCACAAGGAAGTAAATAATTTGTCTGAGGTCACACAAGTAAAGGGAATCCTCTCTTAAAACTCAGCAATGGTCAGTCTTTTAGCATGATGGTCTTTCTTTTTCTGGGTCTCCTTATTAAACAGCAGTTTTCAATGAAAAGTCATTCAGACAGCAACACTGAAAATAAATGGCCTGATAATAACAGTTGGGTTTGTTAAGGGTTTTCTATGTGTCAGATATTGTGCTAAGTGGTAATAAAATTTTATTAACTGCTATTTAATCTTTAGTCTAAACAATTCCATAAGGAGGGTACCATGCGAATTTAAATGACAAAATTGAGCTGTGGGTGAAAGATTAAGTCTCCCAGGGTTAAATGACTGATAATGGAAAGAAAGGATCCAAATCTGGCCCATCAGAGTGCAGAATCCTCCTATGCTACCACGAGGTGTACTGCTTCCCTTTTAGAAAGGTGGGCCTTTAAGGAAACATGGCGATGGGATGATGAGTCAGCAGAGTGTTTTCCTTTTTCAACCTCTTTAACATAATAGGCCATCAGCAAGCATTTATTAAATCAAATAAGATAGATCATGCTTAAACGGATGAGTTAGGAGTTTAGTTTATCTATGAGGAACATTCTCTGACAGTAAAAGATCCCCCCACACACACATACACATACACACACACACACACACAAAACCAGTGTGTTAAACCAACTGATAACCTCAGCTTCTACCAGAGCATATCCAATCGTTACCATTAGGTGATAATGATGTCGCTATTGACTAAAGAGAGTGGAATCACTTTCTCTAAAATAAATTTAAGTATAGGGTAAAGCTACATATTTGGCAAAGCTTAAGTAGGGTCATGTTTAAATATGGAGATATAGGCTCGACAGTGGCTCGAGAGATAGAGACACAAGGCGATCCCATATGAGGAGTTGTGGTTTTAATATAAATTAGCAAGAGCTTTCTTTTTTTTTTTTAATATTTATTTTTGAGAGAGAGATAGAGACAGCGTGAGCAGGGGAGGGTCAGACAGAGAGGGAGACACAGAATCTGAAACAGGTTCCAGGCTCTGAGCTGGCAGTCAGCACAGAGTCCGATGCGGGGCCCAAACCCACAAACCGCGAGATCATGACCTAAGCGAAAGTCGGACGCTCAACCGACTAAGCCACCCAGGCGCCCCAGAGCTTTCTTTTTTATAATCTCCATTTCTGTCTTCTAGTGTGACATGCTGTCATCTGACAATACCGTTTTGAAACCACAATTTTAAACATCTTTCACAAAAATCAAAATGCAAATCAATAAATCTGAATCTCAGGGGAACTGAAATCCCCAATAATTTTTATCATCATCCCATTATTCCTGTGGATGAAATTATTTACCTCTGTTAGTTTATAATTTTAGAAATGATTTACCTTATTATTTTATATTTTGGGTAGTAAATAGTCTTTATCATTATATGATTAAAATTTAAATTAAAAGCATAATTGTTCTTTTTTTAAATGTTTTTTATTTATTTCTAGGAGAGAGAGAGAGAGAGACAGCGTGAGCAGGGGAGGGTCAGAGAGAGAGGGAGTCACAGACTGAAACAGGCTCCAGGCTCTGAGCTGGCAGTCAGCACAGAGTCCGACGCGGGGCCGAACCCACGAACCGCGAGATCATGACCTGAGCTGAAGTCGGACGCTCAACCGACTGAGCCACCCAGGCGCCCCAAGGCATAATTGTTTTTAACTTCAGTCATTCACGTGAAGTATATTCACACACAGCCACTGATATATTTTATTTATCTGCTTAGTTTTATAGGTATTACAACTACAACATGTATGTTGGGCAGTACTATTAACATTCAATTGCAATCACACACTTCTCTTTGTTTGAAATGAGAGTCCAAACAATAAACCGGTTTCTCACAATATTAGTATCATCAATATGCTCTTAAAACTCGCTGCAAATGACACATCATATAATACAATATAAAAGCAATGTTCTTTTTTCTGAGAAAGTACTTTTTGGTTATTGTCTCAAAAAAGGACTGAGGCTTTTTGATACAGTGATTCGTGGGACATAAAATACGGAATAAGGATAGGCATCTAGCTGACAGCTCTTCAAAACACAGGCGTCTTTGAGTCTATGAAAAGAAGATATATTTTTCTTAAACCACTAGACATCATCTCTGCTAAGGAAAAGAGAATGGAAATTGGGTAATTTCTTCAGGTAAGTTTTAGATCTATGAATTCTACTCTAGAAATGCATTAACATTTTATTGTAAACTGGCATGAGCTGTGAATTAAAACTATTTTTTAAAAACTGTCTCAAAACGCATACAACCTGAATTTTTTACAACATAGATATTTTGAATTTATTTCCCAATAGAGCTCTTTCTTCTCTCTTAAGATTTTATTTTTACGTAATCTCTACACCCAACATGGGGCTCAAACTCATGACCTCGAGATCAAGAGTCCCCACATGCTCCTCCGACTGAGCCAGCCAGTCTATTTAAGTTCTTTTTTTGGAATATGTTTCATAGTACTTGATGACCTTTAGGATATTTTGGGATTTAACAACAAACTCGGGAATCTATTCTGTAAGTGGTATTCTTAAGTAATAATAGAATTTTAAATGCCAGCCACCCACCCTCTGTCCCTGAAGCAACCAAATCTTGTATAACCAACCACTCCTCTCTGACCTGCAGCCTCTTCCCCAAGCCCCCGCCCCTTGCTAGGAGTAAAGAACTTCCATCATCTGGGGTGCCTGGGTGGCTTAGTCGGTTGAGCGTCCGACTTTCTCTTAGGTCATGATCTGGCGGTTCGTAGGTTCGAGCCCCGTGTCGGGCTCTGTGCTGACTGCCAGCTCAGAGCCTGGAGCCTATTTCAGAGTCTGTATCTCCCTCTCTCTCTGACCCTCCTCTGCTCACGCTCTCTCTCTCTCTCTCCTAGAAATAAATAAAAATATTAAAAAAGAAAAAAAGAACTTCCATCATCTTACAGAACTCCAAATACTCAATACATGCCCAAATATCTGAGTATTACTATAAAAGCATGCACTGGGAAAGCTCGCTAAAAATTCTTAGATAAGATACCAGGTGAAAGTCCTACATAGAGAGTTAGAACATATACTGACCTCCCTTAAGAACAAATACTTTTATTTCATTCGACTTAATTATTAGCATTAATAATAAGAATAAAAATGCATTAATGTAAGTAGTTCAGGGCTTTATATCCTATCAGTTAACATCTGCTGAAAAACAAATCTGGGGTCCATTTTGTGAAACATTTGCTTTTATTTCTGAACTGGTGCTTTTACATTTGTCCCTTAAGCTGGGTTCCCATTAAATTTGCTGCAAATGACACACAGTATTATATGACACATAGTATATATAAATATAGCATTCTCTTTTCTGAGAAAGACTTTTCATTGGCATAAGGCAAGGTCTTAGGCACTGGTATTAAGGAACATGCAAGAAACAGAAAATAACATTGCACAGAGGTAAACGGCTTATTCGAAGTCTCATTGTTGGTAAATCTTCTGATTGCATCAATATTCTACAATTATTTAGGACTACTTAGTAATTCAATAAACATTCCCTTCACCCGCTCTTTCCTCTGTAAGGTAGTGACGAATCATATCAGTAAGCAAAAGGCAGCTCTGTGGTGTTACACGAATATATTAGAAACTGACAAATCTAAGTCTCTATGTAAAACGTACTCGGTGTTTCCATCTCTGCCAAAATGTTTTGAGGTTAACAGGGAAAGTGTTATGACGACCACCCTTTGTAGAGGAAGAAACCAGGCATTACCCCAGGGCAACTTACCTGAGAGCACACACTTAGTTAAAAGAGACGACCTGCAAGTCAAACCCATGTATTTCCCTCTCGATTGTAGAATCTACACGTTTTCCTCCTTTCTCACATCCACACTGCTTTGTTACAGTCTGAAGACTGACAAAAAGCTGATGATATCTGGCCTTCTGAATGCTTAGAATTTATATGCCTGATTTAATTATATCTTACTCTTCCCTGTGTCTAGGACACTTCTACACTCTTACTATAGTTTCCTGGAGAGTACGAATCATATATTCAGCCTCTGTATAATGACCAGGCAGTGCCTAGCACAGAGTCAAGGACATGGAATTCCTTAAAAATGTGTGTTCATTCACTAGCTAGATGCAAAAGTTTTGGAGGACTGTTCCTGGTGGAGTTGGGAGGGAATTAGGTGCCACAGGCAAACTGGGTTTCTTTATTACACGATTCTGTAATTTTTAATTCTGTAGGAATCCATTAATTTTCCTATTTTCAAAACATCACTGTAAAAATCATTTTTTGACAATATCCAATGTTTACAATGAAACGGCCATTCTCAGACAATCTTGGCATGGAATGTAATGTTCCTATATGTAGTTTATCTATATGCAAATATATTATTTAAACTGCAAGTCCAGCAATTCCAACTATATAACATGTTGCCTAAGAAATAGCTAGGGTTGGGGGCACCTGGGTGGCTCAGTTGGTTAAGTGTCCGACTTCAACTCAGGTCATGATCTCATGGTTCGTGGGTTTGAGCCCCGCATCGGGCTCTGTGCTGACAGCTAGCTCATAGCCTGGAGCGTGCTTCAGATTCTGTATCTCCCTCTATCTCTGACCCTCCTCTGCTCACATTCTCTCTCTCTCTCTCCGAAATAAAAAAAAAAACATTTAAAAAATTAAAAAAAGAAATAGCTAGGGCTGTTCAAATGCATCCTTAAATTTTACCTTAAAATGTAAAATTAGGAACCAAAAGCCAAAATCCTAGCTGCGATCCAAGATTTCTCTCTAAATTCAGTGAGTCGTAAAACATGGTGTGAGTCAGAGAAGCCAGTTCTTTGTTCTTGAAATAACTTTCAAACAATTGAAAATCATTTCTATTTTTTAAATCATTCTCATCTTAACAACAATTTCTCCTCCGTTTGTACAAATTAAATTTAGCCTGTGAATGAGTCACATACCTTTATTACATGATGCTTTTCCTGGAATACAGGAATCTTAAACATTTGGCACCAGTAGGTCGTACCTTTGTTTGGGATGGGGACCTGTCTTAATAAAAAGGGGAGGGGGACACAAAGTCACATTCTCTTGACACACTATTAAACACGAGAGTGTAAGTAAAATCTCTTACATGCTTTCCATAAACCCACCCGTCCAATCATAAAACCTGAAAAAACTTACGTCCTGATTTACCAGGTCAAAGTATGGTACGGCTGTAGACAACATGCTGGTTTTCTCAGGATTCAACAGCCGCAGACTCTTGGTGCCACGATTGGAGTCATGATACTTGGGGCCAGCTTCTCCCACATCTTCATGGTGGTAAGCCCAGATCACTCTCACTGTGCTCTCCTAGTGAGCAGACATGGGCACCATTATGTCTCATGAGAGCACTCCCCTTACCATTGAGCTGAGTTTAAGGAATTCTATTTAAACCAGTATAGAGATGTGAAAAAAAAAGAGAATAATGACATTTGGAGTTCTTAACATGGTCTCTAGCATTAATTGTGTCCATTTGATTCAATCACTACGTGTCCACATAGATGAGTTGCTTTTTGGAAGAAACCGTACCTCTTAGCACGCAAGACTATATCTTCCAAGACAGAAGAAAGGCAACTGACTCAGAGGTTATACTTCCGTGCACATGGCAACAGTAAGTCATCGTCACGCCAGATCTGCACACTAGCAACTAGTAGTTACCAAGCAAACATTCTTGTTAAGAGGCAAGGATTCTGGAAAACTAAACCCTGTTTTAATGCCAGGCAACGTTTTAGGGAAAAATAAATAAATGGAGTGAAAACTAAAGTTACTTTCCAGGTTAGCACCTTTACGTTCACTATAGATTTTTCCCAGGACTAGCCCTGTCACATGTACGAATTGACAGAAAGTGTAAACGCAGGAGGAATTTCTGGTTCTGGGTTTACTATCCTAGAATCTAACATTAGTCATTTTATGAATCCTGGGACTTTCCAAGGGACTACGGAATCCCATCAAGGGAAAGTACTGTCAGGTGAAATTGGTTTCCATGTAGCAAACAGGAGACATTGCCTGGGGGGGGGGGCAGGGGGAGGGCTTGCTGAGGTATGAAGAAATTGTTCAGTCCTCCTACAGATAAAGGTGTCTTCGCCAGATCTTTGTAATAAGAACTTTGAAAATAAATAATAAAGCAAGCCATTTATTTTAAAAGCTATATTCTTTCTTAATAAGTCAAATGACTATAATTATTTTTCCAATTAAAGTGTAATTGCACTGTATATTACATAAAAAGGGATCTACATTTTTGCATGGGTTTTTTTCTCCCTCTTTACTCTTTATGCTGAATGTTAATCAAAACTGCTTCAGATTTTTACATTCCCATTTTTAAAGCTTTGATTTATCAAATAAAAAGGATAATTTGATTGATCTATACAAAATGAAATTGATCCAAGAAAGTCATGGAAACTTCCAAAGTACCACATGAATTATATGCTGTCTAAATATTTAATTTGCATGTGCATAAAGATATTAATTTTTGCATGAAGTCTGACAATAAGAAATCTTGTGTCAGTAGGCAATTTTAATCAGTCTACCATTCACCTTGATTTTAGAAATTTACAAAAATGAATCAGTCACAAATCAGATGAATTATGCCCTAAAATTCAGTGTCATAATTCCCTCTTGTATAATGCATTTTTTTCAAACTTTATCTATTGTGTAGTCTCAAATTTTATGGAGGAAAAACCAGAAATCTTACTGATAAAATCATCCCCACTTTAAATGGCCCTTCCAAAGGTTAGGTTCACACAAAAATTGCCTTCACTGAAATGTATAGTCTTAGATTTTCTGTGGCTTCTAAAGAGAATTCAAAGATATTCCAAAACAGACTGTGTGACTTTGTTTTCAAAGGTTATTTTTAAACATTTGTTCCTTTTTTTCTACAAAGTGTATCACCACTGTAAACAAGCATACAATTTATTCACGTGGCAGTCACTCACAGACTACTCACCGTTATACTCTTGTCATTTACGTCACATGTATGCAGTTCTCTGGTAAATTCGATTATTGTGTGAGTACTATTTTCCATGGCATATTCCAGGTGGTAATCTTGCTGAGCATCTTTTTTCAATTCTCTATTTGCATTTGTAAAATAATCCTGTGGAAAGTATGAAAAAGAAAAATTAGGATGTCCCAAATTCACAGTGAAAAAAATTTGGGCTAAGGATATTTAGGGGTACCTGGGTGGCTCAGGCAATTGAGTGCCCAACTCTTGATTTTGGCTCAGGTCATAATCTCACAGTTCGTGTTCAAGCCCTGCATCAGGCTCTGCACTGACAGTGAGGAGCTTGCTTAGGATTCTCTCTTTGCCCCTCTCTCTGCCTGCCCCCTGCTCACACCCAATCTCTCTCAAAATAAATAAATTTTAAAAACTTTAAAAAAGGAATATTTATAAAACCTGAAAAACAAATTCTGGATTTGCTTACTATAGGATACTGTATCTCTAGCCATTTGTAAAGTCCAGGGAATTTTGAAGGAACTGGAGTATCCCAACTAGGAAATCAGTTCCCCAAGAAAGGGGTCCATATTTGAATTTCGGGCCCTTCAGGAAAATGTGGGAAGGATTTTGTAGTATTATAGAGCATCAAAAGAAATGGAATAAACAGACATTCAAGATCACCTACTACTTTCCCTTCATTAATACAAATGAAAAGAGGAATTTCAACACTGTGAAATGGCTTGTCCCAAATGGAATTGACTAGTTTGTGACAAAGACAGAATCAACCCCAAGGTAAGCACTTTTCTTACTATTACACCAAGTAGAGGTTCTCTTCATCACTGCTGAAAGCTACGAGATCCCATCTGAGGTTATAGGTTATTTTAGTATGTGCTTTAATAGCGAATGCTTATTAAAATGAAATGCAATGGAAAATTAAACAAAACTAGTTGAATTATAAGATACTGAAAAACTGGAGAAATTTGTTTTATGAATCAGCTATGATTTTTGTACTAAACTGATCAAAGTGGTATGCAGATCACTTCTGAGAGGCAGAATGCCTGCAATGGAGAGATCATGGGTTTTCAAATCAAAAGGCTAGGATCTGACCCCTAGCTCTATCCCTTAATAGCCTTGGAGAATTGTTGAAGTCAAACTCTGAGCTTTTGTTCCAACATTAGTAAAATGGGGATAATACATACCTATTTTACGGATTTTGAAAGATAAAGAAATAAAACCATATATATGGGGGAGTTGCCTATTTAATATTGCCCATTTAATGCTAATTTCCTTCCCCCTTTTGCAATATCATTTGGTTTTTATCCAAACTATTTCCCGATATCATTTACCATTTGTTTACTATATCAAGAGTCATAAAATTCATGCTGCTAATTTTCATTTCTTCTAGAAGACACAAAGTTTGCCTTAATTATACTGGTTTTTCCATACATGGTGATTTTTGTCTTTAAAAACTCATAAATGGTTGGGGCACCTGGGTGGCTCAGTCAGTTAGGCATCTGACTCTTGACTTTGGCTCAGTCATGATTTCACGGTTTGTGAGATAGAGCCCCACGACAGGCTCCCCACTGACAGCATAGATTCTCTCGTGGAAGTCTGTCTCTTCCTCTCTCTCTGCCCCTCCCCACTCCTCTGTCTCTCTCTCTCTCACAAAATAATAAAATAAGCTTTAAAAAAATGAAAATTTCTATTTAAAAAATATCACAAATGACTGATTTAGAAAACGCATGCTGAAACATAGTTACACTTATTTTTATTAACATTGAAATTACATTTGAAGAACTGATTGCTCTGCTTAGCAAAAATAAATAAAATAAATAAAAATAAGTTATACAAGAAAAACCTTAAATTGTAAATGTCACACTCAAATGGACGGCATTTGGTATTTTTATTCCTAGGACCTTTCCAAGGTAGCTATCAAGTGTATGTAAATTTCACATCCAGATACTGCTCAAAACCCACATTATTAGTGATGCGTAGAGCCTAAGTAACCTTTTTTCATGCTGGTAACAACTACAACTCACTGAGTACATACCATGCACCAGGCCCAGTTAAAGCCATGTACTGATACATGCATATGTATTAACTCAGTTGACCTTTACATCAAGTCTATGAGATAGAACTGTTTTCTTATTTCACTGATAAAGACACTAAAGCATAAAGTTAAGCATCTTGGCAAGTTCACACAGCTGGTAAATAGTAAAGTCAGTATTCAAAGCCAGACAGTCTGACTTGAGTCTGTATCCTCTTCATTGTTATACACTGTAGAGGCCATCACAGGAAAAGTATGAGTTAGTTTGTGTCTACAGAAAATATCTACACTAAGGGTTTGTTTTTTTTTTTTAGGTAAAATGTTACTTTTTCTACTGCTAAAGTTGGAGGCTGTCAAAAAATGTGTTCTGAGAACCAGTTGTAACTGTGAAAACAATTCAAATGAACTACTCCTATCACATTGTGATTTTCCCACTTTTGATCACATAGATCTTCAATATGTAGATGAGATAGCAATGCCTATGGACAATGAGGGATTCAGATCTATTGTGCCTTTATACTGAGTTCACATTTCACTACATGATTCAAGCAATCACAGTTTTTGCAAACAAAAAGAACACAACCCAAAATGCAAACAGCTGGAAGAGTACAATAATTACCCTAGTCTTGCAAATATGTTTCCAAAACCATTAGTCCCACAGAGTATTCAGCTGGCTGGCCAACTTTCATTCTTTCTATTTCCACTTACCAATAACAATCCCTTTCAGCTATCCCACTTTCTTCCGGCTTTTCAGATAACTTAGCTATGAGAAAATGGGAGAAACTGAACTCAGGTCTCCTTGAGTGCATCCACCCTGCGTAAACCACTGAGCGTCCAATATTTCAAAAGGATGGCTGCTGGATATGTCAAAGCTCCGGCCTCCTGGCAAAATGTGATTGTCTAAAAGATGCTGGTATCTTCAACCTTCTTGAGGGAAAACATGAATGGGTTTTATTACAACTGAAATGTAAAATATCCTAACCACCACCATAATGTCATTATAATTTGTTCACATTTTCCAATTCTTAAGGCCTATCTTAATAGTATTATTTGCTACATGTTTACTTAAGCTGGGTTCCTACGAATGCTTAGAAATCTACGTGTTAATCTCTTATTATTTTTTTAGGATGCCTCCCAAGACAAATATTCTAACTTTCTCTGTTTAAGACGCCAATGTTTCCCCACCCTCAGCTTGTGATCATGTATGTCCCTGTAAGAGAATTTCAGTTATGACACATGACAGCCCACACCTTGCCTTTCATTCTATCCCAAATAATATCCATTCTTTTGGAATCATAAAAATACCCAGTCTAAAAGAAAGCAGGAGCTGGGCATCTGGGTGGCTTAGCTGGTTGGACGTCCAACTTCAGTTCAGGTCATAATCTCGCAGTCTGTGAGTTCGGGTTCAAGCCCCACATCAGGCTCTGTGCTGACAGCTCAGAACCTGGCGCCTGCTTTGGATTCTCTGTCTCCATCTCTCTCTGTCCCTCCCTCACTCATGCTCTTCTCCCTCTCTCTCTCTCTCAAAAATAAACATTAAAAATTTTTTTTAAAGAAAGCAGGAGGAGAGAAATAGAAAACAAACAGCAGATGGTACAAGTACAAACAAATACTTATAAATGAAGTAAAAAGGAAATATTACAATAGATCCTACAGACATTAAAAAGTTAATGATACTATGAAGATGCATGGTTGGATCAGTCTTTTAAGCTTCTGACTTTGGCTCAGGTCATGATCTTGTGAGTTCGAGCCCCACATCAGGCTCTGCACTGGTGATTCAGAGCCTGGTTGGGATTCTCTCTCTCCCTCTCTCTCTCTCTCTCTGCCTCTTCCCCACTTGCACCCTCACACTCTCTCTCAAAATAAATAAATAAACTTTTTTTAAAAAAAGGTTAATAATATTATGCACACCTGGACATAAAAAACTTGGATAATTTTGACAAGAAATGAGCAAAGTTTTTGAAAGACACAAACCAGCAAAATTTATTAAAGAAAACAGTTATTCTGAATAGCCCTATAATCTATTGAGGAGTAAAAAAACCTTCCTACCAAAAAAAAATCTAAGCCAAGCTGCTTTCACTTGGAATTTTACCAAATACTTAAGGAAGAGTTAATCCGAATCCATCACAAACTCTTCCAGAAGATAAAGAACCAAGGGCACCGCCCAACTCCTTTTTTGATGACAGCCTTATTCTGATACCAAAATCAAAGACATTATGGAAAAAAAATGTACAGAGCAATATTTTTCATGGGCCAAAATACAAATTTTCTTTAAAATATATATTAGCAAAGTGAATTTAGTGATATATTTTTAAAAAGATAATATACCACAAACATGCAGAGTTGATTCAACATTATAAAATCAATCAATACAATTCATCATATCAAAGCCTAAAAAAAGAAAACCATACAATCATCTTAATAAATGCAGAAAAACTATCTGAAACATTCATTCATGGTGAAATCTCTCAGGAAACAGCATCTTATAAAGAGCACCTGTAAAAAATCCTACAGCAAACATCATATTTAATGATGAAAGACTAAATTTTTCCACTAAATTTGGGAACAACTCAGTCTTGGGAACAAGGCAAGGATGTCCACATTGCCAACTTCCAGACAGCCCCACTACTGACTGTCCACCTCTGACAGTTTATCTCTATTTCTCCCATTCCCTAACCATACACGTCAAAGTTCTGTCCTTGACATTATACTCGTGTCTTTGTATTTCATCCTTTGGGAATCTCATCTACTCCAAGAGTTTCCAATCATCACCTTCATTCAGTATCACACATCCAAAAGTCTAACTCCACTTGGAAGTCTTAGTGTCATTTCAAAATGCCATATATCCAAAATTGTATTTCCCCTTTGTCTGTAAGACTAGTTTCCCTGATTTTCTCTCATTACACTGCCATTCTCCCATCATCCAGATTCAAAACTGCAATCTTCGTAAACTTCTTCCTCGATTACTCACACCTCCACAGTACCCATCAGTTCCTCCTCTGAAAAACTAACCCATCTTTCACTTCTACTCTATTACAACTTCCTCTACCTCACTTCAGACTATCACCTGCATTATTTCTGTCAGTCTTCCTTGAAAATCACTCTCAGTGTCACTGTATTTTATTCAATGGTATGTAGTTCAGAGTTCCAGAATTCAGATTCAAGGTTTTCTACAATTTAGCCTAACTTGATTTTTCATTGTTTATCATTAATCCTACCACATGCTCTGTTATCTATTTATTACTCCCCTCAAATTCTGCCCTTTTCCATCCTTTCCTTTTGTTCACACTCTTCTTCTTTACTCCCCCCCTACTCTCTTCACCCCACTGAGAAAACTAACTCCACCCATTGAAACTTAACTCCATTGAAATGCTTCCTTCTCTTCAAGACTCATTATTCTATCTGATCTATGAAGTTTTCTTTGATCATTCCAACTGGAAATGATCATTCCCTCTTAGAATTCTGACTCCTCTTTTGCATTCCCATGTAGCCTGCAATATATTCTAGACATAGAATTATCTTCTCAACCACGTGGTAACTGCCTAAAAATAGAAAGCCAGTCTTATCAACCAGTTATAAATTTGTACTTTCAATATAGTTGTGTGCACTGTAAATGGAGCAAAAAGAGGGAGACATTATTTTCCCAATTGCTCTCAATTACATTTACATATGGTTAAGATCCGTGTGGAATGTGCCTAACCAGATGCTTGGGATGAGTTGAGTCTACAAGATCAGCCATGTAGACACATCTGGCATTGAAATCTGGGAACATTGTTGTGACCTTTTAGCCCCTAAATGGACATGAATCTTATGGAACTGACATCAGGATTCAGAAAAAAAGAGTTTATGCATACAACAGCTCTTTGAAATCCTTTTACACTAAGAGGGCATTCCCCACGTATTTTAAAGAAATAAGACCAAAAAAAAAAAAAAAAACAGATCTAAGAGAGAGAAACCATAATTTCAAAATGTTTTCTAATGTGGATTTAGATCCTGAGTGACGTATGTTGCAGATGCTTATTAAATATGTGTAATTTTAAAAGGAGCATCCTGCCTTTCCTTTTGCTAATTCTAAACAAGGGAACACTTATGGAAATAAAAGATAAGAACTCAAGAACCATAATCCAATATTCACATCTTAATAGTATGAGAATAGATTAACTTGGGGGTGCAAAATTATTCCCTAGAAGTACCTTCTTTCTTCCTTCAGCCTGTGTTAAGAAAATACATGAACTATAACCAAACACAATCTTAATGGTGTCGACATTATACAATTAAAAAAATGACATATTGGCAAACCTTAAAAGGATAATTAAGTGAAGCAAGAAGAGAGAAAAAGACCAAAAAAAAAAAATCTGCATCCTAAATTTCCTATCTTTCAACTATTCTTGCCAGGAGGAAGAAAAGAAGGAAGGGAGGGATAAAAGAAGAGATGAAAGGAAAGCAAGTCAGTCAAAGAACAGTTGAACTTGAAAATCCTTCATGCAGACTGGCTAAACCTAAAAGAGTATGCTCAGTGAGGTTAATGGTTTCCTGACAGTTTGACAAAGGGATAAATGTTATCTCAGTAGATAATTAAATGGAATCTTTATTTTGTACTATTATCTTCTTGGAGAAAAAATAAACTGGAGAATGAAACTGATAGTAAAACATCGACCAATTAAGAATCTGATACCAATAATATCACTTAGAAATTTATATTCACAAAACCATACTGTGCAGTACTTATGAGATATTTATGGAATTCTCCCAGATCATTATTGATCCCTGATTTTCACCTTTACAATTAGAGCCAAATGGTGCCCCTTTCCCCACTCCCAGTCCTTTAGATGCAGCACTATCGTACATCCATGGTAAAGACCATTCCTCAGCCATCTTCCTATGGTACTTGATATTCCAGTACTTTTAAAATAAAAATAGGGGGTTCCTGCATGGCTCAGTTGGTTAAGCATCCAACTCTTGGTTTTGGCTCAAGTCATGATCTTGTGGCTTGTGAGTTCACGCCCGGCACAGGACTCCACGCTGGCAGTGTAGAGCCTGCTTGGGATTCTCTCTCCCTCTCTGCTCCTCCCCTACTTGCGTTTTCTCTCTCTCTCTCTCCCTCTCTCTCCTCTCTCTTTCTCAAAAATAAATAAATAAACTTAAAATAAATAGGATTATTGATCCACAATGCACAGTTGGATGTCAGCCATTATAAAAATCAATTGTATGATATATATTGCATATATTATAAATTAACATAAATACAATAATTTGTATTTTAATGTATGTTATGTATGTTAATATATTGTATGTTAATATAAATTAACATAAATACAAAATAACAAAATTAACATAAATTTGATAAATAAAAGGTAGGCTTCAATTAAGTACCATTAATAATGGACTTTATGAGGACAAGAGGGTTGAGGAGACTCAGAGAACCATGGTTCTGTAAAGATTTTGTAAAAGTTTAAAAATGAAAATTGAAGATGTTTTAATTATGTAAATATAAAGCCGATTTGCAGAAGTCATTCTTCTTCATATTTATTCAGCTTTAATATTCTGTAAAGTGAAATGTGAAGTAATGTTACCCTAGATGAGTGGCATTATGTGGATTTCAATCATATTCTAACTCAGCTGCCTACATTCAGGTCAACTTTAATAAGAATTGTCATTTTTGGTTTTTATGGCGGATTATTATTATTTTAATCAGCTATTTATCTTGTTTTATTTTTTAAAGATAGAATATTACCTGCTACCCTTGAAAATCTCAGTTGATAATTAGACTCCAGCAATAAAGTTAATCCGTGGTTGTGTCATAAAAATGAAACATGTTCTCACAGGATATTTTTTCTTTTGAACACTATGCTTTGAAAAAGATTATGAAATATACCATTGAGGTTTCAAAATGCTGTGTGGCAAGAGTAACGTAAGTCGGCATCAGCATCCACCAGCATTTATCAGTTAGCATGACAGCAGTGATCCTGACTGCCACTTTAAAACTAACCTCCAAAAAGCTGGCTGTGATAATCCGCAAGATTGCTTCAACCTCATGTTAAAAAACATGATTACACAGATGTTAAATTGGTTCTTAAGCATCGTCAGTCTTTTTCTCTCTCTTGAATAGAATCTCTGCAGCAGAAAAGAGCTTCCACTGGTACTGTGTTAAACAGGATGAAGTGAAAACCCTTCTGGGTATAATAAAAGATATGAATAAACCCAGCGCAGCCTGGAGAACTGAATGTAAGCACAGCTGCAAAGGAACCTTGAGAAAAATGTTACCATCTGTCATCATTTTCTTCAACAGGTGCTTGTAGTTTTCCTTCTTTTTCGAAATCTCAAAAAGCCTTGTTACTTCAAACATTTCTGTTTGGAATATCAGCTTCTATAATAAGTGTTATGGTGGTTTAATAATATTGATAGTATAATAATAAATATTTTTGTGTTAAAGAGAATCTTTGATCCTAAAATAAAATCACAAACTGGATAAACAAACTTCATAAACATAATCTTCAGATTTCAGTGTAAGCTGGTTTTAATATGTCATTTCTTCACTAATCTTAGAAATTGGAGAAGAATGTCAAAACAGAAGGGGTTTGCCTTCTAGAAACCACTTCAGATAAAATCGAAACTCTTTAGGTCTAATAAGGGATCTGTGAAACAGCTACTGGAATGCCAAAATAGAAACCCTGTTGGCTTCTGTTGCAATGAGGGGCCCACCTGAGCAATCTGGCCTCCCTTTAAGTGCCACCTTCTGAAAATACACATCCTGCGTTTTCCCCTCCAGCCAATCATCTCAGTTCAGTTTTCATGTAGAGTAATTTAATACTTTGCTATAATTATAGGATTATCAAAGATAGAGTGTAAAATGAACATTTTGACTCTTTAGGTCTAATAATAAACTTCAATAGAAAAACCAATTTCAGATGTTATCATAGAAATAAGATGTGTTTTAGCTTCATTGCATCCTATTCCACCAGCTTAAGTTTGTTAAAGTTTGCATGACTTCTTTTAACTGCCCATGACCAGTGAATGCAAGATATAAAAAATTTGAGAAGAAAACTCCCTCCTTTCCTTCCTTTCTCCCTTCCTCCCTTCCTTCCTCCCTTCCTTCTTTCTTCCCTTCCTCCCTCCCTCCCTCTTCTCCTTTCTTCCAACATATTTCATTGAGCAACTAGTATTCCTCAACTTCTACTGTAGGCCTGAGGGCACATGACTATTCAGGAGAGTAGACAAAGTCCACACTATAATGAAACTTACAGTTTAGTCTGGGGTGGGTGGAGGCAAACAATTAAAAAAAATTTTTAATAATAATATAATCAAAATGCTTAGATAATAAGTACTTAAAAGACAACAAAACAGATTATAGAGAAGAATTGGAAAGGCTTTAGGCTGAGTTATCAGAAAAGTCACCACTGAGGTGATGATATTTACTCTGAGAAATTAACTACAGTTAGAAGCCAGCCATGAGAAATATGGAGGAAGCAGGTTCCAGGAAGAGAGAGTAGCTATTGGAAAGGATTTGAATGGGGGTGGGTATCCATTCTGATGAAGCAAATAAAAGCCAGTAGGATGAACTATATAGCGCCCAGGAGAGAGGTCAACAGGAATCAAATGAGGCCCCGGGCACTGCAATACCTTATAGGTTAGTGTAGAAAGTTCAAATTTAATACTAAGCTTCTATCAAAGTCATCCCAGCTTTAAGCAGCAAGTGATATATTCTGATTGACATGAAGTGTGTGTGTGTGTGTGTGTGTGTGTGTGTGTGTGTGTGTGTGTAATATGGCAACTACCATGTTGAGGATGCCAAGGAATAAGAGTGGAGGTCAGAAGACAGGAGTCATGTGGTGGTCCCAGTGGTCTGTGCTTGAGTGCTCATGGTAAAACTGAAGGGAAGTGGGCAGGTTTTAGATTTAGTTTAGAGGAAGAGTCAACAGAACCTGAACATGTGTTTCATATGTGGGGTGAAGCAAAGAGAAGAAAAAAGTATGACTACTAATTCTTTACCAGAGTTACCAGAAGGTGCCATTTACTGAGACTGGGAAGGCTGGGAAAGAAACAGGTTGAGGTGAGTAAGATTAAATTTGAGAGGCCTACCTAGACATCCCAGTGGGAAGGTCAGAAGACAGAGAATATGCAGACTGGTAGGAGAGAAACCAAAATAATGCAGCGATCAAGTTTCAAAAATTCACCAACTTCACATTCAGCTTCCCTCTTGAAGCCCTCCCAATTCTTCTGAGTTATGTACAAGTCACGAAGCATTCTTTTTCTTTATTTTTTTTTCAGATTTCAAACACACATCCACTAATATACATTCACTAAACATAAATCAAATATAGTGAAATACATAGTAGGGAGAGAGATGAAATTCTCTCACAGGCACTATAATGGCCTAGGGCCCACCCACTCACAGAGACAGGACAACTCGTGAGACAAGTTAAAAAAACATCAACACTTTCCAATATAGTTGCTAGTATCTTCTCTCCTATTAAGGTCTTGAATAACCTAAATGCATGCATGCAGAATAAAGTTATTTTCAGCATCTCACTAAAGCTGGAAGGCAACCTGAGGGACACCTGTTCCTAGCTCCCACCAAAGGATTTCTCCCAGAAATACTTTTAAAGAGATGATTACACAGTATTTAATGCATCATGAGTGACAAGCTCATGAATTTACAGCTTCGCAAGGCAACCCGTTCAATTTTAAGACCTCTCACTGTCAGAAATGGATTTGTTATATTAAGCTAAAATCTTCTACTCTTTAATGTGTATTAATTGGGTCTTTTTTTCTTCCTTCCGGAGCCTAACAGGGAGCATCTAATCCATATTTCTTGAGGAAGACTGTCCACCATTCTACAAACAATGATCCCGTCTCTTCTAATCATTTTATTCTCTGGGCACAACATTGAAAACTGTTTCCCATTGCCCAGGGAACCCTGATTTGCAGATATTTCAACCCTGTTTGTAATCCTCTTTTAGAATATTTTTTAAAATGTTATTCTAGAACCTATCTTCTGATGTGATTAGCCTAGTACAGAGTACTATGTCAATATTACTCTCCTTGATGTAAACAGCAGAGTTTATAGGCTAATATTGCATCTGTGTGTATAGCAAACACATGTTTTGAGTTTAAAATAACCTTACAGACCTTTTCCATATGAATTCCAGTTAAATTCAACTTTATACATTTTTAACCAAGTGTTTAATTCTATTTGTATTCTCAGTGAATTTTTAACTTTGAGTGTCCTCTCATTATTTTAATATATCACCATCTTTGAGTCTTTATCCTGTAGTCTAATGCAGATAGTCTGTTATCAACATATTTGGGGCATGAATGTTTAAATATTTATGATTGTAACAAACTCAACTTTATTAGTCATCTTATACAAGAAATCATGGGGGGCGCCTGGGTGGCTTAGTCGGTTAAGTGTCCGACTTTTGCTTAGGTCATGATCTCACGGTTCGTGGGTTCGAGCCCCATGTCGGGCTCTTTGCTGACTGCCAGATCAGAGCCTGGAGCCTGTTTCAGAGTCTGTATCTCCCTCTCTCTCTGACCCTCCCCTGCTCACCCTGTCTCTCTCTCTCCTAGAAATAAAAATATTTAAAAAAAATAAAAGAAAGAAATCATGGGAAACCTTGCTAATTACCTTACCATCATTCAGATGCACCATTTATTTAATACTACAACTCCACATCCGGCAAATCAAATGCAAGAGAAAATGCAGTCTTGTCCGTATAATCTGTGTTTGTTGAAACCAGGCCGGTCTCTAGTCATTATAATTGCAGAGTATTCACAAATCAATTGCTTAAAGTTTGTCCTCAGATTTTCTTAAAAATTGTTATCAATATCCCCATCTATACCGTTAGCAGATACCTTTTCCCCAAGTTGAAAAGCTGCCATATTTGTCTCCATGTCATCTTTTGACAATTCTGACATTTCACTGATTGCTTGATTGATTACAATAATATGCTGTATTTATTAAGTACTTTCAATGTGCCACATGCTTTGCTTAAGAGCTTTACATGCCTATTTCACTTAACCCTCACCCAAACCCCATGCTTTCGATGTCAAGAGTCCCTTCTTCATAAAGGAAACTGTCACTTAGAGAGGGGAAGGGTTTGCCAAGGACCACGCATCCACTATGTAGCCAGCAGTGCTGGGATTCACACCAAGAATTCCCGCTTTTAATCATTCGGCAGTTAGTTATTCAGCAGGGATTTCTTGACGACCTGCCAAGTACACGGAACTGGTCTTGGTACCTCGGGAAGATGTGGCAACACTGACATTCATCAACTTGTAAATGTTCCATCCATACCCTAATAAAATACTAATTATCTACCACTCCTGCTACTTTTTCTCCTTCTCCCTTCTGTGGTGATGGCTTTAGGGCATTTCACTGCTTATTAGTAAGCTTGGAGAATGGAGGAAGGCAGGGAGAGGGTATCTATTCACCTAACTGGAAAGACACTTGAGAAATTTTCCAAATACAAAGGGAGAGCATTTTGTTACTGTTAATTCTAATGAAAGATTTCAAAGTGGAACATGTCCCTTGGCTTAAATACAGGCTGAGAATTATCTAGAACTTTCATTTATTAACGTTCCTTTGATGCCCTGTAGCCATATATAACTTATAAATTTTAGACTCTGTGTGGGCAGATATTCCTGTTGCCTAGAAATAAAGCAGCTAGTACCAACTGGCAAAAGTTGTGTAGAAATGATGGAGAGTATGAGAAGGAGAGAGATTTCTGGTCAAGCATATGTTGAAATACACCACTACCTACAGTCTTCTCATTGCTACTCTTGTTTCAGCATGTAAGTTTAAAAATATACTTAGAATTGTCAATAGCTTTGTTAAACTCATCTCAGAAGCATTCCCATTTTAGGGAAATCCAGTTTATTCTTCTATTTTATAAAATAACTTTCAGCATCCAAACATATGCTAGCTCGTGCTTCAAACATCAAACGTCAAAGGCACTCTGAATTGCTGTGTATGGAGTTCTCCTTTGCATGCCCATGCCCAAAGCCTGGAATCTTTGAAGCTTCTGTAGGTCTACCACAAAGGAGTCACCTGATTCCTAGCAAAGAACTTGACCAAATGAGATCAGTAGTTTCCGAATATGTCTGCTGATCATAATCACCTGGGAAACTTCAAAACATTTGTCCACCTCCTCAGACTGTGATTTAATTGGTATGGGAGAGGGAGGGCGGTTACCTGGACACTGGAATTTTTTAAAAGCCCCCAAGTGATGCTAATACACAGAGAAGTTCGGGAGCTCTGGCATAGGAAGTATCTTTCCCAGTTCTCGGCTCTCTGTTGGCTCTGCTCCTCATCACTGGGCTGTGATCTGTCACAGCATGATTCCATTCTGGCCCTGGATGTCCAAGTACCAGCAGGCCTAGCTCGACCCATGAGTTTCCTTGTATAAGTCAGTTTCAGAGCACGACATTTGTGGGGTGGAAAAGGACAGCAACTTAGTTTTATCTAACAAGCTGAGACTTCAGAGTTTTAGTTTAAAAATTGCCTAAAAGATAGAAATCTACAGGCACATGTAGTTTTGTTAATCTAGCTTCTCCACGTTCTTTAGGTCTCTAATGTTACTACAGATGAGAAAGAACAGAGTGTAAGAGAAAAAGCATTCGCACCTAGAATTAAGAAAGAAACTCACTCTTAGAAAATCACCAAGTCTCTATCATCAAAGCTTGAGAGACTCTAGTGTAGCTTACTAAACATCTGTGTAGAAATGCCACAGAAATAGAAAAGAGAGCTTGTGTGGATCAGACACATTTGTTAAAACATTAATTATATTTCTTCCAGGTAGGCAGTTTCCTATATTCAAAGTCTACTAACTTCTTTGATGCACATGCCAGATAATCTTCTTCATAGTATATAATATTTTGAGTTGTAAACACTATGATTAATCTCCAAAGACAACCTTTAAGACTTGGGACATTTGCTTCCCTTCATGTCTTGATTATAAGCATCCTTGTCTGAAATAGCCACGTGGTTACCCCTTATCACATCTCTATTTTAATTCTCAGCACTTCCTTATATTTTTCTTGTTTATGTACTTCTTTATCCCCCACCAAACTGTGAGCTCCATGATACCACCGACTTCACCTCACTTAATGCTATGCCCTTATAACCAGTCATTGGTTAAATGAGTGAACGAACATTCCAATATTCACTGCCTATAGGTAAGTATGTCACTCAGTCATGTGAGAGTCACAAGTGACTCCCTATTGTGTGACCTGAAGCCTCAACTTTATACATCTACAAACTGGGAGAAATAAGACATTGTTCTCACAAGGATATCATCATAATTACAGGATAGTACACACTTTAAGGACTTATCAAAATGTATGGCATATATTAACAACTCAGTGATTGAAAACTCATATGATACAAATGTATCTCTGTGACACTTACAGTGGCACAAAAGTAAGAGAAATACTGTTTTTATTTTGCCAATCTGTTTTAATATGGATTTCATGATACATGTTCTTTCACTAGTAAGGATGAAAGTTGGAATATGTATTTTTTTTTTAACTATTTTTATTTACTTCTAGGATAGAGAGAGAGACAGCGTGAGCAGGGGAGGGTCAGAGAGAGAGGGAGATACAGACTCTGAAATAGGCTCCAGGCTCTGAGCTGGCAGTCAGCACAGAGCCCGACGCGGGGCTCGAACCCACGAACCGCGAGATCATGACCTAAGTGAAAGTCGGACGCTTAACCGACTACGCCACCCAGGCGCCCCGGAATATGTATTTTTTAAGTTTATTTATTTTGAGAGAGAGAGAGAGAGAGAGAGAGAATGCATGCACAATTAGGAGAGGAGCAGAAAGAGAGGGAGAAAGAATCCCAAGCAGGCTCCATGCTGTTAACACAGAGCCCGATGCCGGGGTTTGATCCCACAAACCATGAGGTCATGACCTGAGCAGAAATCAAGTTGGACGCTTAACTGACTGAGCCACCAGGTGCCCCTGGAATTTGAGTTTATGGGTGCTACTGCTTACCTACAGAAGAAAGAACAGCAAATCAGAACTCAGAGGAAATAAATCCAGGCTGCTGATCTGTATGGCCTCCAACAAGCCATTTAACAGGTACCTAACACTCAGTTTCTCAGCTATAAAATTGGGGGTGTGGGGAAAGTTAGAAAATTTGAGGGGAATCAACTGAACTCTGAGCTCTTTTTAAGTCTGTTTATTTTTTAGTAATCTCTACACCCAATGTGGGGCTTGAAATCACAACCCTGAGATCAAGAGTCACATGGTCATCCGACTGAGCCAACCAGGTGCCCCTGAACTCTGAACTCTTAAGAGCAACAATACACAAAATCAACATTTAACTTATAAAAGCAATAATTGTTTAAAGATCTTCTCATAATTTTGGGCTATATGAGATGAATAGGAATGACCTCAACAGCAAATTAAATCTGGTCTATACATTATTTGCATAACCCTAGATATATTATTCTAACTTTACAGTTAACAAAAGTATCCATTTGAAGTTATTTTTGTAGAATTTTCTGCTTATGTGCTATATGCTATCATTATGAGCAGTTTTTTTTTTTTTTTTTTTTTTTTTTAAGTTAAAAGACAGACTGGGAAGAAGTTTCCTGGAGAAATAACTTTCTATTTAAAAGTTCTGTACTAGTTATTTTCTTAAGTTACAATAAACAGCCTTGTGAGGCATCCATATGCACAGTTTTGTCTTTTTTTTTTTTTTTACATATGGACCAAACATTTTCAAAAACACGATGATGTATAATGAATTCATTCCTTTTGCCAGCAACTTTATTGTAATAGGGCTGTATTACCAAAAAAAAAAAAAAAAGAAGAAGAAGAATCGATAAGCTTTGAAGTGGACTCTGCCTTCCCTTCCCAGAGTCCAGAAATATGCCATTGGCTGTTCAAAGCCTTGAACACTGTTGGTCAATTCAGGTGTATCGCTCCCTTGGTTCTCAGGTCTGCCTTGTTTCCTCAGGCTGGCATTTTGAAATCATCTGCTCTGCCAGGGAGAACCACACAGCTGAAGAGTATCATCTTGTGTGGAGCATTACACTGGTGCGTGTGTCCTTACTACTAATGCACAAAGCACGAAGCTTGGAGAGATCCCCTCGTCATCTGGAAATTGGGGTGTGTGTGGGGAGGGGGGCATAATCTGAAGACTTATAAATATCTCTTAACAAAGCCCCAGCTGAGCTGTGTCAGGACTGTAGGCTCTCTTCATCTTTCCCTTACAGCTTTTCAATTTGCTTTCCAAACATTTCTTTGTTGCCGTTGGCTGGGGCGCACTTAAAAGCAGCACATCGTTAACCACAAAGAATGCTCGCTGTTTTCTGTGATTTCAAATCACAGCACAATTTCCAAGCACTTCCTCAGCGAGCAGCCCGGCAGCAATTACCCGGCTGCTGAAGACTTACTTCTCGGCACAGAAATGTTTCAGTTTTAGAGACAGCCAACACCACAAGCCTGTAACAAATGATGACATATGCTTCAGCCTCCATTCACTAGTGATTTCTACCCCCAAAGGAAGAGTGAATCAATTTTTGTGCAAATTCAATGGGCACATCCGACAATGCTGCCCTCTTCTCTTAACTCACACAAACTAGGCATTCATCAACCCGGATTACTTGCCTCCAATGGGGACCCACAGTTGCTAAGTGGCTGGGGTGGGGGTGGGATTGCACCGTGTCAAAAAGGGGCAAAGTACAAGGAAAGGACATGAATCCATCAGGGAAGTGAGAGTTGAGTTAATTCATTGAGAGAAAATAGTGAGGTTTCAAAAGCCAATGCAAGAGGAAAGCCTGCTTCCCACCCCCCACCCCGGGCAATCCTGTGAAAGACAGTGCAGAAACTGACCTCAGCAGCATCCGAGGGGTCACATCACGCCAAGAGCAAGCTGCTCTACAACAGTGTATCTGATAGAGACAGGCTCCACCTCCCAACAACATTTTTCTCTCCCATTAGATGGTACCTGGTTATACACCATCTGAGGAACTTTCTCCAGGCTGGGTTGGTGGGTTACAAAAGGGGAAGGGCAAATTTCCATAATGCCTCATCTCTGGGTCTCTAGGTTTAAGGGTGGCCAAGCCTATTGCCTTGAGGCAAGGAAATCAAAATTTGATTTTTCACTCCACAAGCCCACAAGTAAATGTCACACTGCCCTCCGGAGGTATTCTCATTGGGTCCAACCCTGAATTACTGATTGGCAACCACTGAAAAAGATGGGGCTGTAGAGGTTCACTGGTCTTTTTTGGCAGGGGTGTATGGAGGAGGAGAACTAAGTGTTCACTAATTCCTTGTGAGTGGTGTGGGAGAGAGGGTACGAGGAAAGAAGGTGAATAAGTATCGCCTCCCAATCTCAGCAGCGTCAAGAGAGATTAGATGCTCGAGTAGACAGACACTTGCAAGTGGTGGTAAGGAGACTGTGACAAGTCAGTGGGGATGGGTGTGGAAGGAGGTATTTTGCAAAGATGGCCTCATTTGCATATTCCATTCCCCTGTGATATTGGAGTTTACGTTTCCTCTTGAATAGATAGGATAGGACCAGAACAGAAGATTCCTCAAAGCTAAGTTACAAAAGGCTATCCAGTTTCTCGGGATATTCACTCTTAGGACCCAGCCACTCGGCTGTGAAGAAGCTGAGTAGCTGCGTGACTCCAACCACTCACTTTGGACTTGGCATCAGGTAAAACAGAGATCTGTCCCCACTTAGCTCCTCCTCAAGTTGCAGGTGGGTGAGCAAACGAAGTGTCCCTGTATTGAGCCACTATGTCTTGAGTTGGTTTGTTAGACAAGAGACAGCCAAAAAAAAAAAAAAAGAAAAGAAAAGGTCCCCTCTGACACTAGACATTTCTTGGCACAGAAAAGCGGGGCCTGAAGAGACATGGGACTTTGGCTCTCTGCCTTTCATGGCTTTTCATAATTTGGGTCATTTCTTCACTAACCTTAGCTTTTTCCCTCTTGGCCCCAGATTAAGTTGTCCATGGGCTATATCTCAACTAAAATTGTGTGTACATACATGTTCTACATGGTTACATGGTGCTCTGCACAAAATGGAATTGCCGCCAGTATTTAGTAATCGGATTTACCCACATCTAAGTTTCTGTCTTCTCCCCCCAAAAAAGCAAAAACAAAAACAGAAGATCTGCCAATACTTGATCTGCATTCCCATGTAACAGCAATTTGGTCACAAAAACTCTTTTTTCCTCAATCCTCTGTCCTGTCTGTTGCATTAGATCAAGTCCATTACTTTGTTATACTTGCTGTCTGACCTCAAAGGCATGTGGGTTTGTGGTATCTATTTTAACCAACAATTCTTTACTGGTTGGCTGGAATTTATTCTCACACAGTTATCCAGGAGTTCAGATCTTACTGAAAAGTTTAAGATAATCAGCAAAATGGAAGTCAGAATGATTTAAAAAAATACATCTAAAGGTCAAGTTTTTAAAAATTAGATAAGAACGGATGACATAAAATATATGAAAAAAAAAGCCACAAGGGGAGGTGACTGGGGTGTCAACTTGGGTTATTACCAGGCAGCTTGAAGCCATCTCCAATCTTCAGCAGCTGTTGCGTATACTTTTGAGCCCTCCACACCCCCCCCCCCCCCCCCCCCCGCTTCAGGGAGCTAATGCTTTGTCTTGCAAAGTTCGTTCTCACTGGAAGCAAAACTACCTGAAAGCCAGTCTACTAATTGAATTGAATACACTGCTTAAGAACCCTATTTACCTTTCGGTATAGTTGCTGAGGATAGCCTTATTACACCACTGTATGAAGACTCTCAAATTAATAGTTTTTAGAGAGAAGATTCGATTTCAAGTTTTGGACAATCACCTAGCCTAGACCACCCAGCTGGAGCTGATACATTTCATTTTATTTTCAGTGTTTGGTGTTTTTGATTAAAGAGGTTTTTAATAATTTTTTCCACATAACTGACTAGCATAGTTTTTACTGTATTCTATATGTCGTAGGAAATAGACCAGTAAAGGATGTCAGTCCACTAAGAAAATAATTACCATTTGTATATGAAAATAAGAATTTTATTTCCTTAAAAATAAAGATGGAAAGGAATATCCTATTTCGTGCTCATTAAATATACCGGGGAAGTGACCGTTTTCTAAGGTTTATCTCATAGTGATAGGTATTCACTGATTATTTTAAGAAAAGTTCCATGGTTCAAAGCCAACCCAAAGAGCGCTTAGTCAATTCTCATGCAGTCTTTATGAGAACCACCAGCAGTGTGAAAACACTCTAGATTAATGAAGTCTGTTTTTGTTATGGGCCAGTTATGGCATGTTGAAATAGGACTCTACTCGTGGTCTTTCACTTTATATCAAATTGGATGGGCTTTCTAGAAATGCTACTCTCTGGAGAGAAGCAATATCAAGTTATCCTTTAAAGTATACCCTGCTTAGGGGTGCCTGGGTGGCTCAGTCAGTTAAGCATCTTGATTTCAGCTCAGGTGATGATCTTCTGGGGTTCCTGGGTTTGAGCCCCATGTCAGGCTCTGTGCTGATAGCTCAGAGCCTGGAGCCTGTTCCGGATTCTGTGTGTGTGTGTGTCTCTCTGCTCCTTCCCTGCTTGCACTCTGTCTATCTGTCTCTCTTTCTCTCTCTCAAAAATAAATAAACATTATAAAGTATACCCTGTTTTAGGACATTACCACAGTAAGATTTTCCATGTCCCTTTCAACAAAACATGCAAGGAGAATTAAGGGGTCTATTACCTTCCCCACCCAAAACAAACAAGCAAACAAACAAAAAGACTTGGCTTAAATAAGTATTTAAATAAGGTATTTTCTACTTCATATCAGAAGAGAGTTACTTTATTCTAGCCAGTGAGGCCCATGTTTGGAGTCAAATTCTTGGTTGACAAATGTAATGTCTGCTGCAGGAAGAAATGTATGCATCAATGACTTCAACAAAGTGCAGTCACAATTCTTTTCTCCATCCTCATAAAACTTAACTTTATTGGAGCTGTAGCATACTTATTTTGGGAGGGGAGGATTAATTTACGAAAAAACAGACAATGGGATGGTTTGGAACTTTTTATTACTGTCATTTTCTTTATTTCTACCCAGAGTTAATAGCTCAGTGACAGAATTAGGGTTAAAATTGGATGGCATCTCGGCCAGAAAGTTGTGGAAATCAAACTTAGAAGTCAGGAATAAAGTTACTGAGAAAGGCACTTTGAAATCCATCGGGGTCTTTGATTTTCATATCATCAAACCTTAACACAATGCCAGAACCGCAAGGAGTCTTCATTTGGAAGAAGAGACTTTTAGCAAAGGGCAGTATTTTTGGATGAACTTTTATAAGTAAGAGTATAGTCACCACGATGTTATGTAACTGTGGAAAAGTGTCCAAATGTTGTCGAGATCAAATAAACAAAGATGTCCAGAAAACCTAACCACCTAATCATTCTGGTTACCTCACAATTCTTTTCTCCCCCCCCCCCCCATGCATAAATAGGCATGCCTGTGAACAGGCAACATATCTACTCTGACTCTTTCAAAGCAAATCAGCAGCTGTCAAATTAACTTTGTTGGCTATTAAAGTAATACTGCGAGAAGTTTCTCCGCTTAATAGAGGATTTTGCCCGGGGAAACTGAAGACTTTGCAGGTCTCTGAATGCGGCGTTTTAACGGGCTCCCAGAATAGCAAAGTTCCTAAAGAATTCTTGGGGATCTTTGAATGATCTCAGATGAGGCAGCGGACCTCAGCTCCGTGCCTGGGACTCCAGAATAGCTATGATTTGGGAAGCTCTGGGATCCTGGTCGTAGACAGCAAGACAGCAAAGTGCTATAAAGCTCACAAGTCCCTCCAACCCCGAGAGCCGTCCCGTTAGATCCCCAAAGGGTCGCTCTCCTTCCCCATTAGGGGCGAATGGGGATGCGTGGCAGGTGTGTACGTAGGGGATCTGTTAACGGGATGCCTGCCGGGGACAGGAGAGCGTTCAGGGACAAGCTGCCCGAGGTCACCCGTGCTCAGCTTCCCGGGGCAAAAACTCGGGGCCGGGCGGGGGAAGTGGGGAGCCCAGCCGCAGGCGCCTTTGGCTCCGGGGGTGCGGGAGCTGACCGCCCAGAGGAGCGCCTGCGGGACCGGGGCTGCGGGGTGCGGTGGCGTCCAGCCTCCGCCGCAGGGGACATCGGGTGGCCCCGGGGACGCCCGTACCCGCGCGTGCCCTGGGGGCTGGACGGGACGGGGCTCGGCGGGCCGGACTCCCGGAGGGGACGCGCTTACCTGCAGGTAGGGCCGCCCGTGGGCCACGCCGCCCACGACGACGTCCGCCGAGGCCATGGCCCCGGTGGGCGAGAAGCCGAAGCCCACGTAGCCGGCGGTGCGCACCTCGAGGCGGAAGGCGAGCCGGCCGCCCCGCGGGCCCCAGCTCAGCCAGTACTTGCCCTCGGAGTCGAGGAGGGTGCGGTGCGGGAGGGCCCGGCCCGAGCCCGCCGCCGCCGCCGCCGCCGCGCCGGGGAGCAGCCCCCACAACAGGAGCAGCGGCCAGCACATCGTCGGCGCCTCCTGCCCGCCGGCACCTGGGTCGCGCAGACTGGCGGAGCGAGCAGGCGGCTCGAGGGGCGGCGGCCGCGCGCGGGAGGCCTGGGCCCGCCCCCTCGGCCCGCCGCGCGCCCGCCCGCCGGGAGGGGCTCCCCCCGCTCCCAGTCCCCCGCCCCGCCGCGGGCGACCCTGGGCCCGTCGGGCTCACAGCCCATCCACCTGCCGCCCCGCACCCCGGGCTTGGTCCCCGGGGCCTGGGTTCCGTGGGGAGGGAAGAGAGGGGCGTCCTGGGTGGAGAGGGCAGAAGATGAGAAAAGGGGACTGGGGCCCGGGGCAAAGGAGAGGGTTTGCTCATCCTGGGAGAGCGTGGGCACCTGCTGGGGCCTTAGGGTGGGGGGTGCGGGTGAAGGAGGAGGTGCGGGGTGAATCCCTGCGGCAAGGAGAAATTGGTGAGGGAGGACAAGTTTAATCTATGAGGGAAGGGGAGGAGCTGAGTGATGAAAAGGGATAATCTTGGGTTTGGTGGAGGGAAAATGAGGGAAAGTCCCAGCCCGGGCAACTCTTCAACATCTCTGTATCCACTGCGGTTGATTTTCCGAAGCCATTGTACCCAGGGATCCCCCTACCCCACGGAGGGACACCATTCATCTCTTCCAGGACATTTCTCTCACCCGTTCACCCTGTAGGAACCCTAAATCGGGGAAGTGTGGCTCACGATGGGTGGCAAGAATCCGGCTCTCCGATGCTTGCCTTCCACCTGCGTTTGGTTTACTTTGGTTTTGATGGGACAGCTACTGGCAAACTACTTTGCCACCAGTGGGGTAGGTCAGAATTAAAGTATCTTTTATTTTTTTTAATTTTTTAGAATATATTTATTTCTAGGAGAGAGAGAGAGACAGCGTGAGCAGGGGAGGGTCAGAGAGAGAGGGAGTCACAGACTGGAACAGGCTCCAGGCTCTGAGCTGGCAGTCAGCACAGAGCCCGACGCGGGGCTCGAACCCACGAACCGCGAGATCATGACCTAAGCGAAAGTCGGACGCTTAACCGACTAAGCCACCCAGGCGCCCCTAAAGTATCTTTTAGAAGTTAGATTATAATTTGAAATCTTTTCCGATTTCAAGTTTTGATCGTAGTCATGTTTAGCATAAAGTGTTTTTGCCTCTACCTTTGACCACATCACTCCTGTCTTCAGAACGCTAATAACTCAATGTGGCAACTGTAGATTACCTTCTTTATTTAGTCATTTATTTATATTCTGTCATGTTTCCAAAAAAAAAAAGGTTTTAAGGTAACTTACAAATAGACAATGTAAAATAGAAATCAAATACTAAAGGATTTCAGATGAAAAATAGGTATAAGAAGACTACAAATGTGTACTATTAATTCTGGATTTGGGGATTCCACACAAGCCACCTGTACATCCTGTTCCCCCTCTTGAAGTCGTAGTTCAGCCTGCTGTTTCTTCCTCCTAGTTTCTTTCCATTTCTTTCCCCAGAACTTTTCCAAAGTTACAAATCCACATCAAAACTGTGTTCTCCCAAGGATCCAGGCATATTTCACCATGTCTGGAAGGAAATCAAGTGGATCGGCTCACCAGAGAGATCAAGGAATGTCCTAAGAAGAACCTATCCCAAGAAGAGAGAAAATAGAGATCTACAGGGTTAGCCAATGACAATAGGCCAGCAACAGAGAAGAGTGTCATTGAAACTGTCAGACAAGGCAAGAAATGAAAAAGCCGGAGATGCTGCAGTCTTAGAGCTGAGTTTCTATAATCATCAGGGACATGGCTAGTGCTGCTGGCTCCAGCCATGAAGAGAAGAGGAAATGTGGAGAGAGAGGAACAAGATGGTGGACATGGGGCCAAGAGGAATGGGTCTTAGCACCATGTGAGGCTCACTCACCACACTGAGCAGGATTTCATGGAAATTCAATTATTCCAGAGCCATCAAAGGCAAACTTCCTGCTCTGTGACCCTACTTTTATTCTAGCATGGAGGGACCTGGGATACACAGGGATACACTTGCTTCCTGAGGCTTGTTATAGAAGTCCCAAATCCCCATCTAGAACCTGACTCCTGTTTAGTGTTCTAGCCTCACCTTCCCTCCCTCTCATCTCACTCACCCCAGGCCCTCTAGACACATGAAAACTAGCTCTAGAATTTTCAAAAGAGAGTCCTGCTGTTTCACATCACTGCGCCTTTTCAGATTGCTCATTCTGCCACATTTGCCTTTTCTCCCCTATGTTCTTTCAAGTATTTTCTGATCCTTCCTCCCGTACTCTTGCCAGATGACACTGGACCCTCCATGGTGGTGTTCATGTAATGTTCCATCCAAACTTCATGATTACAGCCCTAACACCTTGATATCTTTATGTTTGTCTTCCTCCATTAGCCTCTTTAGATCAGGAACCGCTTCTGGTTCCTGGTTATAAACGCATAGGCCAGCAGGCAATAGGTGCTTAATAAGCACCTGTAGAAAAAGTGAATAGATGCATTTCCAGATCCTCCTGGATCCTCTTTACAAAGTTGGACAGAGGAGGGAAAGCTTGGCCCCTAGATACGTTGGATATTCTGCTCTGCATTAGCATTATTGAAGCAAAAGCAGAAAAGAAGACCACACGTGGATCACAAAAGGGAAAGTCTTAAGTGGTGTTTATTATTTCATTAAGTAAAAGCATTGAATGCCAAGTTTACTGTCTTTTGTTTGTCTGTAACTGACATTGTATCTGAAAACCCTGAGTGCTCAAGAAATATTAAAACTAATAAAATCATCTTGAGATTCGGCTCAAGAATAATAATAAACAGATCATTATTAGCATAAGTCATATGCAGGGGACCGGCTCTGCTTTGGCTTGAATTATCTCAGTAAATGAAGACAAAAAAGAAAATTTTATCTAAGCGCTTCATACGCTGCCTGAGTTCCCGAGATCGACACCAACTGCCCGCTCAGTTGCACAGAGGACTCACTTTCCCAATTTGGAAGTTAATTACTGTATAACTGCTTGTCTTAAATTTGTAAGGAAAGCAAGATGAAAGCATAGGTCTATTAAAAATTCAGACTAATATGGCAGACAGGAGAATGAAATCAATGGTGAGGGGTTTCAGTGTTATTATTTTTTTAAACTATTGTTTTGGTAAAAATGGTACTTGCTCCTTATTTAAAGGGGAAAAAAGTCAGGAAATGCAGGAAAGTATGAATAAGAAAGTAAACTAAAAAGATCACCTGAAATTCCACCATCCAAAAATATCCCTTGTATGCATTCCGAGAACATCATTCCAGAACTTACTCCCATTAAAATCTTGGAGGAAAAGCCTCTTGGACAAGAATTTGCAAAGAAACAGGTGAATTAATTTTGGAAGACTCCACTGGAAATAAACAGACTCTAAACATGCCGGTTACAATCCCATTTTTTAGGTTTCTTCTCTCCACGTGTATCCAAAAAAGAAACAGAAGCAACAACAGTAGAGCTTCAGTAAGGTCTTACCCAAGTACAGAACATTCAACCAAATTACTCATTCTTAAAATGAATCATTTTCTCACACGTTTCAATCGGGAATTTTAAATGTAGTGTTTATTTTGAATCCTCACCCATTCTGATACACAGCTTGAGATCAGCCAGTGTGACTACCCCCATGCTGAGCTCCTCACCTTCCTACCCTCTGCTGTGGAGGTTTATTTATATTTCCACATTCATCAACTGCAAGGGGGGAGGAGGAGACAGCAAAAAAGCCCAAGGGACTCTAACAAACCAATGCAAAGTTCCTAGGTCTGAGCTGCGATTGTCTGAAATAGGTTATTTCTTACTTAAATATGGGGGTATCATAATTTTCTTGTCTACTTGTACCTAAGGTGCAACAATAATACTAAATATTTATAAAGTTCCTGTCTTCTAGGGAACTCAAAGAAAAATATTTATATAAGTGATCTTAGTAGTTCTCCAGCATTCAAATAGGGAAACTGAAGCATTTTCTCACTCTTATGAGGATAGGCTCAGTTAACAGAGGACAAAAGCTCATCATTGTGGTGTGGGAAACAAAGGCAGAAGGAAATGATAGAGAAGTGAAATATCTTTATAGTCCGCAGCCCACTGACAAATACTAGAAGCAGGCAGAACATAGCATTCCTCCAGGAACTTCCATCTTAATGTTAATGCTTTGTCAGAGGGAAAAACAACCTTAGTTTTGACAATAGCTAGGCCTCCAGTATTCTGTGAGTCTTCCTTAGCATATGGCAATCTTTTTGGAATAATCAGTCCCTCCTCACAATCCCAGGGCAGATCTTTCTGCCCACAGGTCCTGTTTCTGTGATTTAGTAAACCATCTTTTTGAATCCAAGATGTCTCCAGAATTCTTTCTTGGCCGTGTGCTCCGATTCCCTACCACCACTCCAAAATCCATCAATCAGTTCAAGTTAATACTATGAGTCAGTACAGAAAAGCCAAAAATAGAACTTTGGTTCCTTCCTCCCTCTTTGTCTCTCCCTCCCTTCCTTCCTCCCTTCCCCCCTCCCTCCCTTCCTTCCTCCCTCTCTCCCTCCTTTTCCTTCCCTCCCTCCCTTTCCTTCTCTCCCTCCTTCCTTCCTTCCTTCCTTCCTTCCTTCCTTCCTTCCTTCCTTCCTTCCTTCCTTCCTTCCTTCCTTCCTTCTCTTTCTTTCTTTCTCTCTTTTTTTCTCTTTCTTTCTGTTTTTCTTATATCTCCATATTTTCTCTAGTTCTCACCTCACCTTCAATAAAAAATAATAATTTTAAAAGCCAACAGGTCATCAACATGACATTTTCTTCCAGAAGAGCTGATAATTTTCACATGAGCAAGATGCTATGATCCACTACTAGCCCAATAATACACTCCTCACTCCAATAAGGGGTGAGAGTAATGATGAATGTGGTGTGTAGGACGAAAGTGAGGCTATGGTGCATGTACTTTTATTATGAGGAAACTGAAATGGGCTTAACTAACTTCTTGAAGTTACTTTGAAATGGAGGGCCAGTTGCCATTGGAAATCACTGTTAGACTCTTACATATGAAAACAAATATCACAGCAAGCAAACCACTTTCTCTGTTGCACAACCTACACTTTGGTGTTATCCATAAACTATATTCTGAAATAAAACTGTTTCAACTTAAGAAAAAAGTCTGTGAATGAAAAAAAGTATTCTATTTTCTTGCTAATGACCATCTGTTAGAATTTCCCTTTACCGGGAACCATGATGTAGTACCAATAATGTGGTGGGGAAGAAATTGATTTATACTAGTATTTAGCCTATATTATTGTAAAGCCATGCTTAAAAAGTTGTTTTGGTACTGAAGAGAGCAATAGGCCCTGGAATTATGCCCTTCATCAGAGTGATCTGTAGCATATTGAAAATAACCAGGTCCTCACATTTTGGCAAACTGCCCTTCTGCGGGGAGGAAGCCATATTAGCTGTCAGTGATTGTGGGAGGAAAATGAGGCGTGGTAATGTGTGCTGAGTCAATCCTGGGAATATCAGTTTTGGAAGGAGCCTAGTCAGAACTCTCATCCTGCAGCTGGGGAAAGTACATACTGGAGAGAAGCGAATTGTTCAAGGTTCCAACGATTTAATAGACACAAGCAGGAGGCTTAGGTGCCGGGCACAGGTAACAATGTTTGACTGCTTCCACATCCTTCTCTTCACAGTTAGTTCTTTTAGATGCCTCATGTTCAACATTGGTATTGGTTTTACCAAGTTCCAACTTCTGTAGCCATGTTTGGAGAAAGAATAGAGAGGAAGACGACAACATGAATACAGTGCTATTCTCCCACGCCTAGGGCTCCCTAGATATTATCCTTCTGGGTTATGCAGTAGATTTGGCATCTAAGTAAGTACTCGTGCTTCTGTGTGCTTACACTTCTGTGGATGTCAATTTAAAGAAAAGCTTAAATGCTTAGATAAAATGAGCAACAAGTATCAATTCAAAGCTGAATATGAAGTTGTCTCCATGCCAAGAATGAGATGATTCAGTACCACTTGACTCTCAAGTTCTGCATGTGGTTTTGGAAAAATTTAAAGAAATCTGTGCTATAATGAAAAATCATATAAATATAAAAACGTCAATCTCCAAAAAGTTAATTGAAGTCATTGCAATACATAGGCATAATAAATAATAAAAAATAGGCATAAAATGAAAATAATAGTAAATAATGAAATAATGAAAAAACAGGCATAATAAATAATGAAAAGAGGTTTCCTTAAACAAAAAACTGGAATACTTAGCAATTATTTTCCCATGTAGAAACTGTCAAATATAAGACACAGTCTGGGAATGAGTGTTAAATAAGGCTTTGACACTCTCTAATCAATACTTGGATAATGGAGAAAAATGTGGCAGTGGGGCAGGTTGGAGACCCTGAAGGGGAAGCATCGTGATGCCAGAGACCTTAGGGGTGACGAGGGGTGGTAGGAATGGAGATGATGCTTCCCAGGCCTCCTGGGCCCACAGGTCTGTTGGAGATAGTGAACAGGCCACAAGAAATGGGCCAACACCATCCCAGAAAGCAATAGGAATTGAGAAAGGAGATAAAAAAGGGATTAAGGGCCAAAGCATGGGAACCAGAGAGATGGGCAGCACTGGTAGGCACCTCGAAGGAGACGACTTTTGAGCTGAGACCTGGATGATGACTAAGAAACGACCTGGGAAGATCCACAGGCAAGATGTTCCAGAAGGAACAGCAAGTGCAAAGGCCCTGCCTCGAGGGGTTGACTAGAGTCAGAGGTTGCAAAACCTGAATTGAGCACAAAGCCCCACAGGGAAATGGAGCCCTAATTCTAGCCCAGTTCTTTATGACCCACAGCCCCCATGGTCTTTACATTTCATCTTTACGTTGCCTCTCAACACAAAACTTCTGGCCCTCAAAATTCATCTTTTTGATTCAGTAGAGCTCCTTGGAGGTGTGTGGTCTTATTTACGATGGTGAAACTCTGGAAAGCACCAAAACCCAACTACAGAAGAACAGCGAAGCAAATTGTGGCCCACTTCACAAGCAATCTTTTGCAGTAGTTGAAAAGGCTAATTATAAAGATGGAAACACAGGGAAAGGCCAATGATAATACATTAAGTAAGAAAAAGCCCCATGCAAAGTAGTCTGTATGCCATGATTACAATTGTGCCACAATATGGCTGTCCGTAGGGACTGGAGGCAATGTAAAGATGAAAATACTTGTGTGTTTGGTTGGTGGAGTTGTTTTCGCCATGCTCAAAATTATACTTTACAGTTGTTGTTCATTTGTTATTCTAAGGAGTCTGTGTGTCTCAATCTACCCCACCCCCATGAGCCTAGTGTAGGTCCGCCTGCCTCTATAGTTTCAGGAGTGTGTCAGATGGCGTTGTTGTGAGGATAACGTGTTAAATCTCCTCACCACAGACTGTACCTTTACGTCTTGGTTCTTGAGGCATGATAAGTTAGTGACATGGCTGCTTGTGCTTTATGTGTTCTACCTCCAACCACTCATTTAAATACTGTGTTTCTTTCTTTTTTAAGTTTATTTCATTTTGAGAGAGAGAGAGATGCCAGCGAGGGGCAGAGAGAGAGGGAGAGAGAGAATCTCAAGCAGACTCTGCTCCATCAGCACAGAGCCTGATGTAGGGCTTGAATTCAAGTTCTGTGAGATCAGGACCTGAGCTGAAATCAAGGGTCAGTTACTTAACTGATTGAGCCACCCAGACACCTCTGTAATTCCTTTTCACCGCGATTTTAGCCTGGTCCTCAAAGACCAAGAATCAAAGGCCTCAAGTCCTCTTCACACTTCTCAGATTTTTATTTTTTATTTTTTAAAAAGATACATATTAGAAGTTAAAGAAATGAAAGATTAAATAATTTAGCCTTACAGGGGCGCCTTGGTGGCTCTGTTGGTTAAGCGTCTGACTTCAGCTCACATCATGATCTCATGGTTAGTGAGTTTGAGCCTCACATCGGGCTCTGTGCTGACAGCTCAGAGCCTGGAGCCTGCTTCAGATTCTATGTCTCCCTTTCTCTCTTTGTCCCTCTCCCACTCACTCTCTGTCTCTCACAAATGAATAAACATTAAAAAAATTTTTTTTAGTATTCTAAAAATAATTTAGCCTTACAGAAATGCAGTTTGGTCATCAGAAGTCATCTTTTCCCTTACTTAGATAATTTTCAAAAAGTTATACATTTATTTATTTGTTTTTATTTCTTTCTGTTGATACCTACTTTTTTCCAAATTTTTATTTTAAATTCTAGTTAGTTAACATACAGGGTAATACTGGGAGTAAAATTCAGTGATTCATCACTTAATACAACACCCATTGCTCATCCCAACAAGTGCCCTTCTTAGTACCCATCACTCATTTAGCCCTTTTCCATTTTAAACTAAATATTCAGATTGACTATCACTATTATAATTGGCCAGATAATGACTGTCACTTCACTTACGGCAGAGTTTACCAAAACAGAGTCCATTAAAACCCCAGGCCATTACAAAATTAGCCATAGGAGTAAAACTACCAAGAATAATGAGAAAGCAGGAGCATGACCAGAAGGGTAATTTCTAGAGAGCCCACAGCTTGAGGAGAATAGCACTGTATTCACAATGCCTTCTTCCTCTCTACTTTTTCTCCTTCCAACATGTCTATGGAAATTAAGATTTGGTAAAAACCAATTTCAGCAGTTAGCTTGAGACATTTAAAGAATAAAGAATAACTATTAAGGGAAAGTTAGGGACAAAGCCAGGTATTGTAATCTTTGGAAGTAAAACCATAGTAATGGTAATGATCCTGGCAACAATAATAACAATAAATGTATTAAGTGCTGCAAGTATGTTATATGAACTTCTTTAAGCTTAAGAGTAGTTATATGAGCGCAGTGGTGTTGTCTATTTGGAGGAAATTAAGAAAATTGCTTTTCGATTTTTGGATCTTCTCTCAATTGTGAAGGAAGAAATCCCTTATAATATTAAATAATGTATTAATACCATACACTGTTATGGATCTTAGAAAAATTTTCATATTTGTTATCAAATCACTCTATTAGTAGCATTTTTATTGAAAAAAAGTAAAAATAAATAAAACCTCCCAAAAAACCAATTTGCTACAGATGCTTGAAGCTTTTCTTGACACAAATCTCTAAAACTTTATGAAGTTACTGTGCCCCAGAGGAATGGTTATATACTGAAATTGGTCCTATGGTAATGGAACATATAAAAATTTAATGGGAGGGACATACGTGAAGAGGCGAAGTGAGTTTAAGTGAAATTGAAGGAAGTGAGTCATCTTTTTACATTTTATTTCTCTGTTATTTTCTTTCCACACCCACTCCCCCAGCACACACACATTAAGGTAATTCAGTTATTTTTGCTAGGGGGAATGGAATGGTAATGATAAATTTATTTTTCTCCTGTTTTCAGATGTTAAGAAAAGGAGTAGATGTGTTGAAAACTCAGACTTCATGCAAATAAAATGAGAGTTGATGTCTTGTAAAGAACAACTTAGAAAAAAATAAATAATCAAGCTCTCTTTCTCAAGTATGTAATCAGTGCTTGGAATTCACAGCAGCAAAAAGTTATGGAGAAAATTGCCCTGATCACTTTTTTTTTTTTCCAAATTGTAGGTTTATTTTGTGACTCCTAGTGACATTACAGAAGGAAGGAATTTAGATAATTCTGACAATGACTAAAAGCATTAACCAGATAATAGGTATGAAATATTTTGAAAGCTTAATTTTATTTTATTTTAATGTTTACTTTTTAGAGGGAGAGAGAGAGAGTGCTCATGAGTGGGCGAGGGACAGAGAAAGAGAGGGAGACACAGAATCTGAAGCAGGCTCCAAGCTCTGAGCTGTCAGCATAGAGCCTGACTCAGGGTCTGAACCCACAAACCATGAGATCACGACGTGCACTGAAGTCAGACGCTTAACTGACTGAGCCACCCAGGTGGCCCTGAAAGTCTAATTTTAAAAAGAAAACTTGTTTTGTTTTTTTTTTTAAACTGACAGCATTTTATTATTGCTACTTATATTGCAGGTCTGCAAAGTCAGAAAAAAAAATATCCAGGAGACTAAAATAACTACCATGATTTTGGATATAAAACAGAGATCAAAATATTATTTCTGTATCTCTAACACTACTGAAAAGCATTTTTTTACAATCCTAACCAATGTTTCGATTTGAAAATATTTCAAAAATATCTGCCCTTGTAAGGTAGGTTCATCCATGTAAAAAATATTTAGAAGTTCTAAGTATTCTAGGAAAGGGAACTGACCTGACCTATGAGATCGCTTTGACCTGCTTCCCGCAAAGAGGAAGTCACATAATGAGCCAAAACAGACCATCCCCTCCTCCATTCTTCCGCCTCTTTAAAAGTGATACCTTAATTTGGCCTTGCAAAAATTCCTGGATCAATACATTTCCCAAGGAAATAATAAGTAATACTGAGTAAAGAATATTAATTTTAATTCTCTATTTCACTGTGAACAAGAGTAAACACTATGCAATAAAAAGCACGTTATTTGAGAGTGCCTAAGTGAGGCAAACTAATAAGTCATATGGCAGTAGTTTCTTAAGGCATGTTTATTGTCAATTCTCAATTACCTATGGAAGCAAATGACCCCTTTAATATGAAGAAATTACCTGAAAAGCAAATTCTATATGGTTTTTTGGTAACCAAGAGTGGAAAAAGAGGGGTGCCTGGGTGGCTCAATTGGATAAGCGTGAGACTCTCGGTTTTCGCTCGGGTCATGATTTCACAGTTTTGTGAGTTCGAGTCCCCTTTGGGGTCTGTGCTGATAGTGCAGAGCATGCTTGGGATTCTCTGTCTCCCTCTCTCTCTGCCCCTACCTCACTCATGCTTTGTCTCTCTCAAAATAAATAAAAAGACTTTTCCCTTTCTCTCTGCCCCTCCCCTCCTCATGCTCTGTCTCTCTAACAAAAATAAAGATTAATTTTAAAAAGTTTTTAAAAAGTGGGGGCGGAAGGGGGGCGCCTGGATGGCTCAGGTGGTTAAGCATCCAACTTCAGCTCAGGTCATGATCTCACGGCTATGGGTTTGAGCCCTGCATCAGGCTCTGTGCTGACAGCTCAGAGCCTGGAGCCTGCTTCAGATTCTGTGTCTCCCTCTCTCTCTGCCCCTCCCCTGCTCATGCTGTTTCTCTCTCACACAAAAATAAAGATTAATTAAAATTTTTGAAAAATAAATAAAAAGACTTTTTAAAAGAATGGAAAAAGAGAGAACTAGAAAAAGCAGCAGATTGAATCCCACTGAATGAGTCAGAGGAGTAGGAGACAGAAGAGATAGGGCAAAGGGAAATACCAAAGTCCTGTCCACATTAATCACAAGGCGTCCACCTGCATTGTCTCCACCTCCCTTGATAGCCAACTCTCCATCGATTATGGCCATTGCCCGGATTCAGCTAGTTTGTGGTTTTTCACAATAGAAACAAAGTTTTCTTTCTAAACCCAGAGAGTAGAACCTTGGGAGGTTCCAAAAGAAAGCAGAAACTTAACTAGATTATCCAAGACCACTCTGCCCAGCTAACTGTGATATTGATGAGGGAGAAACCAAGTTGGTGCAGAGATGAGAGTGGGAGTAGAGCTTATCCTATCTAAAGGAAAGGTAATGATCAAAATAAAAAGCAAAAGTACTTGTTAGATATGAAATCATATTTATGAGCAGTGTCCTCTGTAGTTGGGTCAGTAGAATGATCTCCGTGTATAGGACAAATTTTAGGTTGGGGAGCACTGGAACTTCAAAATCAGAAGGTCTAAGAAAGAACAGTTTGAAAATTAAGAAATACACCTCAAATATTTAATAGAAATAAATGTTCACGGGGCGCCTAGGTGGCTTAGTCGGTTAAGCGTCTGACTTTCGCTTAGGTCATGATCTCGCGGTTCGTGGGTTCGAGCCCCGCGTTGGGCTCTGTGCTGACTGCCAGCTCAGAGCCTGGAGCCTGTTTCAGTCTGTGACTCCCTCTCTCTCTGACCCTCCCCTGCTCACGCTGTCTCTCTCTCTCTCTTCTAGAAATAAATAAAACATTAAAAAAATTAAAAAAAAGAAATAAATGTTCACACTATGCATTCTATAATGGAGAAGTTACTTTATTCAGCTTTTTGCGAAATGCTACCAGGATTAAGAAGCTTCTTACCAATGTTTAAAAATTATTAGATCAGCTAATTTTTCTGAGAACTTCTAAATAAGTGAACATAAAAAGAAAACTCACATGTATTGGAAAACAAAACTTTTATTTTTTATTTCTTTTTTTTTTTTTTTTTTAGAGAGAGGATGAGAGAGAGCATGAGTGAAGGAGAGGGGCAGAAGGAGAGAAAGAGAATCCCAAGCAGGCCCCTCACTCAGAACAGAGCCTGATGCAGGCACGGATCCCACAACACTGGGATCATGACCCGAGCCGAAATCAAGAGTTGGACACTCAACTGACTGAGCCACCCAGGAGCCCTAGAAGCAAACATTTCTGAGAGACCATCATGTTTACCCAGCCCTATCAGAGAAAGCTTCCTTAATTCATTGGGATTAATCTCTTGAAATCCTTTTTGTTTGAAATTTGTGAATTTTTTAATTTAGATTGCATCCCAGGATGTTATTTTACTTACTTATTCACAGGTACTTTTTAAAAAAATTTTTTTTAATGTTTTATTTATTTCTAGGAGAGAGAGAGAGAGAGAGAGAAAGAGAGTACTCACAGATACTTTTGAGAACCTGTGCACCTACAGATCTAGACACTGGTGATGCTTGCTGAATAAAACTAAAAAAAAAAAAAATCTGTCCCCTCATGGAGCTTGCATTCTAGTGATTTAAGGAACTCAGAAAGGGTTAGAAGAAGAATCAAATTCTAGGTAGTCAAAAATGGGATAGGCTCCCCGCCCTTTTGAGATGGGTACGGAACACATTTTCTTTAACATAAAACCATTTTTGAAATACTATCACTTTCTTATTTTGAGCTATATCAAAAGAAAGAACAAAATAAGGGCCTCTGTTTTCCTAAGTAAATAAAGTGTTGAAATGTTTTGCTCCATGTGGTAAGAATTATCGGAACATGGAGAGTAACTAAAACAAAGCAAAAATCTGGGGGAAGAGTATTTATATAAGAGAGAACTGCATCAAGATAGTCTCGCTGGTGCCAAGACACAAAGTTTAAACCACCATAAAGACACAATGCGTCTAAGGTCAAAAGAAACAAATGAAGATGTGCTGTTCTGAGCAGGACTAGAGTACAATGTTCACAGAGGTCTAAAACGCTAATGCATTTCGTTATGTGGCACCTCAAAGCATAGCTGTCTAAATTATCAAGTTCGTTTATTAGGAAGCAAATTCAGTCAACCAAATGAATGCTTGGGTATGACATTTTGAATTATGAGTTTTGTTACGTAAACATTGTCATCTCTTCCTGTCTTCTATTCACTCAAATCGCTTCACACACAATTATTCTTTGGGTCCCAGGGTCCCAGCGTTCCAGCTTCACTTCCAGACTCTTATTTCCTCTGCATCCTGACATTCTCCTCCAGACCCCCGCCTCTGACACACACACACACACACACACGAGTTAAAATGCATCTCTAATTTCATAATGCATTTGATAACCACATGTTTAAGAATATGCAATGTTAGGGGTTAACTCTATGCGCCTAGAAAACACACATGCACGTAGAGCATCTTTCTAATGTCTATTTAACACACTTTTGCAAAAGTTAAAACTCTGTTATGGAGTCTATATTTGAAAACAGAATAGAATTTTTAAGAACACAGTAGAAACTGAAACCTTTCTTCTAATATACATTTTTTTTTCCTAGCCAGTGACTGAGAAGCTTCTGAACATCTTGAAAAAAACATTCCCCTGCAATTTTAGTCTACTCAGCAAATCAAAATGTTTGATTGAAAGCAGATTCAGGGGGTGCCTCGGTGGCTTCGTCGGTTAAGTGTCCAACTTTAGCTCAGGTTATGATCTCATGGTTCAGTTCATGAGTGAGTTTTTGCCCCGCATTTGGCTTTGTGCTGACAGTGCAGAGCCTGCTTTGGATTCTCTGTCTCCCTCTCCCTCTGCCTCTCCCTGTCTCACGCTCTTTCTCTCTCAAAAATAAATAAATAAACATTAAAAAATAAATCAAGCAGATTCCGATTTTAATGTGTTATTTCACTGCTTGCAAGTACGGGTACATTTTTGCTTTGCAACATATATAAGATTATACTGGAAGCATTTTCAAGTGATACATACTTTAAATGGTGTGGTATCAAACTGAATAAACCCAACTTGTGACGATAGTGATGGCAGTGACTGATCATTGTCATTTATAATTTTTTCTCACTCAAGCCTTCCTCTTTCTCTGCCTGCCTTCCTTCCTTCCTTCCTTCCTTCCTTCCTTCCTTCCTTCCTTCCTTCCTTCCTTCTCTCTCTCCTTGTCATTCTTCCTTCTCTTTCTGCAAGCAGATTATACCTATAGGTAACAAGGTATGGGTTTAATGTTTTAGAAAATGAAGAGCAAGGACTTGGGGGTAGACTACCTGGAGTTGAATTTCAGCTCTCCCACTTGCCAACTGTGCAAACTTGAGGAAGTTAGTCTTCTCATTTTTTATAAATATTTATTTTTGAGAGAGAGAGAGTATGTGTGAGCCGGGGAGATGGGGGCAGAGCGAGTGGTGCACAGAGGCTCTGAAGTGGGCTCTGCACTAACAGCAGAGATCCCCATGCAGGGCTCGATATCACAAACTGTGAGATCATGACCTGACCCAAAGTCGGACACTTAACTGATTGAGCCACCCAGGCGCCCCTCTGTGTCTCATTTTGCATAACTTATAAAATGTGGGTAACATTAATACTTATCTTATAGGATTGAGCTCATATTTACAAAATCCTTAAAGATTGGCACCTGGGTCATGATCTGTTGTTTGTGAGTTCGAGGCTGCTTCAGATTCTGTGTCTCCCTCTCTCTCTCCGCCACTCCCCCACTCTCTCAAAAATAAATAAACATAAAAAAAAAAAACTAGCACTAGGAAGTATAAGTACATGTTAAATAAAAAACGCAAACAGACCTAAAATAAAACTATTCTTCACTCCTGGAAATAATTTCTCTGGAACAAAACCATGGAATGTTAGTCAAGCCACCGAGTATTTTTGTTTATGTCCCCATTGCACCTGTTCTTGCACAGCAAATATACTCTGCTTCAAGAAATTGAAATTGATTCCTTCTTGCCCATTTAATTCACACTTGCCAACAAGAACTCCAGAAGTTATCTACTGTTTCCATTCCACTGGTTGTTAATGAAAGGGAGAATTCCACATCAGTGGCAAAGTAGCGTGGAAAAGGAGAAAAGTACAGCCGAAGCGACTGAAAGTAAAATACAGGAGAGCTGAAAAAAAAAACATTTAAAACCCCTGTAATTAAAAGCATGCAAAGAGTTCTGTTGACCTCGGCTGACTCCAATAACACAGTTACAAGAGAAGTGGTCTACTCCAGCCTGTCGTTAACCGTAAATACAGAGGTGAAGAGTTCCAGAAAAAAAGAACATCAAAGGGAAAGACCGAGGAGACGAAGGGGCCCCACCCAACCTCCCTGGATGAGCTGGGTTTCACATAATTTTCCAGCAGACTAACCAAACCAGCCGCTTTGACCCTAAGTGTGAATTTTCACCAGCTTGGGCAGACGAGCCTCCAAGCAGGAGCTACAGGCGGTTGCCTGGATCAAGGTGCACCCTGAAATTAGAGACAGACCTGACATTCCCTCATCTCTTGAGTGGTGACTGCTTGAGACCCTTGAGTTGGACTTGAATAAAGCCCCTCTCAGACTTGCAGACTCCCCGCTAAGGCTTTTGATATCACTTGCAAAACACTCGCTTTCCTATGAGCTGCATCGTGTTGCCCTCTGACCTAATGGAAAGATCTCGTCCCTGAGAGAGTTCTGAAATAGCTGTTCCTTTATAAGAAAGTGAAAATGAAAGTCTATGGACCTAGGGAATTATTTTGAACTAATCGTTAATTCTGCAAATTTAAATGTGAATATTTGGGGTTATTTTTTATTGTTCTTTAATTCCTAATTTACTAAATCACTATTCATTCAATGCCTAATCTCCAAAAAAAAAAAAAAGGAGTGAAATGTGCAAGAAGAAAGTCCAAAAAGTAGTTTTATTTATCATCTATATATTTATCAAGAAAAGGATAGTGATTTTTTTTGAGATCAGAAGACATATAATTTCTCTGTGTGGCAGAGATTGATGGCTCTGTATGGTATGCTGACAATACAGTGTCACTCTTGGGATACATAAGTCCCCTTACCCGTAACCCACCACCAGTCTTGCCCTGAATGTCTCCATTTCTAAGCATGACACCTTTCCAATTAATTAATATAAATTAAGAAAACTTTCTGAGCCTAAGTGTCCATCAACTGATGAATGGATCAAGAAGATGTGGTTTATCTATACAATGGAATACTACATGGCAATGAGAAAGAATGAAATCTGGCCATGTGTAGCAACATGGATGGACCTTGAGGGTGTTATGCTGAGCGAAATAAGTCAGTCAGAGAAGGACAAATACCATATGTTTGCACGTATAGGAGGATTAGGAGGAACTTAATGGAGGACCATGGGAGAGAAGAAGGGGAAAAATAGTTGGGGAGATGGAGGGAGGCAAACCATGAGAGACTCTTGAATGCTGAGAACAAACTGAGGACTGATGGGGGTGGGGGTGGAGGGGAAGGGGGGTGATGGGCATGGAGGAGGGCACTCATGGGGATGAGCACTGGGTGTTATATGGAAACCAACTTGACAATAAACTATTTGTAAAAAAATAAAAAATAAAAAATAAAAAGCAAATTTATAATTAAAAAAAAAGAAAGAAAACTTTCTAGCACAAAAGTGACAAAGAATAATAGAACACACTTCCAAATAAAGATGGGCAACTGAACACTTGATTTGCCTGGACTCCCTCCCTCCTGAAACTCACTAACACATTTTCAAAGCCCTAAACCCACAAAGGAAAAGAGAATGCAAAGGGTTGGAAAAGAGCAGGAACCTCTCCGAAGCCATAAAGCATATGAATCATTGGTAAACAACTTAGCAGATCTGAGAAAACTAAAACCTAACCTGGCAATAGAGAAAATCCAGGGAAAAGGTGACTTAACCCCCAGAATCTCTAAATGGCCTCGCTCTACAGACTCCACATACCCCTGCAACTGGAGCTGACTGGTGGGGAGAAGAGTGAAACTATGAAGGATGTTCCAAAATTCTGGAAGCCCAAGGCAACCACATTCCCTCTCTTCCACTCAGCCAGGCCTAATGACCCTCTTCTTTTCCAGTCCACACTGAAGGTTTACTCTGCAGAAAGGGTAGCAGAACAACTCTAAGTCCGGAAGGGTATGAGGGGACCAAGTGGTGCTGAGGGCAGGAGTCCTGGAAGGAAAGAGGAAGAATAAGTGAAGTGCGGAATGTCAGATTACAGTTCTTTCTTCCACTAGTTTCTTGAACCCTGAGAGCTGACTTAAACCCTCTAGACAGAAGGCTATTCACTGGAGAATCTACTCAGCCTAAAGATATTCATGTTGAGGACTCCCCAATAAAACTGCCCAGTCAGATCACTCCACCATGAAGACCATGGTGTACAAGTCCAGCTAGGTTCTAGAACTTGTCCTTGAACTCCTGGGCTTTTGCTATGAGTGAGCTGCAAAGGATCACAGGGTGTTTGAGGAAATTCTCTACTATTCCAAAATGAAAGAGACCAAAGCAGGGGGGTGGGGGAAGAAAACAAAACAAATCATCAAAACATTGCAACTTGAGGAAACTGAAACTATTCCTGATAAAACAAAATACAACAAAAATCTATCATTATTGTCCTCAGAGAGCTAAGAAATAATATAGCATCTGTGAAATAATAGCAGGATGCCATTAAGAAGGAACAATCAGATAATAAAAGGAGTCTGGGAGATTAAAAATAAAATACCATAAAAGAAAAGCTGAAAAGAAGACTTGGAAGATAATATTGAAAAAAAAAAAACCTAGAAATAATAAATCAAAAAAAGAAGAAGAGAGAAAGAGATGAAAATAAGATGTTAAATAACTATTTTTAAGAACACCAAATCAGCAAAGAAGTTTCAATACAAATAACAGAAGTTCCAGAAATAGAAAGCAGAACAATTTAATTGGAGAGAAGAATTACCAAGAAAATTTCCAAGGGCACTTTTGGCTGCCTCAGTCATTGGAACATGGAACTCTTGATCTTGAAGTTGTGAGTTCAAGCACCAAGTTGGGTTTAGAGATAACTTTAAAATAAAATCTTAAAATAAAAGAAGAAAATATCCGAGAACTGTAGACCTGGGGCCACTGGGCTAAGAGCTACACCAAAGATCATTATTATGAAGTCACTAAACATGGGGTGAAAACAATCCAAAAATTACCAGAAAGGGGAGCCTGGGTGGCTCAGTCAGTTAAGCAGCCAACTTTTGCTCAGGTCATGATCTCATAGTTTCTGAGTTCTAGTTCTACATCAGACTCTGCACCGTCACAGCACAGTTTGGGATCCTCTGCCTCTCCGTCTCTCTCTGCCCTGCTCGTGCTCTCTCTCTCTCTCTTTCTCTCAAAAATAAATAGACATTTAAAAAAAAGAAAAAAGAAAAGAAAATTTCCAGAAAAAGGGAAGCATTACATAAAACAATGAGAGTCAGATTGGCTCAAACTGCCCAACAGCTGACTGAAAGCCTGAAGTCATTAGACCAAAGCCATCAAATTTCTTACGAAAGATTGTTTACCACATAAATTAGACCCAGCAAATGAACAGTTAAGGATGAGGGTACCAAGAGAGAAGACCAACTTGCAGAATCTCCGAAATTCATCTTATTTGCATCTAAAATGAGAAAGTTGATGGTTATGGAGCCATGAATCAGAGCCCCAGACACGGGAGAGACAAACCAATTGCTATATAAAACCAATTAGGTGAGTTACATATTAATGTTAACAACGGAAATGCTTTATGATGGAAAAACAGAACATTCTCTTTGGAGCATCGAGAGCTTGACTTGTATCGTATGCCCTTATGTACCCCTTAAGCTGGAGCACGCTTGATCCCCCCCATTGAAGCTTTTCCCTGTCTATAGTCAATACCCTGGGGGCTCATTTGCGAGTCCCATTATATATAATTTTTATATATTATGCATATATATAATATATATAAAATTCTCTATTCCTTGTTATTGCCTTAAAATCAAGCAAAGAGGATCAATGTCAAATCAGTTCCCTCAGAACTTCCATCCCATCAAAAGCTTCTATCCTAACCGACTACTGCTCCACTAGTTAGGTTATGTCTGTCTTGTCAAAGGAGTTTTAGCAAAGTAATTAGAGTATGCATAAGTCATTTCCAGCAACTGGTTTCAGGCAGCCTTTACTTGGCTTTAAAACAGTGCTTCATGCATTAACAATAAGTTACTACAAGTCACTAATGTACATAGACAAAAGCTAAACCTCACTTATTCTCCATGTGGGATGCTCCTGTTCTCCTGAGTGGGGCCATCGTTAGTGCCTTAGAGGTTTCATCTAGGGCCCAAAGGCAGTCACTGTCAGTTACAGATGGACTGCCACAACACAGCAGAAGTGGCTGAGTTTAAGATCCTTAGAGGCTGTACCACAGCCGGGAAATTAAGACAAGGGTGGGGTGAAGGCTATAAACACGGGAAGGGTCAAGTAGGACTTGTATTTCCTAAACAAACAAACAAACAAACAAACAAAAAACCCACCAGAATTTTATGGAGAGAGAGAAATCCAGAGATGACAACAGTCATAGAAAGAAATCAATACACACTGGCACAGAAGGGAAGCCTCCAGAAAAACTTCCAAAACTCTGAAATTGACAGGGTACCTGACGTGTTCAAGGTATTGACAGGGATGTATACTTCCAGGAGAATTTAAGGATAGATATATGCTAAATACATAGAAAGCTAAGTGAACAACCACATAGGGCAAAAATTAAAAATTTTGGTTTTTATATTTAGGTCTATGATCCATTTGAATTCCATTTCCACCCCATTTCTATCGGAATTAATTTTTGTGTTTGGTGTGAGATAGGGTCTAGATTCTCCTTGTGCATGTATTCAATTGTAACAGCATTAATTTTTGAAAGGACTATCCTTTCTCCTCAGGACTTACTTTTGCACTATTGTTGAATATCAATTCATCATAAGTGTAAGTCTTTATTTTAGGACTTCAGATTTTGTTTCATTAATCTATAGGCCTATTATTATGCCAATACTACATTGTCTTGATAATTGTAGTTTTATAATATTTTTGAAATCAGGAATTCTAAGTTCTCCAACTTTTTCTTTTTCAAAACTGTTCTACAGGAATTCTGGTCTTTTGCATTTTCAAATATATTTTAGGATCAGGTTGTCAATTTCTGCAATTCTTTTGCTAGGGAGGAGTTGGAGAAAATTGCCATCTTAATACTGAGTCTTCCAATCCATAAGCGTGAAATGTCTCTCCATTTATTTAGATCTTCTTTACATTTTCTCAACCAAGTTTTGTTTTTTATCCACCTTTCTTGTACTTATTTTGAGAGAGAGAGAGCAAGAGAGCATAAGCTTATATGTGCACACGCGCGGAATGCAAGTGTGGGAGGGACAGAGGGAGAGGGAGAATCAAGCAGGCTCCACGACCTGAGCTGAAATCAAGAATCTGACGCTTAACCAACTGAGCCACCCAGGCACCCCTATCTTGCCCTCTTTCATTAAATTTATTTCTGAGCTCTTTATTCTTTTTAATAAAATTGTGAATGGAATTGTTTTCTTAATTTTGAGGTTGTTGATGGGATTCAGAAGTAAAAATGAATTTTGTGTGTTGATCTTATATCTAACCTTGCTGAATTTGTTTATTAATTCTAATGGAATCCCTGAGGCTTTCTGGATACAGGATTATGTCATCTGAATAAATACAATTTCACTTCTCCCTTCCAAAGTGGATGTCTTTTATTTCTCGTAAGAACCTCTAACACTATTGAGTAGAAGTAATGAGAGTAGATATCATTGCCTTGTTCCTGCTCTTAGGGAAGAAACATTCAGTCTTTCATCCACTAAATATGATGTTAGCCGTAGGTGTTTCATAGATGTCCTTTCTCAAGCTGAGAAAATGCTTTTCTACTTCCAATTTGTTGAGATATTTTTATGATAAGTGGCATTAATTTTGTCAAATGTCTTTTTTTTGTGCTTTTTGAAATGATCATATGGTGTTTTGTCCAGTTTTATGGTTGCTTTCTAGGGACAGGATTTGTTTATCTCATTCTGACATGCGATAAGTAGGAGGCCAATGAGATTGTAATTTTGATTATTAGTATTTATTCCTAGTTTATTATTATTTACTCCTAGCACACAAAGAAACAAAGCTTTATGAGTGTTTTACTTCTTCTTAAATCTGACTGATCCTTTTTTAAATTTTTATTTAGGAGAGAGAGAGAGGTGGGGTGGGTAGAGGGAGAGAAAGAGAGAGAGAGAAAGAATCTCAAGCAGGCTCTACTCTCAGTGTAGAGGGCAATATAGGACTCGATCCCATGAGCCCAGGATCATGACCTGAGCCAAAATGAAGAATTGGATGCTCTGAGTCACCCAGGAGCCCCTGACTGATCATTTTTTATGTATGTGTTTCATTTTAAAATTTCTTTTACTATAATAAAAATGGTTAATTAGATTTTTGTTTTCATAATCCTTTAATCTGGAATCCTGGGTATTCAATTTTGTAGCTTTTGTTTCTTTTGAGTCTCATGCATAAAGCCCTGTTTCCTTGTGTGGTTTATAATTTTGTAATGTATGTTCATATCTATTAAGCATATACTGCATGGGAATCATGGAAGTCATGGTTTGACCATTTGTTTCTCTAGAGAGGATTTAGGAATTGATTCTGCCAGACACCTCAAGCTACCAAAGTTTGTAAATTTTCTTTAGTCTGGGGTTCTTGGTGCCTACATGAAGTGTAAATCCAAACATCAAGCTATGTGAGGGTCTGACTGTGGCTATCAATTCATGGAATGATTTCTTTTCACCAGAAATCAGCCCAGTAAAAATGGCACTTACTGTTTTCCTTTCTCGATGGGCAGATTTTTGTAGTTCCCCTTTTGCTAAGGGTGTTACACTTTCAGGGTTCCAGCTACGCTGTTAGATTCTTATTCCAAAATCTATCTTTCTGAATCTAAACCTTAGTTATTAATAACTGCTGTAGTTAGGGTTGGGGGTGAGTTAAATGGGTGATTGGCCTTAAGGAAGGCACTTTTAGGATGAGCACTGGGTATCATATATAAGAGATGAATCAGTGGGTTCTACTTCTGAAGCCAAGACAATACTGTGTGTTAACTAACTTGAAAATAAATTAAAAAAGAAATAACTACGGTAGTTAGATTGTGCCTCCAGACCCAAGAAGATGGAGACTGGTAGGCAAATCACTTGGGGGTAACTATTAATTCAGTGCTGCTTAGCACTAAGTTTTTTATCGCTTGAGTGTACACCTATATATAGGCAGTGGTGTTCTATCTAGTTTCCAGAATGGCCTTCAATGATATTTCTCTCTGGTATTCACCTTCTTGTATAGCTCCTTCCTACATCGAGTCATGATTGTTGACACAATGTGCCCACTAGAGTAATGTGGAAATGACAGTGTGTGTCTTCCAAAGATAGGTCATAAAACCGTTGCAGCTGCCATCTTGACCTCTCTTAGGGATGGCTTGTTCTAAGGCAAACCTGAGTCATGTCATAGGGACATTCAAGTGGCCTGTGGAGAGGGCCACATGGGGATGAACTGAGGCTTTCCACCAATAACCAGCAACTTTCCAGCTACGTGAGGGAGCCATATTGGAAGCAGATGGTAGCTATGCTGCTCCTGAATTCTTGGTTTACCAAAGCTCTAAGAGATAATAAACATTTACTATTATTTTAACCCATTGGGTAATTTGTTACATAGATATACAGAAATCTAATACAGGCTATAATATCATATCCAGCATTTAAAGATGTTTCTAAAGGGAGTGTTCACAATTTTTCAGTCCATCATATTTCCAGGAGCAGAAATATTAGGTTTTAAATAAACACAAGTAGTGTCCTGCCTCAAGGCTTTTTCACTTGCTAGTCTCTTCCCTGGTCACCTTATGTAAAAGTTAACACCATCATTTAAACTTCATGTCCTCATTTACTGGTTTTCTCCTCCACCTTAACACATCATCATTGAACATACTTCTGATTTCATTTATTTTTTAAAAATTGCCTACATTCCAACTAGAACATATACTCTACTAAGAGCAAGGATTTTGTTCTGATTCATTTACTGCCACGTCTCATGACCCAGGAACAGTGCCTGGCAAATAGTAAGTGTCCAATAAGTATTTGTAGAACTAGTAGAGTAGTAGATGAAATTTTAGACTGAACTTCAGTCACGTTATCTTGATAAAACCTTTATCGATTATAGTCTGCTATCTCCTCAACACTTTCGTAATCCCCAATAGAATCAGCCACAAAATCTCAGTTCTCCAGATCTGGAGGTGGAGCGTGCCATGGTCTCCCTCCCATTCATTTCTACTCCTCTTAATGTCTGTAGCACTCATCTGGCTCTTAATTGCTGAAAATATTTCACTAGTGAAGTCCCTGAGTTTCACATTTTTCTAGATAGGGTTTGCTTTGATGCAAGTTTTGTATCTCTTACCTGCTCCTTAAGAAATCTTATTTAGATGGAACAAAACTCCATATTGAAACTAGCCCTTTTCAGACCTCTAAAATGAGAAAGGGGTATAAATTTCACAACTATATCAATTTATCTGCTTCCAGCACTTTCTCTGTTAACTCCCTTAATTTTTTAATTTAGACATTATGAGCCCTGTTCCTCTTAATATTGAACTTAAAAAATCGGACTCCTACACAAAGTAACATTAGAAATCTCCAGCAAGAAACTGAATGCAAAGGCTTTTAAGAATTTTATTCTTCCTTGCATATTTGGCCAAAATGGTCTTTTTATGTTAGTTTAAATTCCACAAAAAGATTATGTTTATTTGGTTATTCTTCACTAAAAAAGGAAAAGTTGTGTTTGTTATTGTAAGTATTAAAGTGGGGAAGACGGCTAGAGTCTCTAAGTAACAAGAATGTGACCTAATTAGACTTATTCCTTGTTTCCCTCTTACAGATTTTTGTTGTGCCAGCACACTGATCAAAGCATACCCATTTATTGTATTAAAAAGAATACAGAGGAAACAGTTGGCTTTTAACCTAAGCAATATTGTCTTCAGAAATATTATTAGGAAATATTTTCTTGACTAGAGTATGAATAAGAAGGTTATTTCTGTCCTTAGAACATATGGATATTTTAAATATGCCATGAGACTGTCATTTGGCTAGCTAAATTCCTATCTCCACATGGCGAATGAACCAAATCAATTACACTAGAAAATGCTTGTTGGCTTTACATTAATTCAGCTGTCAGGGTGGTGGAGTGATACAAAAGGGAATCAAAAATCATTTGGAATCAATAGTCTGTCTACCAAAATAGAATACATGTTTAGTTCTCAAGATTTTTTTTATGATAACATAGAAACTTTAAGAAGAAAATGTGGATCAATTTCCCCTCATGTGTTCTAATGATGAGGATACTATTACTGTTATTGTCAATTTATTTTTATTATTAAAAATTATTTTTTTTATTATTTTTAAAAAAAAAATTTTTTTTTATGTTTTATTTATTTCTAGGAGAGAGAGAGAGAGACAGCGGGAGCAGGGGAGGGTCAGAGAGAGAGGGAGTCACAGACTGAAACAGGCTCCAGGCTCTGAGCTGGCAGTCAGCACAGAGCCCGACGCGGGGCTTGAACCCACGAATCGCTAGATCATGACCTAAGCGAAAGTCGGACGCTTAACCGACTAAGCCACCCAGGCGCCCCTAAAAATTATTTTTAAGAGCAAGAGACAGACCACAACCGGGGCAGGGAGGTGGGCAGAGAGAGGCACAGATTCCAAAGCAGACTCCAAGCTCTGAGCTGTCAGCACAGAGCCCGACGTGGGGCTCGAACCCACGAACTGTGAGATCATGACCTGAGCTGAAGTCGGGCACTTAAACAACTGAGCCACCCAGGTGCCCCTGATATTGTCAATTTAAATGGAACATGTTTGCAACTCATAATTTCAGATAAAATATCTCAAATTCCCCTTCCTTTGAGATAGTCATATATTGCTTTACTTACACCAACTTGCCCCTTCTGAAATGAGTTGAGACTGTTTCCAATTCACTTGGAACATCTTTCACTTAGTTTGTATAAAACCCAACTGTATGTTATTTTCCCTGTGCGTCTGTGCTGGATAGGACACTCTAGAAGTTACTCAGGCTACTGTATTCTAGGCAATCTGAGCTAAAGTAATTTTATATGAGCTAATGCAAGAATTTGTACACAGATATTAGAGCAATCAGCAGTGCTCTTTGGGGAACAGAGTCAACAGCCATGGAGAAGACAAAGAGACTTAAGTCTCAATGGGGGTTGAGGAGGAAAAGACTATGTATGTTAACCTTTAGAGAATCTCTAACTTTGAATGAGGAAGATAAACTTGAGTTGATTCTCTATATATTATATATAGGAAATATATATAATATATATGTAATAAAATGAAATCTAAAATATATAATAAATAAAGATATATAAGTAAAGATAGCAAAGTTGTTAAAGGGATGGAGTTGTGAATTGAAGAGGGGAAAGGTTTAAGACAACACCAGACCACAGGTACAGTGGGATGGCAAATGCTTAACATCAAGATGTCACAGCTTTTAGGTCTCTGGGCCACTGTTTCCACCAAGCTTAAGCCTGAGAAAAGCTCAAGATGTTTTTGCTTAGGGCATCTTCTGAAATTCAAGAGAAAGAAGTTTATTTCCTTACCCATGGAATAGGAGTCCTTTACTCCTCATATTTGCATCCAGCAAGAGCCAATTCCTCCTGGATCTGTCCCCACTTTTAAATGGAAAGTTCTGGAACAAGAGTGTCTGACACACATCATTGACCAACTCATTCAGCTGCTCTCTCCAAACCGAAAATGATAAATATATATCAACTGACTACATACTAGTCACTCAATAAATGTTTTTGGTGAGTTTTTTTTAAGATGGGGGTGAAGAATAAAGGGTAAAAGGCATAAATATAAACATGAAACTCAATCCATGAATAGCTGAATAGCTCATTCTGTTTTGAAGTTTTAAAGTTCCACGGTCACATCTTTGTTAGTAAAACATCCATATCCATAATGTATTCTGTTGTGCACAAGATTTAATACCATATTCTGTAATTAGAAAGTCACTAGGTTAACTGAGTAAAATATTGTTATGTGTTTCTTTTCTTTGTATTTCCAGATATAAATTCACAACCACCTTTTTCTCTACTTCTAACTTGTTTCCTACTTATGAACCTCCCAACTATTTGACCTTTTGTTAGCCTTCCAAGTCATTTGTAAATGGGGAAATGGTTTGTACTCAAATATAATATAAAAGAATTATGATCATTGCCTGCTCTAGAAATATGCCTTCATTTGGAGTGTTTATAGTTATTAAACTTCAGGGAAACTATAATTGAAGGGAGGTAATGTGAACAGAGAATAAATTTTACTTGTTTATAAATCATTTTAAGTTCACTAGAAACAACCTATGGTGAATTTTCTTAAATGTAAACAGTGTTGATTTTCAAATGTCAAAAGTTGCTCATTCAATCATGTTCTTTCTTCAGATGGAGCCAAATGGTTTAGTAATCATCACTGTGCAATATTATTTTAAACAAAAATTTGAGGCTACAAACAGAAAATGTCTTATTATTTCTATTCTCTTTAAAGGTTAAGCACTAAAAGTTTAGAAAGCAAACTTGATATTTTCTGGTATTTTATCCTTTGTGCTTTTATTCTAGATATTTGATATCTCTGTTATTTAATGGTTTATAATATGCTTTTCAATATTTAGATAGGTTATTCCTGGACTAGTTAATTGAATTCATTTTTTTTCCTGTGAAATCTCTTCTTTATTCTAAAGTAAAAGTATGTATTAATTCTGTGTCAGGTTTATTCCATTCATCCTCCATAAGCTTGGTTATTTAAACATAGATATACTGAAGGACCATAATACCACACAAATATCCTCAAAACTATAAACCAGTTCAAACAAGTTTTCTGTTCTTTCAATGCTAAGATTATAAATGAATTTCTGTAAGCGTGGCAAAATGTATCTATGGTCATGTACCTCTACAGGAGCCAAAAAGCATACCTCAAAGGTATTCAAATGAAGGTGGGCCAACATGACACACACTCTATAGAACTGACATCATCAGGCAGGTCCCTGGATTGAAAGGAGAGTCACTCAGCTCACTGATGCTCTCCATTGAGCCAATAATCTCTTTAATTCTTAGGAGACCCTCTACTGAAGCTGAGAAGAGAAAGCTATGCTTTTTCAACTGAACTCAGTAGGGAAATCATGTTCCAAAAAACAAAGTCCTGTTTTGAGGTTTTGGAACTAAGTTTTCCATTTAAGTCAAAGCATTTGATTCTACCTTTTTTTTTTTTTTAAAGCCATCGGTTATTACTGCTATTATCACTATTTGAGAGGTTATGGTTCATGAACCCTATGAAGATTCAAGCACGATCAAGCACCAACAAACAAGGAGGGTGTCATGAACTCCACACATCCACACTTGATAGTCACAAAATGTGTAGCAGGGAGATGGGCCTGGCTGCCTTAGTTGGTAGGTCATGTGCCTCTTGATCTTGGGGTCATGAGTTCTAACCCCACATTGGGCATAGATTTACTTAAAAAAAAAAAGTGCTGTGGGGGAATGCTCAAGACAGAATCCAGGGCAAATCACCTCCATTCCAAGGGGGAAGAATTGGAGCTGTGTATTCTGAGTCACTGAGACCACAAAGAAGCCCCAGGAGTACGTGCAGGGGGAGAAAAAAATCTCATCATCCAGTCATGTTATCAATTTAAGTGCTTTTCTCAATGTATGAATAGATAGAGATAAGAGAATCTAATCTCTAATTAGTCACTTCATTCTTTGGGTCAAGGCTATTTTTTGGTGAAGTGGACCAAAGTCTATAGAATTGGTATGCATTAGAACATGCCTGGGAACTAATACATATTTCCTTGCCCAAATATATAGTGTTATCTTGTTTTTTCATGCTTTTATTTTTATATCTGAAAATGTGGAAGATAAATGTAGAAAAATCAAAATGTAGTTTCTCTCTTTCTTTTTTTTAATAGAAAAGATAATTGATGGGGCGCCTGGGTGGCTCAGTTGGTTAAGCGTCCGACTTCGGCTCAAATCATGATCTCACGGTTCATGGGTTTGAGCCCTGAGTTGGGCTCACAGCTAGCTCAGAGCTTGGAGCCTGTTTCAGATTCTGTATCTCCCTCTCTCTCTCTGATCCTCTCCCCTGCTCATGCTGTCTCTCTCTCTCTCATAAATAAATAAAATATTTTAAAAAATTTTTAAAAAAAGAAAAGATAATTGATGATTGCTTTTTTTAAAGGGGGACTTTAAAAGTAAGGCCAATTTGGAATTTGTAAAACATTACTGGGATTCTCTTTTAAATAAATCAACTGTTGGATGGGTGATTCAGTAGAGAGTAGGGAAAGGCTTTCTTTTCTGAAGGTTATATGATTCTTCTCAACATTTTTGGTAAATTAAAATTTAAAAAGATCACTTTAACATTAATTAATTTATTTGTCTGTTTGTTTTTGCTCTTCTATACCTGAAAGGGGTTGGGGAGAAGTGACATAGAGCCACAGTCCTATGTCATGAGAGGAATATGAGGTAGACATTGGTGGTTTTTGGCAAAGAAATCATTGGTGAATGCTACTGGTCCTTCCAATTCTTTATGCCTCTTCCAGTGGTAGGTAGGCTGAGGACGAGAGTGAGATTACTACGTAGGGAAGGGTGGATGGGGTCTGAACCACAGAGCTGTTGAGCTACAGCAAAATGCATCTCAATAAACCCCTCCTCCCTAAAAAAGTCAAGTGGTGATATAAAGCATACAGAAAAGCAGAAGTTCAAGGGCTCCTAACCATCACAGGCTTCAGTTGGGAAGGCTGAGATGCAGAGCCAGGGAACCCAGGGCCAGGGAGCAGAGGCAGCCTGAGTGCCAGTAATGAGGGAGTAATAGACAAGGTGAAGGGACAGCAATGCAAGAAGATGATGGTCTAGCCCATGCAGTCCTGTGGAATTTCCTGGGGAGTTTGTTAAAATGCAGGTTCCCAGGCCACAAACATAGGGGTTTCTAGGACTACAGTTTTGTATAGTCTCAGAAACCTGTATTTTAACAAGTACCAGAGGTTATTCCAATCCAGGATTTATCAACTACACTTTAAGAAACCCTAGTTCAAGGGATCCGAGGTACAGTGCCTTTGTCTTCTGGCAGCAAGGCACGGACTTGACCTTTCTTCAGAGTTTTCAGAGTGGGAGTAAGTTTCTGTCTCCACCCTACTAAGTGGTCAATTTCTGTATCTTTTGAGAAGTGTGTGGATCCACATACTCCCGAAGTTGTGAAGCTGACTGCATGGGCATTGAACAGTGGCCTCAACCATTCTTCACTCTTTGAGTTACAAACCCCTAACTCAGGATGGCAGGGCAAGGCAGGAAGAAGATTGGAGTCAGAGAACAACCTTTTCAAGAAGGTCTATTCCTTCTTCCGGAACATATAACTATAGGATTTACATTGTTGTAGGCAAAAGAAACATACTATTTTGCATCCTATTTTTTACTTACATTACATCTTTTACATAATCATTTTATACTTCCATAAAAGATCTTTTGAGGGCACCTGGGTGGCTCAGTCAATTAAGCATCTGATTCTTGGGTTTGACTCATGTCATGATCTCACAGTTTGTGGGATCGAGTCCCGCATAGGGCTCTGCACTGACAGCATGGAGCATGCTTGGGATTCTCCCCACCCTCTAACCCTCCCACCCCACTTCTCTCTCTCTCTCTCTCTCTCTCTCAAAATACATACATAAACTTTAAAAAATAACCTTTCTGTTCTGCATAATGTAAACTATGAAGCAGGCTTTCAATAATTTAAATAACTACTCCACTATGTTGTGCATAGTATATCACTTCAAAGTTTTTGCTATTACATGGCAATCAACATCTTTGGTAATATAGCATCTTCTCTTGTTTCCTCAGCGAAATTCTCTCAAGTCCCAGAATACAGGTTGGGATGTTGATCAAATGGTACATGCCTTTTTGTTTAGCTTTGACACCTACTGCCAAATGGTGAGAGTTGTTTCAGAAAAAATGCAGCATAACCCTTGTTTTCAAGGAGATGCTTCCATTTTTAGTCAAAAGGAGTTGTCCTAAAGATCCTCTTTGGAAGACATCGGTTCACAAGTCTCAGGATCCAGTTTCAAAGCATCTGTGATGTTACAGTGGCTTTCTCAAAATATGCAAGTATCTGGGCCTCTATGGAGGAAAGTTAATATCATTCCATCTGGACCCACACTTTTAATAATTCACTTGAGGTTAAAAATGTTTCTTATGGCCTATGAAAAAGAGGGGGAAAAACAAACAAGATTTGTCAGGGCAGCTGCTGGTGTCTATCACACTAGATAACTGCAACTTTGCTAACATTTCATGATAAGTGTGTATTTGTGAAAACAAATGCCCTATGAGAAAGCACTAAAGCATTCATGTCCAGAGTCTCCACTAAGCCAGCTCACTGCACAGATACCATTCATTGTCAACGGCACTGCGAAAGATGACTAGCGCACCAAATATAAAGTCTTCCATTTGGTATTTCTGTGGCTTCTGCGGTTTTCTCATGCTTTGTACAGAGAGTGACTTCTAGAGTTCTCCAATGAGTAGCCCTTATAGAAACAGAAAGCTTTTCAGCCTGGAGAACAAGGAAAAAAGAGATGATAGAGAATTCCCAGAGCTGAGGAAGTTAAATACAGACATTGATTTGCCTTAATGCCAAGGTTGAGTCTTAAAGGAAAACTAACGTACCTTCAGGCTCATTCAAGATCACTAAGGCTAGAATGACCACTGAAGGAAACAGGGATTGGTTTGGAGGGAGATTTTAAGAATAAAAAGGGAAGTTTTGAAAGATGAGGATATAGACCACAGAAAAGTCCGTAGCTGCCAGGTAGGAAGCAATCTCAGTTACACCGAGATTTGTGACACCCAGTAGTAATTATTAGGATGGACATCATTTATGATAATTATGAAGGCAGGGGGAAGGAACAGCATAGTGATTGTGAACCCACAGCTTGGTTTCAAAATTTATGCATACTTTAAGTTAGCTGTGTGACCATAGATAAGTTAACCTTCCTTACCCACAGTTTCCTATCTGTAAATAATAATGGTGATAATAGCTACTTCTCAGGGTCATTGCGAAGATTAAATAAGGTAGTGCATACATAGTTCTTAACACAATGCGGGGCCCCTCATAAGTACACTATGAATTGAAATCTTTTTAACGTTTTATTTTATTTTTGAGAGAGAGAGAGAGAGACAGACAGAGTGCAAGCAGGATCCAGGCTCCAAGCTGTCAGCACAGACCCTGATGCGAGGCTCAAACTCATGAACCGTGAGATCACGACCTGAGCCAGAGTTGTACGCTTAACCTACTGAGCCACCCACGTGCCCCAATACACTCTGAATTTGGCCATTAAAGATCCTGTGTATCATAGTGATAATTATTAATAATTGCCCACAAATAGTGCAGGACCATGAACTATAACCAACCAGAAGTTAAATGTAAAGCATAACATGAGCAAGGGTTAATTTCTAGATCTTCTCCAAAAACCCAAAGCTTAATAAAATCTGATGCCACACAACAGTATCTAGCTAACTAGGGCCTTGGAAAACAAGGAGGTGAGACCGAGTTCAGGTTTTGAAGAAGAGAAGAAGCTGGAGCAGTCAGCAGTGTTAAAGAACAACCAATACAAACCAATAAGTACCTGATTTTAGAACAGGACCCAGAGATAGCCATCACCCGCTGTGTTAGTATCTGACTCAGGAATGACCAAAACAACTGGAGAAAACGCCACATCCCCAAAACTACTTAGGCTGAGCTATTTTATTTGCTTATTGATATAAAAGGTAACTCCAATATCCTGGAAAACTTAGAAAGACCTGAGTGACATATTTATAGATATGAAATATCTATCTACATAAAAAATTCTAAAAGGTTATAAATCAAAGTGTTAAACAATATTTCTTGAGAAGGGAGATAACTGGAAACCCTCAGTTTTCTACTTTTTAGATGTTTTACACTGTCTAAAAATAAGCATGGATTAGCTTTATAAACATGATGATCAGTAAAGATAGTTTCATGACTGTTATTTTTCTGTACCTAGTGATAACTTACCTGATGGTGTGGTTTAGAGCGTAGGAGCCTTGTTTTTCTCACCCCCTTTGTGGGGAGCACTAAGGCACCCTTCATCCCTGCCACATGTCTAGGAGACTCTTAAGGTCAACAGGACATGCATCTCCTTGTTAGTCATTAAAGGCTGTCAACTGCAGAATCAGGACCATATTGCTGGTCATTTCTTGGTCTGGAAGGAACCAGGTGACTTTCAGTGGAAATGGCTTTTCCTGGAGAATTCTTAGTATGAAAGCAATTCAAAATACACCATCGGATGTTCCTCTAAAACCCACCAACAGTAGTATCTTGTGTATGATTACTTCTAATCTTGTATTTGACAGATGAATAGATAAATAGCCTCAATCTATCAAGTAACAAAATCTGTCTTTTTTTTCCCCTCTTTTCTTGTGTCCGTCTGGAATTCCCCGGGGAAGAGAGAGATGCTGTGTGCAGCTGGAGACAGCTGATTGGTTGCTTTGCACCAGCTGATGCTCTGCCTTCAGGAAAGCCATCTGCACCTGGATCCCCAGCACCTTAAACACATGTCCTCCAGCAGGTTAAGAGACTCATGGGGTAAATATGACCTCAGTGTGATCCATGGGCATCCACTCTCTCCCTCTACCCCTTACTGCCAGACTTCTTCCTTCTGTCTCTGGGTCTCTGGACTTCCTTCCTTCCTTCCTTCCTTCCTTCCTTCCTTCCTTCCTTCCTTCCTTCCTTCCTTCCTTCCTCTCTCTTTCTTTCCTTTTCTTTCTTTCTTTCTTTCTTTCTTTCTTTCTTTCTTTCTTTCTTTCTTTCTTTCTTTCTTTCTTTTCCCTCCAGATATAACCACAGGCCTTCAGACTCTATTTTTGGCTCCAAGGAGAAGGGCCAAGGAGATGCTTCCCTGTCTGTGGGGCACCACAACTTCTCTGTCCACGATCTCAGGTACTTCTGAGTCCAGTGGGAAGAGGGGCAGCTAAAACCTAACCAAAGTGGACCATCTTCTGTGGCAGGGGCCATCAGTTTCCATACTCAGTGACAGAAAGAGGCTGGAGTTTTGCTATGATTTTCCTGATCACTCCCTGAGCAAGAAACTCAGATGTGGCATCGCTACTAATGAATGGTGGGGTTACAAGAAAGCTTTCTACTCTCTCAATAATGATAGAGGAAAAGATTGAATTATATTTTTCATTGCTAGAGAAAAGATTACAAAATTTTTCATATGAAGTGATAATCAAAGTGTGTGTAGCCCAAAAATGTAGGAAAATATTGTTATAGAGGTGTTGAGCAAGTCATCGTCAACATTACTACCATCACTACCTTTATTTAGACTTTGTGATGTTTGTACTATTTTTCAGCTTCAAAAAATGCATTTTTTTGTGATTTCTGTTCTCATTCTAAATATTCCCTTTTATAATTAATTTTGTATTCATAATTTTGTGGGGGTTTTTTTCTTAAAGAAAGCCCACCCACCTGGCTCTGGTCTGTCCAACTTGCTTTTGTCTGGTTCCCATTCAGACTGTGATAGCAAAAGCTGATCCTGCAAGGACAGATGCAGAAAACACAAATGTTTTTAATTTTGGTGAAGCTCAAATTAATTATATCAATTTACCACAGTGTAAGGATTTATATCTGGTCTCTCAAGTCCCTTCCATTGATCTGTATGCCTATCCTTATGCCAATACCACATTGTCTTGATTACTCTGCCTTTACAGTAAGCTTTCAAACTAAGTAGGATATATCTACCATATTATTTTCCTTTTTCAAAATTGTTTAGCTATTCCATGTGTTTTGTATTTCCACAGAAATTTTAGGATCAGCTAGCCAATTTCTATAAAAATCCTATTGAGATTTTGATAGAGACTACATTGAACTTAGATAATCGCCATCTTGCAATATTAAGAATTCTATCAATAAATGCAAAATACATCTCCATTTATTAGATATCTTTATTTTCTCTCAGATTTATTTTCTAGTTTTCAATGTATAAGTCTTGCCTTTCTTTGTTAAATTGTTAAACTTATTCATAAGTATTTTATTCTTTTTTTAAAAAAAAGTAAAAGAGGGAAGAGAGCACAAGCAGGGGAAGGGCAGAGAGAGAGAGAGAGACAGAATCTGAAGCAGACTCCAGGCTCTGAGCTGTCAGCACTCTTTTTGATGCCAATGTAAATAAAGTATTTCCTTAATTTTATTTATAGAATGTTCACTGTTCATAGATAGAAATACAATTGATTTTAGTATATTGATCTTGCATCCCTCAACTTTGCAAATCTCACTTATTAGTTCTAGGAGCTTCTCTGTAGATTCTGTCTGATTTTCTACATAAATAGTCATGTTATCTGCAAGTAATGACAGTTTTACTTCTTCATGTCCCATGAAGATGCTTTTTTCCTCCCATTATTGTAATGACTATAAACACCAGCATAATGTGAAATACAAGTGGTGAGAATGGGCATCTTTGTCTTATTCATAGGCAAAGTATCTTGTCTTTCATCATTGTGGATGGTGTTAGCATTGAGTTTTTTAAAGATGCCTTTATCAGGTTGAAGAAATATTACCATGAATGGGTATTGGATTTTGTCAAATGGATTTTTGGAATCTATTAGACTGATCATGGGTTTCTTGCTTTATTCTATTAATATGGTACGTTACATGAATTGCATTTTAGATGATAAACCAAGCTTGCCCCTCAAGGTTACATTTTTAATGTCCATCTTGTTATATCTAGTCTTTCCTCATCTTTGCCTATTAGGATTACTCTTTCTAAGCAAGTATAGAACTAGAACGACTGAGGTTCCTCAAAATTGAGACTAAGAAGCATATGTTACAGCATTTGTAGGCATACCTCAGGGTCCAATTAGGTAAATATTGTGTTGCTATAGTGATATATGACAGTCATTCTTCCCAGGATTATTTGACAGCAGCAAATATTTTATAAGCAGCTCCTCTGGAAGTATTTATCAAGGATCTTATAGCCTCCCTCACTGAAGATTTAATAGAAGTACAGATGAAGTGGGGATGGCCTAGTGATGTATGGTCTCTGTAGGCAGGCTCCCCTAGGTTCAAATTCTGGTCCTAGCACTCACTTGCTGTGTGACTCAGGGTAAATTACTTAAACTCTTTGAGCCTTAGATTCCTCATCTCCAAAATCCTCCATCTGTGAAACAAAGCAGTAATACCACTTACTCCATAGGGCTGTGGGGAAGATTACCAGTAAGTGTAAGTAAAAAAATGTAGTTCCATACCCGGCACACAGAACTCAACAAATGGGAGCAATTATTGACTAAGGTGCTTTATAGTTTTCCTCAGCCTTAGACAGGTTTCTTCTTGACTGTGGGCCTCTGACCTCCCTTTTCATAGAGCATTTACTTTAGAAAACTTGTAATTATAGAGCACTGAGTAATGTATGTTGAATCATTATATTGTCCACCTGAAACTAATATAACACTGTATATTAATAATATTTCAATTAAAAAATAATAAAAATAAAGTTCATATTTGGAAAGCACAAAGAAAGGAAGGAAGGAAGGAAGGAAGGAAGGAAGGAAGGAAGGAAGGAAGGAAGGAAGGAAGGAAGGAAGAAAAGAAAGAAAGAAAGAAAGAAAAGAAAGAAAGAAAGAAAGAAAGAAAGAAAGAAAGAAAGAGAAAGGAAGGAAGGAAGGAAGGAAGGAAGGAAGGAAGGAAGGAAGGAAGGAAGGAAAGAAGGAAGGAAGGAAGGAAGGAAGGAAGGAAGGAAGGAAGGAAGGAAGGAAGGAAGGGAGGAAGGAAGGAAAAAAAAAGTAAGAAAGCCTGCAATTACAAATTCTTTCTCTGTCCCTTTCAGAGGTATATCTTTTAGAGCCCAAGAATATCTTTCTCAAGGATCTGTGAATCATCCCTTTGAAATGTAATCATCAAGAAAGTTCCTTCATCTCCTAATCTCTGTGGGAAGATAGGAGCCTAACTTCAATAAGTACAATTAGCAAACACAATGGCCTAATGATATCGACCAACCTCTCCACTGATGCTTCCCAGTGCTTTTCCACTAACTCACCTCAGTGTTTAAGAACTCTCCTGCCTTTTGTTTCAGCAGAGTTGAGTTCAATCTCTCTCTCCTATTGCAATAGTCTTGAATAAAGTCCTCCTTGTCTGTATACCTGCTCAGTGCAAGTTTTCTTACCTTATGATGGTTGTTATAAGAAAGGAGCATGGGTTCTCTCTCTGATGGTTTCTGCTGTGGAACTGAAGTAAATACCCACTGAAGGGAGTCATAGTAACAGGAAGCTATCTCTTTGCAGGGTAAGAGGAAGCAGCCTAGGGGATAAGTGATAGAATGTTGATGTAAACAAAGAACTATTGCGGCTCAATTGTAGGGCTCTCATTCTTTTTAGAGATCCTCTAGATGCATATATAATTTAAATGGAGACAACTTAGCTTTACCCTCTTAAAATATTGCTGTTGAAAAGCCATTTGTCCTCTCCCTAGTAAATGCTTTTCCAAAAGCCCTCAACAGATTTAAAGGAATTACAAAGACAAAGAAGGTGAAAGTCTGAGACAATATTATTGATAAACTAAAATAAAGTACCACATGCTAAACAGTAATTTAAATGCTATTTAACAGATAAAATTGTGCCACTGTAGTCTGTTTGCCTGTGTGTGTCTCTCTATGTGTATTTGTTTCTCTTCAAAAATTAGGTATGTTTCTTTTTTATTTTATTTTATGAGAGAGAGCAGGAGAGGAGCAGAGAGAGGGAGAGAGAGAGAAAGAATTTTTTTTTCTTTTATAGTTTATTGTCAAGTTGGTTTCCATATACACCCAGTGCTCATCCCAACAAGTGCCCTCTTCCGTGCCCATCACTCTTCTTTCCCTCTCTCTCTCCCCCATCAGCCCTCAGTTTGTTCCCAGTATTCAAGAGTCGAAAGAGAGAATCTTAAGCAGGCTCTGCACTGATAGTGCATCCTGGGGCTCAAACCCACAAACCATGAGATCATGACCTGAGCAGAAACCAAGACTGAAGGCTTAATCAGTGGATCCACTCAGGCATCCCCAGTTAGGTCTGTTTCAATAAGAAAGAATAGTGTCTTCTAAGTAGTACTGTCATTTTGTAAAAGACAATACTACCATTAAATTGATATAATTTGGGAATAATCAAACAGAGTCATAAAATTTAAGTATTGAAAGAAAAGATGAGGCATTAAATATTAGATAAGTATTGAAAGATTTTTTATTTCCTTCAGTAAGGGTAATATTTACTTTTGCCTTAAGATCTTGATATGACAAATATTTTCCAGTTAATGATTCACCCAGAAAAAGAGAGTCAATTTCTCTTTGCTCTGTTCCAGAGCTTGAGGAGGTTTTTAGATTAAAAAAGAAAAAAAAAAAAAGAATACAAATGTCATTTTGAAAACATTAAGTGAATGCTGTTGGCCTTTTAGTTTGCTCTTAATACAATGATGAAAACACAGGGTTAAATCATACTACTTTACAAATCATCAGTAGCTTTGGAGATTAGGAAAGAGTAGACTTTTAAACATCTTTATTATTCAGTCAAAAACAACTGGACAGAATTCACCTAGGTCTCTGAGGCACATTACTACACAGTCTTAGAAAAGCAAGTCAGAAAGCACATGACCCATGAATCTCACTGACCCATATACATGTAACTGTCTCTCTCAATCATGTATAATATAAGCCAAACATTGTGTAGTACCAAACCCACATTACCTTGTAATAGAGTTGGGATTAAATGTTCCTTAAAGAAACTATTCAAGAAGAAAGTATGTCTGAAGGATCCAAATCAAAGAGTACTGTTAGCTGTGAATGGTCAAATTCCTCTCTGATATAACATTCCTCTCTTCTATCTATATTTTAGAAATTACAGAGAGATTAGTAGAGTTGTAATGTAATCAAGGCTGAATTATGACCCAACAGACTTAAGTAAATGCTTAGGATACCAGCAAAGCAGACAGGTCAGAAATGTGTAAGAAAAGTTTAACTGTGATGAATTCATACAGCACTTCAAAGTAAGAAAATCTAGAAGAAAAATAATTTTAGTTTCAATATTTATGTGAGTTTTATGACCTTATGAAAAACTTAATTTTCTTTTCAATTACATATGGGGTTGTCATCACAAATTTTTCAGTATTTGGCCTTCTAAAATTCTCTATCCAGCTCTAGATACAAAAACTCTAAACACAGAAGGTTAAGGCATCAAAGATGAAAGCTAGTACACTTACAACTATTTATATTGCAAAAGCTTTGCCCTTCTTCAAGAACATGCAGTTTCCCAAACACTAACCTCTCTTTACAAGGTTATGCTTATTAGCTGGGATTTGTAGCTCAATGGCAACACTGTTCATCCTTGGTTCAATTCAGATTGTAATTTCTTTTTAAACTACCTGACCCTTATAATCATATGGTGAGTAGGTCTGATCATTCATCTTCCTGAGGCCAAGTTCTTGGTCTGAACACAGAGTCACTTGTGTTTCTGAAGCCTCTCAGCATTATGATGGTTGGGGTAAAAACTGTCAATTGAGAAAACTATGAAAGAAACCTTTCATACAATGTTTTCATTGTCTTGTTCTTTTTCTGGAACGAAAATTCCTGACTGAAAAAACAAAAGTCTTCCTAGATACAAGGATGAGGTTTTAAGAGATGATCTTTGTTTCTAATTAAGTGTGGAAGTTATCAACGATTTCATCATCCCCAATGTCAGAATGTGAATAAGATTTTGCTTTTTCTCAGGGTCCAGCATTTATTAAGCGCTCAGCAAATTGTTATAGAATGAACGAATGTACCAAACTCATGACTTTATCCTGACATCCCTCATAGTATTAAAGGCTGTACCATCCCTCAAAGTATTAAAATATTGCATTAGTGTCTGGCTTCCCAGTCAGAGCACCATTCTAGGTGTTGCTCAAATTGGATTATAGGCTAAAGGAGATTCAGTCCTGAGCTAATTGCTTAGACTGGGTTTTTCCCCATCCCGGATCCATTCATTGAAACAAAAGGAATGGAATCAGGCTGACAGATTTATGTAAAGTAGTGTCCACCATCTCTGGAGTTAGGAGGGAGTCAATTGCACCCAGAGCACATGGCTGCTACCCAATAGAGGAGGAGAGAATAAGGTCTGGGGCCATTAAGAACTGACAAGGGTAGCATGGATGCCGGGCAGGCAACCAAGAAATACTGAACATGTAACTTCTACTTTTAATGTGACTCAATGAAAAACTGCTGAAAATAATTTCTGTGTTAGAAATACTTCTTTATCTTTTAAGATTTAAGGAAAAATCTCCTTTAAATTACTTTTAAAAAACCAAAAAGATTTTTAGTTTCATACTCATTTTTAAGGAAGAGATGGCTTAGATGGAATGCTGCCAATTGCACTGTGGAGTTTTAGAGTTTTAGACACTGATTAGCAGATTGGCTTTGAGTGTTTCTTAAGTAGTTAATAATACTATTTCCAGAGAGGTTTTAAATTAAAAGTGCTTGACTGTATGTAGATTATGACTAATATCTTTTGCATATTTTTTAAGAAATATTTCACTAGAGGTCATACCAACATTCTTCTAACATTTCCCCTCTAAATCTTGTATGCATGCTTGAGGAAAAGGTGCATTCTCTAGTTTGGGGCGCATGATCCTTTGTGTATGAAATAAATCCATTTTGTTGAATGTGTTGTTCTAAATATTTACTTTTTTGAGGCTTGAGCTAAAAAATTGAAAGAGGTATATTAAATACAATAGGTTTCTCAATTTTTTTCTATCATTCTATTAATTTTGGATTTTCCTACTTTGTCTAGAACTGTTATCTCTGCCCCATTGGTTAAAGTTTTTATTATTTTTAGAGACTTTTTATCCCTATTAGGGCTTTTCATCTTAGTATTTACAAGAGCTGATATTGATATAGCCACTCTAATGTGGTATATTTGCTTGTTATATAATTTTTCTTAATGTTGTCTTTTTTTTTGTCTTTTTTTTTTTGTCTTTTTGTCTTCATGTTGTATTTTCTGTCTTTTGTAAACTGCATAGATTGGGAAATGGAGCCCACTTTTATCTAATGGAGTAGGTCATTAATATTTATTGCAACTATTGATCTACTGTGCTTTTTTGAATATTTATCCTTTTTTGAAAAGTTTATTTATTTATTTTGAGAGAGAGAAAGAGAGAAGGGGAGGCTCAGTGAGAGGGAGAGAGATAATCCCAAGCAGGGTCTGCACCATTAGTGCAGAGCCTGACACCGGGATCGAATGCACAAACCATGAGATTATGACCTGAGCTGAAATCAAGAGTCAGATGTTTAACTGACTGAGTCACCCAGGTGCCTTGAAAATGTTATCCTATTCTCTCCTGGCCTGAAAAGTTTCTGTGGAGAAATCTACCAACAGTCTTATGAGAGTTCCCTTGTATGTAACTTCTTTCTTTTCTCTTGGTGCCCTTAAAATTCTTTCTTTGGACTTTGACAATTTAATTATAATGTGTGTCAATGTAGCTCTATTTAGGCTCAAGCTATTGCGGTTCTTTAGGCCTTATGGATCTAGATGTCCATTTCTCGCCATACATTTGGGAAGTTTATTTTTTGTCCCTTTCTCTTTTTTTCCTCCTTATGGAATTGCCTTAATGAGACTATTATTTCTATTCATTGTATTCCCTAATTCTTATAGGCTTTCTTTACCCATTTTCATTGTTTTTCTTTTGGCTCCTCTGGGTGATTTCCAATATCTTATCCTCCAGGTTGTTAATTCTTTCTTCTGCATGGTCGAGTCTACTTTTGGAACTCTCTATTGAATTCCTCAGTTCAGTTATATTTCTGAACTCCAGGATTTGTTTGGGTGTTTTTTGCTCTGTTTTTGAGACTCCAGTTAGACAAATGTCAGATATTCTCAATCTTTCAGTTTTCATAATCTATCATTTATGTTTTCTCTCTCATTGTCTGTCTCGGATACAATATGTGTTATTTCCTCAGTTAACTAATGATGCCTTTAGCTATAACAAAATGTCATTGAGCTATATATTTCAATAATTATATTTCATAGTTTCTTAAGGTCTGTTTGGCTCTTTTTATTGTCTTTTTCTTTTTACATTATTTTTTATTACATATCACTTTAATTCAGTTATTTAAGTATTTCATAGCATCTCATTCTTGCTAATTCTAATATCTAAACTGCTTGAGTATATAAATCTGTTTCTCATAGTGGCTTATTTCCCTGTGTGCTTGATTAATTAATCTAGAAACATTAATTAGAAAGGCTTCCCTTCAGAGATGATTTTCATTCACTTCTTAAAGTAACCATCAGGATTTACTGACCTGGGACTACTTTCATACATTAAAAGATTCCTGGTTTTATGCAGGGATCTTATGTTCAGCTTCTTTACTTTATTTACCTGTAATCCATAACTTAGTCTCAGAGTCATAGCTTTTTCCTGTTTCCAAACTACTTTGGGTTTAACTCACTTTTGTTTGTATATTGATTATCTTGCTTTCTAATGAGCCAAAAAATGAACTAAATAGTATATGTTTTACTTTATCCAAAAACTTCTTTTATTTTAATGGAGGGATCATTAAGCATATCTAGCCAACCAAAGGGCCAGGAGCAGATATCATCTATTTCTTTCTTAGCCAATTTAGGTAATTTGCATTTTTCACATAAAATATTAACTTTATCTTTTTTTTAGTGTATTGGTATAAAGTTGTTTATAGTACCCTCTTATTTTTTTAAATCTCTCCTGTTTATTTCTTGATCCCTACTTTCATTCCTAATACATACATATTTTATTTATTTTGAGAGAGTGCACAAGGAGAGAAAGGACAGAGAGAGAGAGAGAGAGAGAGAGAGGGAGAGAGAATCCCAAGCAGGCTCCACACTGTCCGTGCAGAGCCTGACATGGGGCTTAAATACAGGAACCCTGAGATCATAACCTGAGCTAAAGTTGTACGCTTAGCCAAGTAAGCCACTCAGGTACCCCTCATTCCTACTATTTTTATGTCTCTATTTTTTCTTAATCAGTTTCACCAGTTATAAATATGTGTGTGTGTGTTTGTGTGTATAAAGAAATCAAGATGTAAATAAATGAAGAGACATCTTGTGATCATAGACTGGAACACTCAGCATAGTAAAATGTCAAATTTCCTCAAATTGATACATAAGTTTAAAAAAATTCTTATTAAAACCCCAGTAAGATAGTGTGTGTGTGTGTGTGTGTGTGTAGTTTTAAGAAGCCAACTTTTGACTAAGTTTAACTGGACCCTCTCTACTATATCACAGTTTTATCCCCCAGAGGTCAGCATGCTTTTTTTCTGTAAAGGGCCAGAAATTTTAGAACCATGACCAAGTGAGGCTTATTTCAGGGAGGCAAGGCTAGTTTAATATTCAAAACTCAATGTATCTACCATAGCAATAGGCTAAAGGAAAAAATCACTGTATCATATCAACTGATGCAGAAAAAAACATCTGACAAAATTTAACACTAATTCAGTAAAAGAAAAGCTCTCAGAAAAACAGGAATGAAAGGGCACTTCCTCAACTTGATTAAGAGCATCTACAAGAAACCTACAGCTATTATACTTAATGGTGAACTATTAAATCCTTTCCTGAGATTGGGAATAGGACAAGGATATCTCTCAACACTCTTATTCAAAAACAGTGCTGGGAATTCTAGGCACTGCATTAGGCAAAGAAAGGAAATAAAAGACACACAGTTCAGAAAGAAGGAAATAAAACTATTGCTATCTGCAGATGACATGATCATCTATGTAAAATATCCCAAAGAATCTACAAAATCCTCCTAGAATAAGTGAATTTAGCATGATCTTGGGATACAAGACAAACATGCAAAAATCAATTGTATATGTACCCGCAATAAACATGTTAACATGGGAATCAAAAACACACTATCACTTACAATCTCTCAAATAAAATGCGTAAGTATAAACCTAATAAAAGCATATCCAGAATTTAATATGCTAAAACTACACAATACTGACTAAAGAAATCCAAGAAGATCTAAATATATGAAGAGACATCTTGTGATCATAGACTTGAAGACGCAGCATAGCAAAATGTCAAATTTTCCCAAATTGACATACAGGTTTAATTTAATTCTTACCAAATCCCAGTAAGGTATTGTGTATAGATAAGGTTATCCTAAATTTATAAGGAAAGACAACAGACTAAAGTATCTAGACCAATTTTGAAAAAGAAAAATAAAGCAGAAGCAAGCAGTCTATTTGGTTTCAAGGCTTATTAAGTAGAAAAATCAATACTCTCTGGCACTGGAGGTATAGGCAGATAGATTAATAGAATATAATAGACAACCCAGTTATATACCCACACAAATATGCCCATCTGATGTCTGTCCCAGTTTGTTTTTGATAGAGGAGCAAAAACCATTCGATTGAGGAAAGACAGCCTTTACATCAAATAAGATGTTGGAATAAATGAACATCCATAGGCATAAAAAAAATCCTATATGTAAGTCTCATATTTCATGCCAAACGAATTCTAAATGGACCATGGCCTTAGAAGTAAACTGTAAGACCACCGAACTTTTAGAGAAGAACACAAAAGAGATATATTATCCATAAAGAAAAAAATTGACAAACCAGACTTCATCAAAATTAAAAACCTTTGCTCTGTGAAAGACTCCATTTAGAGAGAGACAAGTTATAGAGTGGGAGGAAATACTTGGAAATCAATTTGGATATTGGACAAAGGACTAGTAGTATCTAGAATATATATTTTAGAATATATATTTAAAAAAAACAACAGGGTCTTGGGGCACCTGGGTGGCTCAGTCGGTTAAGCGTCCGACATCAGCTCAGGTCATGATCTCATGGCTCGTGGATTAGAGCCCAGCATCGGGTTCTGTGCTGACAGCTGGCTCAGAGCCTGGAGCCTATTTCAGATTCCGTGTCCCCCTCTCTCTCTGACCCTCCCCTGATGATGCTGTCTCTCTCTCTCAGAAATAAATAAGAAACATTAGAAAAAAAATTAAAAACACACACACACCCAAAAAAAACCAAAACAGGGTCTCAGGGTGGGTTAGTTGGTTAAGTGGCCAACTCTTGATTTCGGCTCAGGTCATGATCCCAGGGTCATGGCATTGAGCCCTAGGCCGGGCTCTGTGCTGAGTATGGAACCTGCTTAAAATTCTCTCCCACCTTTCCCCTGCTCACACTCTCTTCTCTCTCTTTCAAAATAAATAAACTTACTTTAAAAAATTTATTAAAAAAACACTCAAAACTCAAGACTAAAAACAATAATCCAATTAGAAAACGAGGGAAAGACATGAAGAAACCCATCACTAAAGAAGAAATATAGGCACCAAGAAGCACATGAGAAGATGTTCAGCATCATTAGCCTTTGGTGAAGTATAAAATAAAACCAGAATATCACTACACACCTAGCAGAATGACTAAAATAAAAATTAGTGACATCCCCAAATGCCTATGAGGAAGTGAGGAAACTGGATCTTTTAAACATTGCTGGTGAGAATGTAAACCAAGTACAGCCACTCTGGAAAATAGTTTGGTAATTGCTTAAATACTAAACATTCAACTACCATATATGACTCAGTGATTTCACTGCTGGGCATTTATCCCAGGAAAATGAAGACTATGTTTACACAAAAAGCTGTAAACAAATGAACATAGCAACTTTATTCGTAATAGCTCAAACTGACCAGATATCCTCCAGCTGGTAAATGGCTAAACACACTGTGATACATCCATACCATGGAACCCTACTCAGCACTAAAATAGGAAGGAACTCTCAGATGCACTCGATACACAAAATAAGCAGTATGAATCTCCAAGAGAATTTGCTGAATGAAAAAAGAGCTAATCCCAAAGTGTAACATACTGTAATATTCCAATTATATATTATTAAAATAACAAAATTATAAGGGTAGAGATCAGATTATAGTTGGAAGGAGGGGGTGGGGATGGGAGCAAAGTGGGTGTGGCTACAAAAGGGCAACAGGAGGGGTCTTTGTTCTTGAATGTCATAAAGGGAAATGCTCTGCACATTGACTTTATCAGTGTCATTATCCTGGATGTGACAGGGTAGTATAGTTTTGCCAGACGTTACCACGGGGTAAAGCGGGCGAAAGGTACATGAGAGGGATCTTCGTACTGTTTTTTTACAACTGCATGTGAATCTACAGTTATCTCAAAATGAAAGTATGCTAATAAAATATGAGCATTAAACATCTTTTACAGTTCATAAAATGGGCTCTTTATTTTCAATGTTCATGCCATTCCAAAGCAATGTATTGGTCAGCTGCCTCCATCCCAGGCTTGAGAAGTTTACTATAACATAGAAAACTTTTCAGTTACTCAGAACTATATTTGGTCATAGATCAGGACACAACAGGGAAGTCCAAATTTAGAACAAATACTATCCCTACTGCATCCAAGATAGAACTAATTTAAATGATATATGATGGTTACCTTACTGAATTGTGGCATCTACCCCACCGCAAAGTAATAACTAAATCTTTAAAAGTTGTGGTAACCTTTAGGGAACTTATAACATTAGGTTTGGCACTGGAAATAGGTCAGATGTGGTCAGGTACATGGAGAACGCCTTTAAATGAATTTAAAATGACCATAGCACCTGAGAGAATTTGAAAGAATGAAATAAAATACAATATTCTCCACATTATAATTTGGTGTTTTATTTCTAGAATCTGCTTTGACCTGAAAGCTTTTCACGATCAGCAGTCTTCAGCTATGCAAGTTACTAAAACCTTGTATCTTAGTTTTGGGCTAAATCTCAAATTTCTAGAGATGTAAACTTGCTTCTCATCTGCTCTGACTTCAGTATGCCAGATGCCATTACACAGTGGCATGAAACTTTCAGAAGGCATTAGAACCTGAAATTAGTACCAATAAGTCCTCACTGAGGCTAACTAGCTGCATTTCTAAGTTTTCCACCAATGCTAACAGGTTTTGGAATTAGCAACTACTGTCTAGCACTACTTACAGTAAACACTTAAAAATCTGTACTTTGGGTTGCCAAAGTGGGAATTAGTGCCCTTTCAAGTTTATTTAAAGACTCAGTTCAGTTCTAGCAGACTCCCTCTCAAACAAGTAGGGGTGTTATGCACATAACGACTGCACAGGAAATCTGGTTTTACCTTCTACCACTTACATTTGAAGGAGAAATGCCATCGCTACACAAAACCTACAGGAATCCCACTCTGAGTAATTAAGTGACCAACCTCTTAAAAATCTGCCAGAAACAGCTATGTCTATAAAAATCTACCTAGTGGGTCAGTTATTTAGTTCTATTTCTGCATTTAAGACGAGGATTATTTGGAGAAAAAGATAGCATGTAATTTTCTGTTAACCAAATAATTGCCAGAACTTAGGATTGAAATGGCTGTTCTGGTGAATTTAAATTATGAGAAAATGGGTTAACAGGAGAAGATATCATGTATGCTGTCAAATAAGCGGTATAGTGTCGTTCTTTTTGGGCTCCTGCTGGTGAAAATCTTGCTAAGTATATTTCCTGGCTTAAGACATCAAGCTGTTCAAACCTTCGGGTAGACAGAAGAGGTCTGGGATCCACAGGGCAGTGTTTCATTTTCTTAAGTGAATCATGAAAATACACAAACAACTTTTTCTTTTTCCGGGAAAGAAGGCTGCCCGATGATGTTCTTTACCAGTAATGAGAATTTTTCATCATCTTTAAATGAACCAAAAATATCGTTTAACTCCTAACTTGCCCAAAAAACTCTATCCCGTTTTTTAAATATATTTTTTGCAGCAACCTGGTAATGTATAAACAGTAGTCATTCCTGACTTAAAAAAATATGCTGAATACATTACCCTCGTAAATTATTCTTTACTATTAAGGTGGACAAGGATTTTTTTCTTTACACAGGTTTTATCTTTTATTGTGTTCTTTTTCCTACATGAAGAAACAAAACATTACAGCAACGAGAAACACTATTCTGCACTTTTCTTGCTAAATCACAGACTAATGTTGTGCAACAAAAGGTCTTCAAAAATCATTTTTTGTTATAAATTTGTCAAAAAAGGTTGATATTCAAAACACTGTTTTTGTGTGTGTACAAAATTTTACATTTTTTTAAAAAAAGCAGTGAAGACGGTGAAAGACCCAGGGGCAGCCTTGTTCAAAGTGCAGCATTCTGTTGATGACGCAGCCATTGCTGAGCACGCAGAGTGCTGGGTGGGGCGGTGGTGTGTGTGACTCCAGACGCCGCCTTCATGGTTTCCTGTCGCCAGCCAAGCTCCATCTGGGCCCACTGTATGCTTTTCTAGATACTACTAAATACAAGCTGCATTACGTTGCGATGGCTCCCATTATTCCTTTACCATCGATCACTGTGTAAAACCAAAACACGTTCCTATTTAATGGCCAGGACCACAGTCAAACACTTCATGCCACACCGTCGTTCAATTTATGCACAGAGGCTGGTTAATCTCAATCTGCGTTGCCCGAGAATGTCTTTGGAGCACGTTAGGGTGAACAATACGTGTCAGCTGAGAAGGAAGCTTCTTGAGATTCCGTCGGACTCAGATTCAAATACGTGGACAGTCATAACAACGGCTCCAATTGTATTGTCCATGGTGGCAGCTTCACCTTCCAAAACATTCTGAAACTAACCTAAAGGAAACTTCAAGAACCTGAAAAACTTTGCTATTATTGTACTATTTTTTCATTTCATATTTTCAAATAGAGACAACTCTTTGTGTTACAAGTATTTTGGGGTCAAATTTTCCCTCAAAGTCAGTTATTTCTCAAAAGAATGCAAGCCACTAGAGTTCCTGTTTTTAATCACTGACCTGTGTCCCTGTTAAAATAATTTATAAATGATTAGGCTTTAAATGAAGGTGCTAAAATGATGCAAAACAATATTGTGCTTTTGCTATCACTGGGAACTTGCCATGAAGTGAACAGAATAAGTGAATCTGCTTGTATGAGAATAAACATTTTATCAAGTACAACTGTGGCAAAAAATGAACCGATTTGTGGGAACCAGTGGGAGTTTTATGTAGCCGTAAGATACTGGGTTATCACATGAAACAGCACACTTCTTTTCATGTTCGAGCAGGCCTGGTGGGCTTGCACTGACCTCAAATCAGGTAGTATCTGTACGAAGTTCCCTCCCCACAAAGCCCATCTCGTTACTAAAGCAAGCTGATTTGGGAAACACAGTCTCCAAGTTTCTAATCACTCACTCACAAGAACGTTTTCTACAGTCTCCTGTGGGAAAAAAAGGAGTTTTGCTGACATGCAAGGCAGCTCCTACTAGTAGCAAAACTTGTCAAGATTGCCAAAATTAAACACCTTGAGTAAACTGGTAGTCCAGAAGGGCAGAAGAGCTGCTGTGTGGTTATGTCAAGTGCTGGTCCCACAAAAGCAGAGTCCTCATGAAATAGAACTATCCAGACACTTTTAAAATCATCTTTATTTTGGTTGCAAAGATACACTTTATTCACTTAATATTTTATTTGTTCCCATTTGGAGTCTCATAGCTCGCCATGTAAAACACTGACTTCACTATCAAACTGCTATATAAGAACATTGTTATAAAATACAAACTATAAACTAAGACAATCTTCTTTATAGTATTCAGATTAGTGCATCAAAACAACATTGATTTAAAAAGGCAAGTGAGTTAACTGGCAAACATCCAAATCGTTTTCTAATGAAGGATGGTACAAAACAGTATGCAAGGTAAACATTAAATTTTAAGTGTTAGTGCTCAAAAACAGCAATTCTGGGAGAGGTGCTCCCCAAAAGTAATTCTGACTCAAGGATACACATGTAGCCATAATTCCAAAGGATTTCAGGGAAGGTAATTAATTTCCCATCCTAATAGCTGTGGAAGTATACAACAGAATAACAAGTTGGATCTTCAGATTTCTAACATAGCATGAACTGATTTTTCATTCTCTTCCTCCAAATTACATGAAACACTTATGGTGACTACACATACCCCAGCAAGCGTCAGACTTAAACAGGTCCTATGCAAAAACAATTATCCTTAGTATTTTACTAGGCAATCTACAGCAAATGCTTAATATATATATATACACATCAGGAGGATGAGATATTCTAAGAAATTATTCACTGATTTCATTTAGAAGTAAACAAGGGTCTTAAGAGAAAACTAACAATCAAAGTTAAATAAAATAGGTAACATGTGCTGCTATAACCCAGAAAACAAAACAAAACAGCACAAACAGGTAGGTTAATTTTTTTTAAGTTATTAAGAATATTTCCTCTGCTGGCCCAAATCAAAATTACATTTGAGATTTTTAATTGAAGTCACACAAATCTGGGTGCATGTCACTCTGTGACAGAGACAGATGCACACAGAACACACACACACAAACAGACACACCTTTAAATTTACTGATCCCAGAAGCTAAGACAACAGGGCAAATAAATTATAAATGAAAGGCATATACATTGTGGACAAAACCTCAGAGTTACTAGATCGAAAACCACAGAAGTTATGCCAGCAGTGATACTGAGAAAAACTTTCAGTGTTAGAAAATACCCGATTGAATCCAAAAGAAACTTCCCCCGCCAAATAAAAAAAATTATGGGAGTCATCCTTTATGCAATGGCTTTAAAATAATAATAATAATAAAAACCCACGATTACAGGAATCTTTGTACATAATTTAGAGAATGTAGTGCAACCGTGTGCTCCTTTAGAATTCAGCCTTTCACTTTCCATATGATGAGACCGAGAATTACAAGTCCGATGACAATGATAAAAATGATGATGCACAGGGTTTTCCTGGATTTGCGCTACAGATGCAAAAACAAAAAAAACATGTTTACGTATGTAGGGGAGCATCTCCATAGCAACTGAAAATCTTTGGTTCATTTCTAGAGTAAAACCAATAGTAATTAACTGCCCTCAAATTTTTGGCTATACTTTTTTGCTTCTCCAAAATCTCTTCAAATACTAATGGCACTATTCTTTTAAAAAACAGTCTTCTTGGATTAATGGCTTAATTCAGGGGCTAATTATTCAACTTTTATCGGTAATTTTTCCGGGCTTAAAAAACAAGACGCGGAGAAAAGTTACTGACTTAATCAACGGACTGAGGTTACCTGTGTGTAAAAACTAAGGACGGCTTAAAAGCGTACGCATTTAAAAATTTTAATTTTTATCAAAGAACTGCTCTTCAAAATGAATTCTCTGAAAATATCACCAAGCATGAACGCTTGGCAATTTTTCCTCAAGTATTCGTTTCCAGAATTCCCATTCTTTAATATCAACAGAAACTGCATTCAAAATCTCAACGTACAAAGAAAAACCAAACAGCTAAAAAGTTACAATACAGTCACTTAAAATGCAAAGGTTAAAAGTTTTGTTCCATTCTTCATTCCTGGCCCAGCTGCAGATTTCCAGATTTCTTTAATGGCTTGCGTTATCTCACAGCAACATGCAGGAATCCTTTTTCTTACAAAGTAAAAAAATCTGTAAATTTTCTTTGCGTCGACTAGTAAGTAGTCCCATAAAATTTCCAGAAAGATAGGTTTCTATGAAATTCTGCTGAAAACTGTAATGACTTTCAGTATACCACATTGTCAGCAACTTCTTCAAAGGAATATTCCTCATATATGAAGCACAATTTCTCTCAAGTTTCAGTAGCATCTTGCCTACATAGTTTCCCCAGACTCCACTTGAGTACCACGGACATAAGTATAATACACCTTTAAGAACAATCACAGGCTCCCCACTCCAGGGCATCTGTCGCCCAGGGGCACCCTCCCTAGTGTGGGGTGGTTAGGTCCCAGACCACTGCAATGAGAAGAGCCTCTATCAGCTTCCCTTCCACTCATGGTTCACCCCAATCACATTTTGCAGAGGCGTGACTTTACTAGCAAGGCCTCCAAGGAGAAGTGGAGGGAGGCTGCTGTTTTCCCCAGTGCTTGTGCCGCAAGGCTCTTTCCTTCTCCCTCCAGGGCCCATGGGATTAAGTAGGGGGGCAGCTCCGGGTAAGGAGGTGGGAAGATTGGGAAGATGTGTTCCTTTGCCCAGGGCGGATGCAGGCTGGCCCTACAGATCTCCACCCCTCCAAATTCCAAAAGCAAAACAAAACGGCATGAGAGCCTAGCTACTGATAAATCCTGCCAACCGCTGTTGTTTGAGCAGCTGTTAACCTAGCATTTGTAGGTTACTGTGCGTGTGTGGATGTATGTTCAACCATTCATGAATGAAACTATGGTCTGTGGTATTAATTTTTCCGAGCCGCACACCTGAACCACAGGCAAGTGGAAGGTAGAGGGAGTGAGAGTTACTGCATCACTGAAAACAGCTGGCCGTAACTCTGCAGTCTCGATAGAGCTTCACCGTTCTCTGTGTATCACTAAGGCTGCAGTGGTTTGTCTAGTGAAAAATGGCACTGCAATGAAAGTAAGCTTCTGGGGTTAGTGACAAAAGTGAAAAGCAATTGAAAACACCTAAGATGGTGACAATACCTTAGATATTTTTATAGGAAGGCAACAAGACCTGAGAAAATAATGATAAACAACAAAAAGGGGAGTTTTAAAAGGGCCTTAACCTTATAGTCTCCATATCCTGAAATACATGAATAGCTCATTGATCCTAATGTTTGTGGAGTGCTTTCACCTACTTTCTACTTGTCACATAGAGAGGGACTCCCTGTATTAACCTCATTCATGCAAAAGATCAGTTCATTCCTGGAGGGTCTGCTAAATGCGGACACAATACCTATAGTGATCAGGGACACTCCAAGTGAATACAATTGCCATAGGAATTAAGAGAACTCTCTAGAGCAAAGACCTTTGTCTTCTTAGTACAGAGAGGGTCATGGGCCAAAAAAAAAAAAAAAAAAAGGTGAAAGGAAAGAGTGAGATAAACAGAGAGGAGGGGTTGGCATCAGAGACCAACAGCTGTCAGAAATGCCCAGAGGTGTCAGGTGCTCCCCTCCGGACTCTAAACACGGAATCTCCTCTCCCTGTGGGCCACACTTCTGGTTCAACCCTGAGAATAGACAGGCTCACCCCAGTTTTACACTGACCGGCTATGTCTGACTTGTCTTCCATGGGATGACATCTTCTGATTGACCTCTCTCTCTCTCTCTCTCTCTCTCTCTCACACACACACACACACACACACAGAGCTGAAAATCAAAGTTACTTTGCAGTAATTTACTGCAGTTAATATTACCTGATATTCTGCTGCCCTTGATAGCTGTTGGTTTGCTTGCTGAACGTGCACCTCTGCGTTTTCCACATTGGCTTCTATGCTATCTTTAAAATAAAACAGACATACACACATGCAAAACTGCAAGACGGTTGTTGATGCCCCAGTAAGAGAGCCGCATACAGCACAAGATTTCATTCAATGTAGGAGCAACCATACTCACTATTCAGATGTTAACGTTAATACTATGTGGGCAAAGTCAATTTTTTTTTGGTTAAATTTGTTTTTTGTTTGCTATAACTCTTCCCTATACTATTTCTCAAAGGATCCAAATGACACACAAATATGTGAAAAGAAACCGGATCATCTTCACTACAACCCAGCCCCAGGTCTACCTGGTTAGCCCCAAAGCGTACTATTTAGTCTGTGGGCTCCCGTGGCCAATGTGGTACTAACCATCTAAAAACTGTCCCTGAGGGTAGATACAGAGTATCAAAAACCACCTGCTCTGTGGTTCTCATCAAGCTACTTCTGTGCCGAAACCCACCCTCCCGGGGTCCACCCGCCTTCCTAAGTTCTCCTTCCCTCGCTGCTCCGGCCTAGAGGTAGAAGCGGGGTCAGCTGCACGAGACCACTGCCCTCCCTCTCCCTACCAACTCTCAGAGTAAAGCCCATGCTTGCGAATGCATTCAACCCCCTAGTAGCAAACCTACAGACCTCATAGTCTTGCCTTCATTCCTGGAATACTGTAGCTCTAGATTCACTTTGATGCTTCTCCTATTATACAAATTGGTGATTTCACGAGTCAATTGTTGGCCTGCTAATACTTGGCCTCCTCACTGCCCTGACCACTTTTTCAAGGATTTTGCCTATTCTCCTGCCCCAGCCACCCACCTCCATGACTGTATCCCAAACCTCATCATTACAAATAACTTCAGTTTCTCAATAAACTCAGTTTCACACCTCACTCTTTGAGCATCACTACTTTTACCGCACACTCCTTCAAATACTGTGACTTCACTGACCCTAGCCCTATGTCATTGTCCCTCAACACACTTCACCTTCCTCCTTCCCCAGCTCAGATCCCCTGGGCCACCACTTACCCACACTTCCTTACATTCACCCTTGGCTCCCTTGCCACCTCCTGTAGTCAGATTTATGAGATAAAACCCCAACCTGTACCCTCGCAGCTGATATGGGTGCAAAAAACCATAACTGACATCAATTTATTTCACCTGAAATTCCTGACTGCCAAGCAAGCCTACTTCATTTCAACTGGTCCCTCAAACTTAACATTTCCAAAAACTGTTGATTCCTAGCCCTCTAAACCTGCTTCAGTTTAAATTTCTCTATCTTAGAAAATGGCAACATCATGGTGTTCCTTGGCTTGCCCAAAACCTTAAAGAGTTGTCCTTGAAGTACTTCTGTCTCATACTCTCATATCCACATCTAGCCAGTCAGTAAGTCTTTCTGGTTTTACATTTTATTTTAAAAAAAAAAATTTTTTTTAATGTTTTTTATTTATTTCTAGGAGAGAAAGAGAGAGAGACAGCGTGAGCAGGGGAGGGTCAGAGAGAGAGGGAGTCACAGACTCTGAAACAGGCTCCAGGCTCTGAGCTGGCAGTCAGCACAGAGCCCGACGTGGGGCTCGAACCCATGAACCGCGAGATCATGACCTAAGCGAAAGTCGGACGCCCAACCGACTAAGCCACCCAGGCGCCCCTGGTTTTACATTTTAAAACTACCCAGAATTCCACTACCTCTCACCACTTTGCTACTTCCATCTTGATCCAAGGCAACACATCACCCACCCAAATTGCAGCAATCATCTTTAAAGTGGTCTCTCTGCTTTTGGTCTTGCCCTTTTACAGTCTGCTTTCAAACTAGTAGCCAGGGTGAGTGTTTTAAAACCTAAGTCAGGGGTGGCTGGGTGGCTGTTGGTTGAGCATCCAATTCTTGATTTCAGTTCATGATCCTAGGGTCATGGACCGAGCCCCAAATTGGGCTCTGCACTTAGTATTGACCTACTTAAGATTCTGCTTCCCTCTCTCCCTCTCTCTGCCCCTCTCCCCTACATGTACTCTCTTTCTTTCAAAATACAGTATAATACAATACAAAAACCCTAAGTCAGATAATAACACTGCTCAAATCTTCCTGTGGCTTTCCATCCATTAATAATAATGAAAGTCTTCACAATGTCTCAGGATCCTACATGATGCTGCACTTTATGGCTCCTGACATCATCTCTACCTCCCTCTTGCTCACTTCACTCACCAAAAGCATCAGACATGTTTCTACCTGAGGGCCTTTGCACCTGTCCCTTGCTCTGCCTAAAAGATTTTCTTGCACTTGCTCCCTTATTTCCATAAAGTCTTGGCTGAAATGTCACCTTTCAGTAAGGTCTTTCCTGACTACCCTAGTAAAGCTGTAACATTCTCCGCTGCGAGCAGCCCCATCCTCCTGCATTCGCTATTTTCCCCAATAGCAGTAATCAGTATTTATTTACTTTTCTTTCCTTTTGCAAAAATTGTCTTTCTCCTCCAATTAGATTATAAGAATCATGAAGGCAGGGTCTTTTACCATTTGTTTAATTTCAGCTAAATCCTCAATGCCTATATTTGTGCTTGGATATAGCAGGCACTCAATGAATATTTACTAGATGAATGGTTTTTGAAATTTTCTCCCATGATCTACTGTAACTACAGAGAAAGGTCAGAATGGACACAAAATACTTATTTGTAGTAAAGTATAGGTCAAAGTATTTCAACTGAACCAAATTCAGAAAATCTACTAAATGTATCTTTAGATACATCTACTGGTATCTTGTTTCCAAATGATAAAAATGATCAGGACACTGATCAGTGCTGACAGTTATACCTTAAGTGAAAAACTATCACATTTAAAACTTATAGGGAGTCTTAGTCACGGATTTTTTTAAAGAATTTATAAAAGAATGCTCACCATCTAGTACAACTAAATTAATCTACCAAAAAGATATTAGAATAAATGATTAGGCAAATGGCTCCCTAGTCTCTCAAATCTAAAAGATAAATGGCATGCACAATTATAAACACCACAAGCTTCCCAGAAAGTGCTTGGTGTGATGAGAATGAACAGGGATTAAGACGGAAACCAGGGGTCCTGCAAATAAGCAGCAACGAGGCTATGTGGTGCCTTCTGTGGTCTCCACAGCAGAAGGCTCTGATTAGATTTGGGGACTCAGAAAAAAACCTGAAGCTAGTTGATTCCATCAGTAGGAGCCAAAAAGGAGATCTGTTTTAGATAATGCCAAAGGTGACAGTTTGTCTGTTGTAGAGGCTGTACTTTTAATTCTAAGGCATCTGAAAGAGAGGCGCTACTCTTGCTTGAGAAGTTACCACAGGCAGGGGCACCTGGGTGGCTCAGTTGGTTAAGTGTCCACCTTTGGCTCAGGTCATGATTTCGGGGTTCGTGAGTTCAAGCCTGTGTAGGGCTCTGTACTGATAAGCTCAGAGCATGGAACCTGTTTTGGATTCTGTGTCTCCCTCTCTCTCTGTCCCTCCCCAGCTCATGCTCTGCCTTTCTCTGTCTCTCAAAAATAAACATTAAAAAAAAAAAAAAAAAAAGAAGTTACCACAGGTAAACTGCTGTAGCCTGCTCCCACCTCAGTGGGGCTTACCTATCACATCTCCTTGCTCGTGAATCATCATCCCCAAATCTTTAAATATTTCATTAATATCCATAATATCAGCCTGAGAGAAAAAAAGTACATATTATTATAATCAGAAATTCAGCTCCCAACTCACAAAAGGGGAAAATTAAGTGAGAATGCATTTAGACTTAAACCATAAATTGTGGAAATATCAGAAAACTATTTTACTATAATTAACCCTAAGTGACATGACCTTGAACAACTGTAACCAGTTCTTTAAAAGTAAGTTTGTGACATTAAAACTACCAAGCATAGAAAACAGGAATCTATAAGAGAGAAGGGCCCTGGGTTACTGAGTTTAGTGAACGTAATCCGATAGTTTTGTTATCACTAGCAGTACTTCCTCCTAAGAATAAAACATATTATTGTTAGGCTGTATTTCTAGTAAAACTGACACATCAATTTGACACTGGCAAAGTACAAAACATTAGGTATAAATTTAAAGTCTCACATTAATACATTTGCAGTCAAATGCTCTACCACGGAGCTATACCCCCTCACATTAATAAATCTGATTATGCAATGTAACAGTGATGAAGTTATCAATTTACTTTTCTTTAGTATATGATAACTTTTATTTTGTCCTATTAAAGAGTAAAGTTTAAATATGTTATTGGGGGGTAATTTCCATATTCATCCTGTGCCTTATTTCCTCGTCCATAAAATGGTGATGATGACAACAGTTAACTACTTCACAGTTTTTACGGGAACTAAATGAGATCATGCAAAGAACTGATCACATGGTGCTTGAAAACCCTTAGTAAACTGAGCTACTGGTAGCTATTATTAGCCTACCTTCTAGGGAATATGTAGCTTCCAAAAGAACGGAGGCTTACTAAACCCTTTAGAGCTCTTTGAGGTCAAGAACATGCTACAGAGAAGTAAGATACGTGTAAAGTCCCCATCGAGTCTTATTCATTTGGGTCTGAGGTGCACCACATGCTACGAAAACCATCCAGACCCCCTGAACACAGATCTCTGAACCGAGATTTCCTCCGTGTGAAGGACCTGAGGTGACCCGACAGGATAAAAAACAAATTTGGAGACAAGGCAGGTCTGTCCTCTCATTTTAGCACAAATTCTAAAGAGATTTATTTTTAAAAAGGGAATTATTCCCATCTGTAAGAAATGCCACCACCACACTGATACACTGAGTTTTCTTTCCCAGCCCCTCCCCTAGCATCATCACGAACACGCTGAGGACATCATAGCAGCCAACCAACGGCCATGTAAAGCTTACTTCAAGTTGCCTAATGGAAGACTCTCTCTCATGAATAAGGCGGAGGTCATCTTCTGTAATTTCTTCATCCTGCACCTGCACCTGAGGTTGAGCTTGGCTAACAGACAGAATATGGGGGAAAAAGAAAAGACTGGTATTAAAATAGTGGGAGTTCTTTCCTTATTTAAGAAATACAAAATAGAGTATCTCTTCTTCAAAGTCAGAGAACTGTTTAAATTTCCTATTTAAATTTTAAGAATATAACAGAAGTATTAATCAAATTTTATGCATGTTTCATTTCACTTACATTGTTTTTAGAGTTATTATTTAATTACTGGAAGTTATATTTGGCAAATGAGCATGTCTTCCTGTTGACTTCAACCTCACATGAGGAAATAATCTACATCAAATAATTAAGTCAATGTTTATTTGGATACATCATTATTTACAAAGTGTTACTGCTATATTGGAATATTCCCTCTCTCTATTTTTTAATGTTTATTTATTTTGAGAGAGAGAAAAAGAGAGAGAGCAAGTGAGCAGGGGAGGGACAGAGAGAGTGAGGAAGAGAGAGAATCTCAAGCAGGCTCTGCCCTTTCAGCACAGAGCCTGACATGGGCTCGAGCTCACAAACCAGGAGACCATGACCTAAGCTGAAATCAAGAGTCAGACACTTAACCAACGGAGCCACCCAGGCACCCCAGAATATTTTATATATTTATAATTTTATAAACTATTTTGAAAAAAAGTTCAAATTTATTGCTATTTATAAATAACTGAGGACATTCATGATATAATAAACTGAAAGGGACCCTAATGTATAAAATGAATTTGGAAAATTATCTTTTGATCAGTATGGTTTGTATTTCTTACCTTTCCCAGGATACAAGATTCCTCTCCCTTGAGCTGTCCTCAGGAAAACCACCCTGAATAATTTAGGAATAGAATGGATTGAGAAAGGGCAAAGAAAAAACACACAACACTTAACATTTTCCCTTATGATAATCTAAACTGATTTATGTACACATGTGCATGCATGGGTGTGGAGAGAAATGTTCTTATTCTAATTTTTTAGATCAAGTGCTTCAAGTAACATTAAAATTGTATCCTAAGCTGTCAAGAAAGGAATTCACTAAATATTCTAAAGGGCCAAATAATAAATATTATTTGATTAGTATATAATGGGCTCCTGGAACCTCTACATTAGGAACAAGGAAACGACTTGCAATAGTTTCTAAGGGAATTTAAAATTAGATTAACTCAAAATTCCACCTTAAATTATGCTTATGTTTATTTTCTCCAGGCTTATATTTTCAATATTCACACAATAATTCACTGTTCATTTCCATCATCTCCATATAACCCAGGACTAAAGTGTTCCCTTCATCAGCCCAGATGCCTAGCGATAACTTCTAGTACAAATCACTGTGGGAATTTCACTCAGGATCTGTCTGACCCCTTGTCTTTTCTGACAAAATGTCTCTACATTTTTATACAGTAATCTGTAATCTTTGGTTCCACAACATGTACAAAATAACCCCAACAGTACAGAACTACCATCCTTCTTAAAATGGAACAACCTGAAAATAAATAATCAAGTATTAATTTCCAGGATAGTCACAGATCATTCTGACTTTAAAAAAATGTCAGTGGGGCCTTTCAAGGGAACATCACGTTCACTTTAGAATGGCTCGTTAAATACTCACAGATACTCTGGAACTGGCTCTCACTCGAGCAACAAACTCTTTCTCTTTCTCGGCAGCTTCCCTCTGGACCTTTTGAAAGTTTGTCAGTGATGTCGTGAATTGAGCCACTAAGCGATCCTTCTGTATTTTCCTTTGACGCTACAGGAAAGGGGAGAAACCTACTAGAATCAAGTTGTGAAGTTCTAGAGAATTCGCAGAAGTTGTTTCACCACTAGCTGGCTCTTTACTTTATTCTGAAATTTTCACTTGCTCTCCAATTATGGGCCCTCACTGATTAACTCTCAATAACATTTTGACGATATGACCAAATACTATGTATATTCACCACCTTGAGACAAAAGGTCCATAATGTTGGGTTTCTCACCTCTTATCTTCATCCTAAAGACTTGGCCATGATTTTGAGATTATTCTGAAGTAGCTCATTTTGTTCTCTTTTTGGGAAAATAAAACCTTGTACTCTTACCTAAGTAATAACTTCCACTAAGTAATAAGCAAGGAAACAAATATGTGCCCCTAGGAAACCTTGCATCTTGAATGAGTGTGCCCGTCGCATGGAGTCAGCCCTGGAAAGCCAGGAAACAATTACTCAGGAAGCATTTTCTGAGCACTTGCTTAATTATGGGTAAGAGCAACTTCATGGAAATAATTTCTGCTTTATTGAACCACAGGATACTACCTGGGCAATTAAATATAGTTTTGTGTTCTGTGAACTAATCTCAAGTACAATTTGTCCCCCTTGATTTCCTTTCTAGCATAACAGTTCAAAGACCCTACAATGCATGTGATTTCTTTCGCATTCAATACATCAACAATGTGTCTTAAGGCTGGATACCTGTTCGCTGGGTGTGGTGGGCAGGGATCCAAACTCTTTAATGTACTTATCGGTCTCTTTGGCAAGTTGGTTAGTATACTGCTGCTTCTGTTGCCTACAGTGAGAAAACACACATTATAGCCAAAGAGCGAAGAGATTTCTTTAAGTTACAATGCTGCCAGTTGAATTGATCCTGATGAATACTTTGATAAAAATCATCCCCTTCTTTTTTATAGACTGGCTCTAAATTTTCTCTATGAAAACGAAAATGTTCAGGTTCTATTTTCTGATAGATAGTGATCAAATATTACATGGAAAGTTCTTTACTCACACCAGGCAACCAAGCTTTGAGAAATCAGTAGTCATTTAGAAAGGAAGATGACTGGAGCCACAGCCAGACTGTGGGATATGTGATATTTCAGATAAGTAGTGGGGGACGGGGTGGGGGGCTTCTGTCTGCATCCCACAACTGGAGGTCAGTTGAATAAATGAAAAGGATCAGTCTCCTGAGACTCTGTCCAGTTCTCAGGGCTGGAGGTACATCTATCCTCTCCTCTTTCTCTATCTGGACATTTGTATCATTATACATACTTTAAAAAAAAGACAGGAAGAGGTAATAAATAATAATACACATCTACTATTTTCCAAATTTGCTGTGGAAAAAATAATAGTATTTCTCTGTAAAGAGAAAGAACAGAGTAAGAAATAAGTTATATCAGTATTTGTATCTATCTTGCTAGCTGGCTTATAAAGTAAAAAGTCAGATTTTTAACTAAAGAACTTGACTCTTAAAAAAAATAAGCTTATACCAATGTGAGGCTTTACAAATTACAATATTAGTGCTTTTCATATATTATCTCTCATTTTAAACACCTATATGAGCCATCCTTTAAAATAATGAGATACTATATAAGAGTATTTTAAAGTATAGAGAACTGTATTTGACTGATAAAGAATTACTAACTACTGTTATCTATTTACCAAATCTCCTACCTTTAACAAACCCTTCAAAATCTTTAAGAAATGAAATATAGCTAAATTTCTGAAAAGAAGACTTGATTGGTATCTACTTATTCACAATCTCTACTATCAACCTTAGCAAGATATTATAACTATTAAGAATTATGTGTTTCTGTTCCATTTTAGTTTAACAAATGATGGTTTAGTACTTAATCTTGGGGCATTCTTATTACCCCAACATCTCTGCACTACAGAAAACATCAATATAAATTAGACCTAACTATAAATTCTTCAAATTTTTTTCATAAGAAACATGATTTCCTATCACTTATCTTTAAACTTCTTGCTCTCTGCAATTTTTCCCTTTTTTTTTTAAGTTTACTTATTTATTTTGAGAGAGAGAGAACACGTGAGGGGAGGGGCAGAGAGAGAGGTGAGAGCAAGAATCCCAAGCAGGCTCCCACAGAGCCTGACGTGGGGCTCGAATTCACATGATCCACTCAGGTGCCCCAGCAGTTTTTTTCTTCTATAGCTAATATTGTTTCCGATCTCATTTACTACATATTTTCTACTTGAAATTGGGCTGTAACAGCACTGAATTAAGATTTAAGATTCAGGTTTAGAATGATGTTAGGCAAATCATCAAACCCTCACAAGACCTATTTTTCTTACAAGCAAAATGAAAATAATTATTTTGATCCATGTATTTCACTCTAATTTTGTAAGATTCATTCATTACACATTTGTGAGAAAATGTGTAAAAATACTGTAAAATCTGTAACATCACCAAGTATTATTGCTGTTCTTCTAGCAGCATATTAATTTACTGAAACATGTACTGCACCACTTCATTAGAACTTTTTATTTTATTTTTTTTAAACAGAGGCTAATGCTTTCTGAAATTCAAGGATTTAGATGTAAGTTTTTAGAAGGCTAACAATTCGTATTGAAGAAGTACTGGATCTAAACCAAATAAAAATCTAGTTGCTGAAGGACTTGTTAGCTACGGGAGGTAAATCATGTAAATAGAGAAGCTTAGAGTATCATTTTTCAAAAGCCATCAGAACAACCTATTCAAAAAGGTCAACAAACAGCTCTGCTCTGCTAAGGTCAGCTAGCTCTTCGAAATAAGGAAAAACATCTGCTTACCCTGAACAAGGAAAAACCTGCATAAAAACTTGGTTCAAATAAGGTAGCTGAAAAATTTCATTAATTTTTCATTGTTTCTCCAGTGAACATAACACTACACACCATCAAAGCAACGTAACAGTGGTGTTTTCTTTCTTTCTTTCCTTTTCTTTGTTTTATTAAATACTTACAGCTGTTGCCTCAATTCAGGTGAATCTTGAGGCGTTCCAAGTTGATTCAGCGTCCTCTGTATTTCCACAGCTATGATGGAAAATAAATGTATCATTATTACAAATGTTATGGCAACATATATTAAGCTAGATTTTAATACAGGCAATTGGGCAATTAGAAAAAGAAAAATAAAGAGATGAATATAGAAAACGTTAACTGAGAAAAAATTAAAAACGAGTGGTTTATTTAAATCTAGTTAGTTAGAATAATGAATTCATTTTCAAGAGGAAATTGCGTGGGGAGGTTAACATGTAAAACTGTACTTATGATCCAGAAATATTATTTTCTCCCCTGTCCCCTCAGATCATTTAAAACAATGGCACATGGACTTTCACTTATCTCCACAGGCATAAAAACTATGAGGAAAATAATTGTAACAGTTACATAAGTTAGTAGAATATAAAATGAATGAATTATTGTTAATAAACGGGAGGAATAATGGAACTGAAATGATTATTTTGTAATTTTCTGTGTAATAACAGATGCAGGCAAGCATCATTAAAGAATGCTGTAACCACAGGACAGTCACAGAATCTCAAGTCATCCCCACACAGGGCGCCTGGGTGGCTCAGTCGGTTAAGCATCCAACTTCAGCTCAGGTCATGATCTCAAGGTTCGTGGGTTTGAGCCCCGCATCAGGCTCTGTGCTGACAGCTAGCTCAGAGCCTGGAGTCTGCTTCAGATTCTGTGTCTCCCTCTCTCTCTGACCCTCCCCTGTTCATGCTGTCTCTCTCTCTCTCTCTCTCAGAAATAAATTAAAAAAAAAATCATCCCCACACCCACTAATTATAAAAGAATTAACTTCATCTTAGATAAACTTGCTGCTTACAGCAAAATGATCCAATTCAGCAGCACCAATGAGACAACCTGGCAGGATGAGATTCCTGACAGGATGCAATGAGAAGTCACAATAGGATCTATGAAATGTTTAACCTGAATCTAATCGTGAGGAGAAAAAAATCAGACCAATCTAGACTGCAAGATAATCTACAAAAAAACTGGTCTAGGCTTTTAAAAATGTCAATGTCACAAAAGGTGGGGAAGAGACAAGGCAAGGGGGCCTCTCAAATTAAGAACTAAAAGCACCCAAAGGGTAATGCTGGATTTTGGAGTGGATTCTAAATCAGAAGAAAAAAATGTTATACGATAAAACGTGGGGCAACTGAAGAAACATGGATTCGATTTTGAAATTCCAATTTGGAGAGAGAGATACTGAACTTAAGTGTAAAAACGACAACACCTGGTGAACCCAGGTAAAGAGACTAGTTCAGTGCACTATCCTTGTCTGTAGGTTTCAAACATTTAAAATGAGAAGTCAAGAGGTAAAATTCATGCTAAGCTCACAAAGTCTATAAACACTCCCAACTTTATTTTAAAAAAGATTATTCCTCACAAAAAGGGAGGTCTGATAGCTTTATGTATGTGTGCAGACAAATAAAATGTCAAGTAGAAGTTGAAAATCCGTCTCAAAGTAAAGAATTTACACATTTCCAAAAACAAGAGAAAAATGGCCCAATCCACCCACACTCTTTTGATTTCAAATGAGTAGCTTATTTATACTGCTTAAATGTTTTTAAACAGCCATTATTTATTTATGGGATCAAGGGACTGACTGTATCCTAAATGCAGGGTAACTTTTGTTCATTGAGGATGATGTAATGACACTGCTTTCAAGTCAAAGCTGAAAAATAGAAATACTGAGAAGGAATCATATAGCATATAGTAACTGTTAACCATTCAGCTAGTTTCAAAAGAATTTCTTTTAGCCTTTTTTGGCGGGGAGGAGTAGGAGATAGGAGGGCAGAGAAATCTTGTTTGCTGCCTGCTATTAGCTATATGTTTCCTTCTGAAACTCAACGGACTTTCTTGGACCACCTCATCGGGATTGAAAGCTTTTATTTAAAAAAAAAAAAAAAAAGTATGTTGATAAGACAAACTATAGCATGAGCATTTGTCCTGTCATTTAAAAAGGTCATACATATTAGGAGTGCCTGGGTGGCTCAGGTGGTTGAGTGTCCAACTTTCTAATTTCAGCTCAGGTCATGATCTCAGGGTCATGGGATCAAGTTCCACATTAGGCTCTGCTCTGAGTGTGGAGACTGCTTGATTTTCTTTCTCTCTACCTCTGCCCCTCTCCCTAGCTTACACATGCCTGCCCTTTCTCTCTCTCTCTCTCTCTCTCTCAAACCAAAACAAACCAGTCTTATTAAGTGGGAGAAAACAGATTATTACAGAAATGACATCCGGAAAACTAACCACTTGGGAGCTAAAATAGAAAACTACCTTACTCATATAGCAAAATAAATCTGTGATTATTAAGTTAAATATTAAAAACTGGAAATCATTAAACTGCTATATGAAACTACACACATAAATTTATTATATGATCTTGGAGTGAGGGATAAAATATTATCTAAGCATGATCTAAAACTAAACACCATGAAGAACAATATGACAAACCTGACAACATACAAAAAAAATTTTTAATGCTATATGAAAATGTGTATCTGTATTGCTAATACATATCACGTGTGTGTGTAAAACGTCTGCATCATGTGAACAAAGAGGTTAATATCCCTAATATATAAAAAAACTTTTATAGTTTTTATAAAGTTTTATAAAAAAAAACTCCTACAAATTGCTAACTGAAAAAGTCCAGTGCAAAAAGGGTAAAAAATGTCATTAAATTTATAGTTAGCAAATAAACATATCAGAAATTCAACTTCACTGATAATCAACTTTTCACATATCAGATTGGTAAAAGTTAAGAAAAATTAACTACGTTTATTACCATCAAAATTACCATCAAAAGCCTTAAAAACAAAAGGTAGGGACATATATAAGGAGCATTACCCATAATGCATGCAGACCTGCAAATAACTGAGAAAAGGTCGAACAAGCCAGTACAAAAATGAGCCAAGAATAGGGATTTCAAAATTATTCAAGCCTATCCATCTTAAAAAGCATGAACAACCCTCACATATGAATGCTAAGTAAAACTGTTCAGCCCTTAGAAAAAATTAAGTAGAACTGCTTCTAATAGGCCCAGCAGGAACCAATCCGCCAAGTGGTTATCTCTCTGGTATTTTTAACTGATACACTCAGCAACCCCAGCTTTCACGCTTACTCCCTGAGTGAAGGCTCTTACAGGAAAGGATTCAGAAGCTCCTAAGGGCTCTGCACTCTAACAGAACAGTAAACCAAGAGCAGCACCCTGTGGAAACTCTCAGAAATGCCACAAGCTCAAGGTAGTGATGCCTCTCCTATTCTCATTTAATTGGCCCATCTTGAGATGCAAATAGTCAAGACAGCTTAGCAGAAGCCTACTGAGATGGTGACTCCAATGGCAATGACCCCCAAAATGGGACCTGTTTATGGAATGGATCATCACAATCTCTGGCACCATGTATCTAGTGCTGATACAGTAAACACTTCCGGCTCTATCCTAAAAATAGAGAACACGGGAAGGGGTCACATTCAACTGGGTGGTACAGCAGCTAGCCTTCACAGCCTCACCTCAGGGCTGCATACGTTTGCCTCTGTATTCCAATTTAGTGTCCAAAGATACTGATCATCTCCTCTGACAGAATACTGAATAGTCCAATACGCTGTTTACATTTGCTTTTAAGACCTGAGGAGTGAGAAGTGACATCTGCTTTTAGGTGCCTTGGAAGGACAGAAGTATGCCAGCAGGCAGAGGACAAACTCTATGAAAATACAGGGCCCTCTTTCCCCCTGGTCCATTAATCTGTACGGACTGCCAACACACTTTGGCAAAGTAAATGACAAATGGCTTTCTTTGCCGTCTCAGCTACAAATAGGGAACAGTGCTAGTTTAGACTTTTTACACTGCTGCCATTTTACTGAATGCTCCAAAAGGTTGCCAGCTCTAGCTTGAACCCCCCGAAAGAGAAGGCTATCCAGCTAGCTCGCGTGGCATCACAGGTGCTCTACACTTGGCTATAATCACCTAGGTGATCTAATGCCAACTTAAGTGCCTGTGGTATCAGGATACTCTATACAAGTAGGTGCAAGTCCCAACAGGAACAAACACAGGAATCCTTTAGAATCCTGGAGCAATCATGCTCCCTTTGCAACCAATGTTATCCTTTTGAGGAGTAAGTCTAGTCTTGCTACTGAGCCTGGGGGAAAGAGGAAACAATGTCAATACCAGGTAACCAGGTGACTGAGCTGCCCATTACCTAAATTGGGTTATTACATTATCTTGTTAGTTCTCTATTTTGTTCTGTGGATGTCAGTCAGACTGTCCCTTACCCCCACTCCTACAGCGTCAATGGGGTAATAAGCTAGCTATGGTGCAGGGATAAAAGTCATACATAGGCTCACCAACACGGACTTCCCCTTCCACAGACCATCAGGATTACTGGCAACGCCATGTACCAAACTGCAGCAGCAGCGGTCAAAAGTAAGGATGTGAAATGGTGCCACTCTTGGGGGTATTTGCCAGCCACCCAGTGAAAAGATAACAATGTTTCTTCCATCCTGAATGAGAAAGAATTTTATGTTCACTGAAGGAGTGATTATGGATTTTGTTATGCTTCCTCTACTCTCTTCCCCCCATGTTTCTACCAGTTTCCTAATCCATGGATTAGTCACAAGCATGGTATTCCACACACCCGGTTCTGATTAAGATTATCCACTTTACAGAGAAAAAGAAGGCCAGATCATCCAAAGACAATGGAGTTCATTGGTCTGCCAGTACCCCATTATCCAGAAGCTGCTGGACTTCTAGAATATTTACTGGCCTATTTTAGCCTCCTTTATGGTGTCCATTGGGAGACAATATCCTGGCAAGGCGAAATTCTGTCCTCCAGGAGGATCTTTATGCTCTCTCAAAGAATAACCACTCCAGGGTGCTGTTTTACCCACAGCCAGGAAGAAACCTTGGGAACTAAGTGGTAAAAGTGAAAAGAATCATTTCACATTTGCACCTCACTACCCATCTGCAAATTTCCTTCCATGTGCCGCGGTTAACTTAGAGACAAGAATCAAGTGAGGGAAACAGCCACGTCTGGACCCGAGCAGAAGCTGAGGTCCCACATAGCCATCTGGGGCCCGAACAGTAGAGTGTCCACTGAGGTATCTGTCAAAGGGATGGAGGAGGAGTGTGTCCACACACCACAGTGAGAAAGAGGAGCAGAAACACACCCTAGGGGGTGGAGCTGGAGAGAACGAGCGAATTCTGCCACCTGCAATCAAGACGATGTGAGCAGGCGCAACAAGGACCCGGACTACTCTAGACAGACTAGAGGTAGAATGAAGGCAAAGACACATGGAGTGACTAATAAAGGAGAAAACAGCACTAATGCAAACCCCAGCCTTGCTTCTGGCTGTGGACCAGCAACTGGGCACCTGTCAACATTTTCTCCCTTGTTCGGCCATGTATAGACTTAGAGATTTTAACTACCTGGTCCCCAGCCATATCCTCCAGTGTAGCCATCTGCTCCCCCAGCCACATCCTCCACTGTAACTACCTGTTCCCGCTGCCACATCCTCCACTGTAACCATCTGCTCCCCCTGCCATATCCTCCACTGTAACCATCTGCTCCCCCTGCCATATCCTCCACCGTAACTACCTGTTCCCCCTGCCATATCCTCCACCGTAACCATCTGCTCCCCAGCCATATCCTCCACCGTAACCATCTGCTCCTCAGCCATATCCTCCACTGTAACCATCTGCTCCCCAGCCATATCCTCCACCGTAACCATCTGCTCCCCAGCCATATCCTCCACTGTAACCATCTGCTCCCCAGCCATATCCTCCACCGTAACCATCTGCTCCCCA